>NC_042969.1:72196154-72507680 GCF_901001165.1 Salmo trutta
GTGTGTGTGTGTGTGTGTGTGTGTGTGTGTGTGTGGAGAGGTGTAGTTAGGTGTGTGTGGAGTCGTGTAGGAGTGTGTGTGTGTGGAGAGGTGTAGGTAGATGTGTGTGTGGAGAGGTGTAGGTAGGTGTGTGTGTGTGTGTGTGTGTGTGGAGAAGTGTAGGTAGGTGTGTAGGAGTATGTGTGTGTGGAGAGGTGTAGGTAGGTGTGTAGGAGTGTGTGTGTGTGTGTGGAGAGGTGTAGTTAGGTGTGTGTGGAGTCGTGTAGGAGTGTGTGTGTGTGGAGAGGTAGGTAGATGTGTGTGTGTGGAGAGGTGTAGGTAGGTGTGTAGTTAGGTGTGTGTGTAGGAGTGTGTGTGTGTGTCTGTGGAGAGGTGTAGTTAGGTGTGTGTGGAGTCGTGTAGGTAGGTGTGTAGGAGTGTGTGTGTGGAGAGGTGTAGTTAGGTGTGTGTGGAGTCGTGTAGGTAGGTGTGTAGGAGTGTGTGTGTTTGGAGAGGTGTAGTTAGGTGTGTGTGGAGAGGTGTAGGTAGGTGTGTAGGAGTGTGTGTGTGTGTGTGTGGAGAGGTGTAGTTAGGTGTGTGTGGAGTCGTGTAGGAGTGTGTGTGTGGAGAGGTGTAGGTAGATGTGTGTGTGTGTGTGTGGAGAGGTGTAGGTAGGTGTGTAGTTAGGTGTGTGTGTAGGAGTGTGTGTGTGTGTGGAGAGAGGTGTGTGTGTGGAGAGATGTAGTTAGGTGTGTGTGGAGTCGTGTAGGTAGGTGTGTAGGAGTGTGTGTGTGGAGAGGTGTAGTTAGGTGTGTGTGGAGTCATGTAGGTAGGTGTGTAGGAGTGTGTGTGTGTGGAGAGGTGTAGTTAGGTGTGTGTGGAGAGGTGTAGGTAGGTGTGTAGGAGTGTGTGTGTGTGTGTGTGTGTGTGTGTGTGTGTGTGTGTGTGTGTGGAGAGGTGTAGTTAGGTGTGTGTGGAGTCGTGTAGGAGTGTGTGTGTGTGGAGAGGTGTAGGTAGATGTGTGTGTGGAGAGGTGTAGGTAGGTGTGTAGGAGGTGTGTGTGTAGGAGTGTGTGTGTGTGTGGAGAGAGGTGTGTGTGTGGAGAGATGTAGTTAGGTGTGTGTGGAGTCGTGTAGGTAGGTGTGTAGGAGTGTGTGTGTGTGGAGAGGTGTAGTTAGGTGTGTGTGGAGTCATGTAGGTAGGTGTGTAGGAGTGTGTGTGTGGAGAGGTGTAGTTAGGTGTGTGTGGAGTCACCCAGCTGCTAAGACACTCCCATCAGTAGAGAAGGCACAGCAGAGGCCATTAGTGAGGGGAGCGATGGCCTTGGGAGACTTCTCATCAATGGTCCAGAAACGCACCATTCTGGAGAGAGGGAGGGACAGAATGAGTTAATGGGTGTGTAGAAGAGAGAGGACAAAATAAAGAGGGAGAGGTTGACCACAAGAAGGGCGCTGGTCAGACACAGATCACATGGGAACTGCATTAGAGACAAAACAAGCTGGCTGAAAGACTGTAGGATTCATATTGTTCCGCTTCAAATTAAAAAAGGGTTTATTGTCACTTAAATAAAATGTAACTATTGAAATTCTAAATGTTTTATCCTCATTCTATCTGAAAAACTAATCTTGGCAGATGTGGCTGGGAAAAAAAAATTGTCCCCGCCATTTTGTGAGACTTGTTCCTCCTCTCCCTCTAGCACTGCCTTCGCACTGGTAAACACTTAGCAGCCTAACCAACGAAGGGAAGGGCTAAGGAGAGAAGGAAGCAAGGCGTCAGCGGTTGATTAATGGCCGTCATGTGAGCCATTCCCAAAGGGGGCCCTGCCTGGCTGCAACAGCTCTGTTCTCATTCAGACCCCATTAAGACTCTCCTCTCACTCTGCTTCACATCGCTCTGCTACTGCAGCAAACGAACACTTTCATCAGCAGAGAGGGCACGCAGTTTACGGTGTACATGGTGAAGTGTGACAGCGCAAGTGAGCTTGGTGAAGCAGCTATGGCCAACACAAACTTACAAATCTACACCAGCCATACTCTACACCTGTGGTAGAAGAGAACGCCTTAGAGATAGGATCAAGTGGACATTAGCCATAAGAATCTCAAACATTTTTAAAGCTGAGCTTTTCCTTATTGGACCCTTCTGATGCACCAGACACAGGTCTCTTTGTTCCTTACCTGTCGTCAGTGATGCTGGCGATGTGACGCCCGTCGTGACAGAACGCTACGGAGCGTACCCAGCGATCGTTGGCCCCTCCTGCAAAGATGGGCGAGGGGGGAGGGAAGAGGTGCCTGAAGGAGAGAAACACAGAGATTAGAAAACTTCAACAAGGTCTTAACAACATTGTGTCATTGCTTTGCCCTAGTTCCTGGTGTCTGTGACTTACACTAGCTCCAGCAGCACAGTGCCCACGTGGGGGTCCCAGATGATGACGCGGGTGTCGTAGGAGGCGGTGGCGAGCAAGGCGCCATCAGGAGAGAACTCACAGGACACCACATCATTATGGTGACCCTCAAGCTTCCGGATCAGGGAATATTTATCCATATCCCAAAGGAACACCTACAGAAGAAAGAGGTCCATGTTAAAGCCCACGGAATAACGCTATGCAGGGACAATCATTTTAAACAACTTAAAACTACTGACATAAAATGTCAAAACAGATGCAATGTATATTACAAGTAATTAAATTAAGCAACAAAAATAAAACAAGAAATAAACAGAAAAATCTTTGTTTGCTCAGTGTCATTTTATGGCTTATGTGTAGAACTACAGACCAAACAATGCACAAAATAAATCACATGCTACTCAAACAGCAATTCTATGTTATGTAACAAAATGCATGTCACTGCACATCTGGTTTCTTAACATAGCTGCTAAAATGGTGCTCCATATAAATTGTCATTTTCTTGACGTAGGCTAGCATTTAAACATATATCTAATTACAACGTTCTCAATACAAACATTTTTAAGTCTACAGGAAAAGAAGAAAAATAAAACAAGTAGTAACTTAAGGTAACATAATGTTACTCCACTGGTATTCCCCTTTCAGAGTTCTAGTTCACTGTGATTACAAAAGGCTCGCACCTCCGGTGGAAGCCTACGAAGAGACATACTGCAAGAGAAAAAACAAACATTTGATGGCCAAAAGGTTGACGCCTTTGGACACACATTTGCAACATGTGCACACGGTTTTCAACAGTCAGCCATAAAGCCTTGAACGTTCCTTTGCTCCAGAGCAATGTAATGCATGCGCAAGAGGAACATGCCTTGTTGTTTGTTAAAACTTTAAATTGACCAGAACAGAGCAAATCTAATTAAACTCCAATTCTAGAGAGGCTTTAACAGTGATGTTGAACTTCCTTGTAACTTTTAGAACCAAAACAAGATTGTATAGGCCTATTGAAAACATCACAAGGAGTTTTGCAAACATTGCACTTGAGCAAAAGTGCAACATTTCAGCTAAAGTAGATAAATGCCATTCCACAATCAAGTCAATGGTTTCTAGGGGCTACTTCAGTTCATGTTCTCCTACTCCCTCCTCTAGCGTTAGTGTGAAATGAAAGGAATCCAACGCATGAGGCTACTGCCTGCATTTTAGGCAAGCTACACCACTCCACAGTTTATAAGACAGCCAGCTGCCAGTGACTGGAAAATCTGCTCCAAAATGGCAGACAGTTACAGTTGCCTCCTTTGTTTTCTGTGGTGTTTTTAATGAGGCCCAGTTCTCTATAAAATTTCTGTTCAAGCAATTTAGAGTTCAGTTTGAATGTATTCGCAGTTTTGTTTTTTGTACTATGACGAGTATATGTTTTGGTTTTCAGTCATTCTGAATGAGAGACTGTTCTTCCTCTCCCACTATGATCACAGAAAATCATTGACCATTGCGTTTGTTTTCTCTATCTGCTTTAACAAAAAAATATGCAAATGCTAATCAAAGTGGGACATTTCCGTGAGGAAAATACTGCCCTTTGGCCAATTATGAGGCAACAGGGAATTCACTAACTTACATCATGTTTTTTTCGACTCCAACATTGTCCATGTTCATTTTGGTAGAGTGTTTTGGACAAAGGCGGACATTTATGGGGATGATGGCAGTCTGCGGAGCCACAAAGAGTCCTTTCAATTCTCATTTACGCCAACAATGACCTGACCCCTGCACACTAACTTCATTACAAAAGGGGCTGAGTGGGGCGGCCACAACAGAGACGGGCGTGCAGACTGGCCCTTAAACATGGGCCCCGGGAGAGAAGTCAGGAGGATGAGGGAGAACTAAGGCTATCAAACTAAAGTAACTGATGTGAACAGCCTCATTATGAAGAGACATAAATAATCATAACAATGTCATTCATACAAGTTAGAGACTGTGGGAGGGCGAGACTGACATTGAACTGACAAAAAACTACTAACCTAACAAAATGTCAGTTAAGGTGTGCTATAATAGGTAGGGTTTCTAATTAAGTACATTTGGGAGTGGGGGGGGGGGCGAGGTGAGATAGGGAGGGACAGTAGGAGGTGAAGGAGAGGGGTAAGGGACCATATGGGTGGAAGTATTGACTTCACTGCCGTTTTAAAATCACTGTTTTATAACTGATATAGAAGGAGGAACTGCGACAGCGGAGGTAGACAAACATGGAGACAGCAGCACCTACGTACGGGAGACCTTGCGGTCAGGTAGGTGCAAGGCTGCCCCCTGGGCAGGGGCACAGTGCGTCCCAGCCCGGCAGTAGTAGTGGCACTGGTGCCACCAGCCAGCGGTCTGCACCGGCTGCTTTATGTCAGCGCGGCGCTCCCTCCCTTCAAAAACACTCACACACCTGCCACCTGTGACAGGGAAAGCAAGACACTTATGGACACACAGCCTAA
Organism: Salmo trutta; assembly: GCF_901001165.1. NCBI lineage: Eukaryota > Metazoa > Chordata > Actinopteri > Salmoniformes > Salmonidae > Salmo > Salmo trutta. The sequence continues at coordinate 72,200,994 of NC_042969.1, forward strand.
CAACAATCTAGCTGCACCCTGCACAAGAAGGGTGGAACTGGCTACAGTAACTAACTACTAGCATGTTAATGAAGTTCTTGCAAAGTGTGCATCTGTGACTGAAGTCATTGGGGTCCAATCCCTCACTGGCTGGGCAGCCATTTTGAGGACTACGCCACTTAGCTAACCATCTCATTTTCTCCTTGCATACTATTTACTAAATACCAGGTAGATTTTATCAAAAAGGGAAATCCAAAAATATTTAGAACATTTCTTTGAATGATTTTGGTCAGCATTGAGGTTCAAAGGTCATTAAATAAAGCATAGCAATCTGCATCCCACATTGTAAAGCATCAAATGAACAGTTAAAGATTGTGAGCTGGATTATAGATGGAGGATAAATACCAGAACTATTACAAAAAAGTGTGTGATCATTTGTTAGTCTACATGCATATTACAATACCAAAGCTGTTTCAAACCAAACCGAACTACAGGCAGGGCTGTTGAACTAGTCATGACACCAAGCATAAAGATCAAGATTCAGTTGAGGGGAAGGTGGGAGTGTTTCATTGATTGGTCATTGAGCATAACTAGACAAGCAATAGCACACAGAGAAGCAGTTCATCTCAAAAGGGAGAGAAAGGGGAACAGGTGTACGTACCGATTTACTGGCTCCGACAGAGCAGAGGACTGAGGAGTCTGGTGAGAATGCACTGCAATAGACCCAGTTCTGATGACCCCGCAACACTTTCACCATGTTGCCTACAACACAGCATCACAGGTTGTTATGACATGTACATGTGACGGAAAAATGCACAAACTATTTGCTTTTTAATAAATTATTATTGTGATGAAGTAACAGTACAAATGTCTGCTGATTATGTTTCCGAGGTTTATAGGATTGTCTGCAAGATTTCAATAGGGATAACTGCGCTATTTTAATTAATGGGCTTAGATGGTAAAATGTAGGTTTTTCCAATTAGGCTATGGAGACTAGGCTCGTGGAGTTCCATTTTTCAAGTGACAAAAACTGTAGGAAATCCTACTGCTTGTGTTTGGGTATGTTGATTGCGTCATTTGAAAACACGGACTCACAGATAAAATAGATGTGTCAGGGGACTTGGGCCCAATGTTAACATTCTCTGCTCCTGTGAGCTTAAAACGCATGCAGTGGGTGAGGGGCCTTTCAAGGTGGAACTGCCAGCAGCAGAAGCTCATTCCACTGGAACAAAGGCAGCTTATCACATGCTCCCTACTTCTTCAGCTTCGTGTGTAGATGTCATTTTTGTGTGTTGGGCTTATACACATCTGCATGCATGATAATAATCTTGACCTCAACAGATCAGTGTGGCTTGCTGGCACAGCTGTACAAATCTCTAACAAAAACAATAACTATGTTAACAAGCATGGAAAATGGTTTCAGGTCCAAGATAATAAAAAGGTGTTCCTCATGGCTCAGTGTTCTTACCGTCATCTTTCAGGTCCCAGACCCTCAGGGTTTTGTCTCTGGATGCCGAGACTAGCATGAGGCTGCCATCAGGGGCGAAAGTCAGGTCTCGCACTATATCTGTATGGTCCATGAGATTCAGCAACAGCTTTCCTGTAAAGGCAAACAACCCCAGAGTTAATAATAAAGCTAATGAGATACACAGCACAGACAAGTTACTGTAGGTCAACTCCACCACCTCTGTTTACACAGCCTTGGGGAATTTGTCATGATTTGTGGATTAAAATGCCACAGAGCTGCCATTTGTTTTATTCCCTCTGTGGGGTGTAGAATAGTGTGGGTTCCACACCCATGCAAAAAGTAACCAGAGCGCTGTCAGTTTTTTACAGAGGCACAGAAAAAGAGAGTGAGATGGAGTATAGAAAGAAATATTTAAGAGGGGAAAGAAAGAGGGCGGTCACAAATGAATTCTTCATGTAACAACTAGTCCCACTGACTGTGCTCTTTTCTTTACGTGATGAGTTGGAGCCCAGGAGAGCTCTATTTCAAAGGCTGGTCCTGGTGTTGACAGTCAGAGTGACACAGAATACCCTCTGGGTAGACTGACACACAATAGTTGAAAGCAGAGTAATCCTGAGTTAAACCCTGCAATTTGTTACTTCCTGACACTCAGTCCAAAGACTGGTTCTACTGAGGGGAGGATGGGACTCAATTACAGTAGCTATTCTCAAATAGTCTGCTAACAATTGACAACTCTAAATTGGGGTATAATAATCTATTATAATAGTTATTAAAATAACACCCTAATTGCGCCTGAAGCCAAATCCTAACAAAAGTAATGCCACTGGCAATATTCAGCCATGAAATAAAGAAAACAAAGGCAGAATAATCAGTTCTTGATGAAGTGAACTGGAGATCTGGATCGATGTCAGAATGCCATGCGATCACTGGAGCCAGGAGTGAAATACAGTTGAAGTCGGAAGTTTACATATACTTAGGTTGGAGTCATTAAAACACGTTTTTCAACCACTCCACAAATTTCTTGTCAACAAACTATAGTTATGGCAAGTCGGTTAAGACATCTACTTTGGGCATGACAAGTAATTTTACCAACAATTGTTTACAGACAGATTATTTCACTGTATGACAATTCCAGTTGGTCAGAAGTTTACATACACTAAATTGACTGTACCTTTAAACAGATTGGAAAATTCCAGAAAATGATGTCATGGCTTTAGAAGCTTCTGATAGGCTAATTGACATCATTCGAGTCAATTGGAGGTGTAGATGTATTTCAAGGCCTATCTTTGAACTCAGTGCCTCTTTGCTTGACATCATGGGAAAATCAAAAGAAATCAGCCAAAATTGTAGGCCTCCACAAGTCTGGTACATCCTTGGGAGCAATTTCCAAACGCCTGAAGGTACTACGTTCATCTGTACAAACAATAGTATATAAGTATAAACACCATGGGACCACGCAGCCATCATACTGCTCATGAAGGAGACACATTCTGTCTCCTAGAGATGAACGTACTTTGATGCGAAAAGTGCAAATCAATCCCAGAACAGCAAAGGACCTTGTGAAGATGCTGGAGGAAACAGGTACAAAAGTATCTATATCCACAGTAAAACGAGTCCTATATCGACGTAACCCGAAAGGCCACTCAGCAAGGAAGAAGCCACTGCTCCAAAACCGCCATAAAAAAAAGCCAGACTACGGTTTACAACTGCACATGGGGACAAAGATTGTACTTTTTGGAGAAACGTCCTCCGGTCTGATGAAACAAAAATAGAACTGTTTGTCCATAATGACCATCGTTATGTTTGGAGGAAAAAGGGGGATGCTTGCAAGCTGAAGAACACCATCCCAACCGTAAAGCACTGGGGTGGCAGCATCATGTTGTGGGGGTGCTTTGCTGCAGGATGGACTGGTGCACTTCACAAAATAGATGGCATCATGAGGTAGGAAAATTAGGTGGATATATTGAAGCAACATCTCAAGACATCAGTCAGGAAGTTAAAGCTTAGTCGCAAATTGGTCTTCTAAATGGACAATGACCCCAAGCATACTTCCAAAGTTGTGGCAAAATGGCTTAAGGACAACAAAGTCAAGGTATTGGAGTGGCCATCACAAAGCCCTGACCTCAATCCCATAGAACATTTGTGGGCAGAACTGAAAAAGTGTGTGCGAGCAAGGAGGCCTACAAACCTGACTCAGTTACACCAGCTGTGTCAGGAGGAATGGGCCAAAATTCACCCAACTTATTGTGGGAAGCTTGTGGAAGGCTACCCGAAACATTTGACCCAAGTTAAACAATTTAAAGGCAATGCTACCAAATACTAATTGAGTGTATGTAAACTTCTGTCCCACTGGGAACGTGATGAAATAAATAAATCACTCTACACTATTATTCTGACATTTCACATTATTCAAATAAAGTGGTGATCCTAACTGACCTAAGACAGGGAATTTTTACTAAGATTAAATGTCAGGAATTGTGAAAAACTGAGTTTAAATGTATTTGGCTAAGGTGTACGTAAACTTCCGACTTCAACTGTAGGTGTGTGAGAGAAAGAGAACCAATGAGTCTAGGAGAGAGGGGGGGCCTAGCGGGGTTGTGATATCAGCACTGTGTTGGCAGCAGGGAGAGAGGGGCCGTGGGCAAACGTCATCATTCAGGTGTGTCAGTAAAAAACATGGGAGCAGGAGAGGCGGCACAAGCAGACAGCTGGGCTAAAATGAACGTCAACACATATCACCCACTGACTGTCTCCAACACAGACTGATGGGTAGGATTTCTAAACTTGAAATATTGTTAATCATCAGTTATACTAGAGGCATGAGGAGTGCCATAGTCTAGTTTATACACCAGAAGTTAATGGGTATCTGTAGGAGGACTGTATATGGTGGGGTCAGGGAAGGTTCCTGCCTAGTAATAAAGATGTAATGTTTAGAGAGGAGGAGACTCCACCCAAATCGGGGTATATAAACTCAGCAAAAAAAATGTATGTCCTCTCAAACTTAACATGTGTAAATATTTGTATGAACATAAGATTCAACAACTGAGACATAAACTGAACAAGTTCCACAGACAGAAATTAAATAATGCGTCCCTGAACAAAGGGGGTCAAAATAAAAAAATAACAGTCAGTATCTGGTGTGGCCACCAGCTGCATTAAGTACTGCAGTGCATCTCCTCATGGACTGCACCAGATTTGCCGGTTCTTACTGTGAGATGTTACCCCACTCTTCCACCAAGGCACCTGCAAATTCCCAGACATTTCTGGGGGGAATGGCCCTAGCCCTCACCCTCCGATCCAACAGGTCCCAGATGTGCTCAATGGGATTGAGATCCGGGCTCTTCGCTGGCCATGGCAGAACACTGACATTGCTGTCTTGCAGGAAATCACGCACAGAACGAGCAGTGCGGCTGGTGGCATTGTCATGCTGGAGGGTCACACACCACCCCAGAACATGACGGACCCTCCACCTCCAGATCGATCCCGCTCCAGAGTACAGACCTCGGTGTAACGCTCATTCCTTCGACGATAAGCATGAATTCGACAATCACCCCTGGTGAGACAAAACCGCGACTCGTCAGCGAAGAGCACTTTTTTCCAGTCCTGTCTGGTCCAGCGACAGTGGGTTTGTGCCCATAGGCGACGTTGTTGCCGGTGATGTCTGGTGAAGACCTGCCTTACAACAGTCCTACAAGCCCTCAGTCCAGCTTCTCTCAGCTTATTGCGGACAGTCTGAGCACTGATGGAGGGATTGTGCGTTCCTGGTGTAACTCGGGCAGTTGTTGTTGCCATCCTGTGCCTGTCCCGCAGGCGTGATGTTCAGATGTACCGATCCTGTGCAGGTGTTGTTACATGTGGTCTGCCACTGCGAGGATGATCAGCTGTCCATCCTGTCTCCCTGTAGCTCTGTCTTAGGCGTCTCACAGTACGGACATTGCAATTTATTTCCCTGGCCACATCTGCAGTCCTCATGCCTCCTTGCAGCATGCAAGGCACATTCACGCAGATGAGCAGGGACCCTGGGCATCTTTCGTTTGGTGTTTTTCAGAGTCAGTAGAAAGGACTCTTTAGTGTCCTAAGTTTTCATAACTGTGACCTTAATTGCCTACCGTCTGTAAGCTGTTAGTGTCTTAACGACCGTTCCACAGGTGCATGTTCATTAATTGTTTATGGTTCATTGAACAAGCATGGGAAACAGTGTTTAAACTCTTTACAATGAAGATCTGATGTTATTTAGATTTTTACGAATTATCTTTGAAAGATAGGGTCCTGAAAAAGGGATGTTTCTTTTTTTACTGAATTTATATACTACCACTGGTGGAAATATCTATGTGTCTTATGCAGCTGTATGACCCAATGGGTGAATAAACTTGGTTTAAGCTTTACTAATCGTCCATGAGTTTTAATAGGCCTTCCCTGTAGCTCAGTTGGTAGAGCATGGTGTTTGCAACGCCAGGGCTGTGGTTTCTATTCCCACCGGGGGCCAGTACAGGGAAAAAAATAAAAATAAATGTATGAAATGAAATGAAATGTAAGTCGCTCTGGATAAGAGCGTCTGCTAAATGACTAAAATGTAAATGCATTTAAAACCTAACAAGACCATAAAACAGGATGCCAGCTAGAGGTGGGTGGGTAGATGATGAGATGGGCAGAATGGCATGGCGACCTTGTTTCACGTCTGGAACAGAGCATTCTCTTGGCACTTCTTTTAGAAAAACTCATTTTATAGCCCTGTGTGAATCAGGAAGGCTTATGTAACCCTACTGAGATAAATCTACTCTCTTTAATGATTGGCTACTAAAAAGAGTACCTAATAATCCTGCATCTGGGCAACAGCTGATGTCACAGCAATCAGACATATGTCCAGAGCCAGTGTTTTTCCTCTACATTCACTTAAAATCGTTGCCGCCACTACAAAAAGTATGTAGAAAAGAAAATTGACCTATTATGGAGCTTTGAGCACTAAGAATCACCCAAATCAAAATAAATATCATGGCATACGGCACCCATTGATTTTGTTATGATTGAGTCACTCAGATAGCATAAGAACGTCATAAACCATTGCAAAATGTGTAGAATTGCAGGAAAGTAGCTTTAAAACAGTCAAAAAATATATATATGCAGCCAAGAAGAGGACCTCTATAAATACTAAGCCCAATTTTGATCCAGAAAAAACCCTGGAGTTCCAAGTACATTTGTAGAATTGAATGCATTCAGAGTCTTTTGTGGTTTTTCAATTAGGTAAATGCAGATGGTCAACCCCATGCTCCAGCCTATTTATTTATTGGGCTATAGGTTGTAACGCTTTTGAATTGGAAATGAGATTTTATTTTTTTAAATCATTGTGTAATGTCCTTTTAAAAGTCACCAGAAGTGACCTTCTCATAATCATGCCAAAAAAAGATGTATCACAGGTGTGCCTGACCTCACCCAGCAAAAAGGAACCTGCCTGCCCCCCCCCCCCCAAAAAAGCTACATTTGACACCGCTGCTGAAAAAAATAAAATACATTCCATTTAGGACACGACTGGCGAGGTACCACCAGTTGAGCTCCAGGCAAGACATATCATGTCCTCTCCCCTTGACATAAGTGTAAACAGCCCCACCCAATTTCTGCCTTGCTGCTTTCAACTATAAGATCTGTGAGAGAGAGAGTGAAAAAAGGTAGAAGGGCGAAGTGGATTTTCTGGAATGAAAACACAGCCCAGGATTTGTGTGGAGAAAGTTGATCCAAGAAACCCCCCTACGAGGCTTCAACTTCCTCCCTGCTGAGAAGAGGCATGCTGATTCAATCAATTGCATTGGTACATGGAACTAGGGATAATGCACTGTGAAAACAGAGCCGTCCAGCTGGTCGTGATGTTAATGTTTAATCAGGTGCTCACCAGTATAGACGTCCCAGATCTTGACACGCCCATTGTTGAGGCCCGTGGCAAGCAGCAGCTGGTCCTGACCGAACTTGAAACGGTGCCACTCGATGTTGACACAGCGACTCTGCTTCTCTGGCACAGACGAGCCAAAGGCCAGGCCCCACACGACGTCACCGCAGTCGATGGTGTGCTCCCTGGGCTCGCCCACTGGCACCACTGTTCCCCCCTCGCTGTTCTGCCGTGACAAACGCTGAGGGCCCGCTCCGTTGGAGCATTCCCCAACACTGGAGAGTGGGATAGAAAGAGAGGAAGGAGAGGGGTCATGTGGAAAGACAGGGAGTGAGATGGAGAGAGGGCAGAAAAAGAGAAGGGACAGAAATGGAGAACAGGGAAATGAGGGTAATGGAGAGAAAGGAGAGGGAGAAAGGTGAGTTACATGTAGGCCATGATCACATTACTTTTTAATGTAACGCACCTGAATTCAATAGATCCAGGTGCCAAACAGCTAAAAGAATTATGCACATACAGGAGGAGAGCACAGTGATACATGCAGTCTAAAGTGGTGAGAGAGGGTTGGCTAACTTGGTCCGTGAGTTTCATATTGTTAAGAAAGATGTTCTGATGATTATTCCCTATTGGAATTTGGCCTCCAGGTAACCTCTAAGGACAGAAGTCATCATAAACAGGTCTTAGTAACTGATATCTGGGCCAATGAGCCACAAAATCAGCCATGGGTGTCCTTTAAAAATGTATAGTCTATTGAACCTCGAGGTCTCAGCCTTGATTCAATGTTTTGACCAAGGGCAGGGAAGGATGAGACAACAAACATAAGGAGGAGTATTTAGGTCTACACTCCCTGCTGGAAGGAGAACGATTTGCTGCGAACCTCTTAAGAGCAGCCTCTCTCAAACCCCGGTCTGTGGAGGAATGCTTGCCGGTCCGCGGCACATTTGTCTTGAATATGATTGGGTCTTTCTTTGGTCTGCGGCATATTTGAATCGAATAAATACTTGCCATAGGCCTGCTTGGGCAATGCGCTCAACTACGCATGCTGCAGTAAAATAATGGTGTTGCCATGACGAAGTATAGTTACACCACACACATGCGCACGCGCGCTCGCCCTGGAATTGTTTTAAATGACAGTTGCCCACCAAAAGCGGTCTGTCAGACTTGCCTCAACAAAGCATCCCCATCTCAAGAATGAACCAGATGATATTTATTTTACGAGAAAGAGATGAGACCAACCCCCCCAAAAATGTTCACAATAATTTCAGACAACACTTTACTGAGGGCATCGTACTCTCTCAAAACATTTCCAAATGCCAGGCTCCTTTCGCTATAGTTGAAAAGCTGGTGATGCCATCAGACGTGGATGCTTGCCGAGAGGTTTTAGGCCCAACTGATGCGACAAAGGTCAGTGAAATCCTACTTTACAATAACACTGTCACACCTAGAATCCACAATATGGCAGATGATATTGAATCACAGGTTTTAGACAGCCCGTGCATCAAATTGGTTTGCAATCCAATTAGATGACTGACATTTCATACGCCCGCTTCTTGTGCGTGTGTGTGTATGCTACACTTATGAAGAATGTATTTGTTTTCAAGAAATGCCTCAGAATACAGCTGCAGGTGAAATATTCTGTGTTCTGAACAAGTAGGCCTACATAACGGGACATGGATTACGATGGGACATTATATCGGACTCTGTACCAACGGGACTGCTCCTCAAATTTGGTGAGAATAAAAAGAATGCGGGACACTCGTTTTAATGAGATGCGCCTTTCCACATTCTGGCTGTTCAGCAGCAGAGAATACCCACAACTCAGCGAGATGGCAGTGAAGACATTAGGCCCTTTCATTCTACATACTTATGTGAGACAGGCTTCTCTCTTGCTGCAACAAAATCTAAATATTGCAGCAGACTAGCTGTTAAAACCCCCCTCCGTGTCCCTCTCCTCCTCCCTCTGAGGTTTGACCTGTTGTTGTCCAAGAGACAGGCACACCAGTCTCAATGATTGAGTGAGTCAAACATCTTGTAATATTCTATTTATTTAACATTGTATATATTGATAGATTGTTATTTGTTTATAAAGATTCAGTTGCTATTAGTGATGCACCGATATGATATTTTCCTTGCCCAAAAAAACTGATACTGATAATTTGTTTTGTGGCCTTAAGCATTCTAGTACAGTTAAATCGTTAACACACACGGACACAGCGGTCTAAGGCACTGCATCGCAGTGCAAGAGGCATCACTACAGTCCCTGGTTCGAAACCAGGCTGTATCACATCCGGTCGTGATTGGGAGTCCCATAGGGCAGTGCACAATTGGCCCAGCATCGTCCAGGTTTGGCCGTCATTGGAAATAACAACTTGTTCTTAATAACTGACTTGCCTAGATAAATAAAGGTTACACACAACAAAAAGTTATTTTGTCGGCATTTACGTATGTCCCCATTACCAGTAAAACATAATCAAAACCTGTTTCTTTCACTTACTTGCTGTGCTGTTTCGTTGTTCATTTGTTCAGATGTTTCATTCTCAACCAGGATTTCATCATACATGTCAAGCAGTGAAGTTTCAGCTCTGTCTGTGGCCTCTTCCTCGGAGCGCACTGTCACTGTGTCCGTTTCCATCTTGTCCAGCTGTGTATGTAACATTTCATGTAAACCCTGTTTCTTGTCTACATCACAGTAGCGGTCCTTGTACATAACATCGAGCATGGTGGCGACACAGTAAAAAGAGAATGCCACCGAATCGCTTGTTCACAGCCTGTGTGGGCCGGTTTGTTGCCGGGGCAAACTGTTGTCAATGGCAACTGTTTCATACGCCAATGTGGGCCAGTAAAAACATCCAACTCGTCAGGAAAAGGGGCCACCTTCACTCCATAGAAAATAGTCAGCATTAATGCCGCATGCTAGCTAACTGGTTAGCTTAGCATTGACGAAGTCAGAATGGGCATACGCACTCCACTGTTATGTGACAGAATCGGTGGCGTTAGAAAATATATAAATGCAACATGTAAAGTGTTGGTCCCATGTTTCATGAGCTGAAAAAAAAGATGCCAGAAATTTTACACACACACATAAAGCTTCTCAGATTTTGTGCACATTTGTTTACATCCTTGTCAGTTGTGTTGAGCAGGCGTTTCAATGCCATGACAGAGGGTATCACGTCTACTGCAGGCGCGGTTGATGAGCTTATTTCTCCAGTCAGTTATTCGAATGGATCTAGCTAGTGTGTTCATGTTTCAAACATGTTCTCAAATGCCATTTAAATGGCAGCAGCGGAATGACAACCAGCATATTCCTGAGCATACAACTTCCTCAGTACGAAATCCTCGATGACCCACTCTGCTGTCAGACTTAGCATGCTCATAGGGCTGATATCGCTGGTCCAAATGTCAGTCGTGAAGCTAATAGCAGTGACGCTATTACCTTGTAACATCTGGAAAATGTGCACTTGGTAGTGTGTACCGGTGCTCGACCAGTTGGCGAAAGCCAACATCACCCACGACAGAGAACGGTTGATTGTCAAGGGCAATGCATTCCATTATCTGCCGTTAATGGATTTCGCTTTTGAGTTGTCTCGCTGAAATGTCCTTACTCTTTCAAATGACTGCTTGACTTGTTGACTGCTCGATCCACACATCAGACATTGTAGGCTAGGTGAGGAATGCTGTGTTGCATGTGTATTGCAACATTTTAGGTGGTGTCATTACATCATGTACCTACGTTATATAGGTATGCACGTCAGCTTCGACATCGTCTTTGCATATCGGCGTTAAACTAGACATCGGGCCGATACCGATGTTGGCATTTTTAGCTAATATCGTCCGATTCCGATATATCATGCATCCCAAGTTGCTATATTGTTTTTATTGACAACACAGGTAATGTGATTGTGTATAATGACTAAATTATATTATAATTTTTTGGTCATTTATAGACAGACAGCCAGCCCCTGAAGACAGCACAGACAGAGCAACACTGCCCATGAGTACAACAGACAAACCATGAAAGAAGCCAATTAAATACATAATTCATTAATTTAGTGTAAAGTAAAAAATGAATGTTCATAAAGAAAAAGCAATTATGAATTATAAAAAAAATATGTAAAGTCCCCAGAGGAAAAAGCCCATGCCTTGCTGGTCCCTGGCACAAAAAAGTTTGAGAAAGGCTATCTTCCCATATTAATATCTCTGTCTATGTCTGTCTATTAAACATTTAAATATGGAAGTTGTTCCCTTATATTCTGCATCTAGTATATCTCTACACCTTGACCGGTTTTCAATTTCTAAACAATCTCTCTCCACTAGACAGGACTTGCCTAATCCATTCTGGACTAGCTAATCACAACATCCAATAGGTAATACCAAACAGTGTACTACAACATGTCTACTATACAATAAGCCCTTTTTGCTCAGACTTGTTGAAAAGGTTCTGGGGAGGTCACAAGGCTTTATTGTGTGGAAAAAGAGCCAGATCTGCAGAAAGGCAACTGATAATACATGCCACGTGTCCTTGGCAGCTTGCTACACAGCCCACTGCGCTCTGTTTCCTCCTCACAGGGAAGGATTGCACAAGTAATGAACTACAACTACTAGAATATTCTAGAACGAGACCAAGAACTCAACTAGAACTGTAAACAACAATTTGGACTGTCAGAATCTAGAATGAATTTTCAGTTCTGTGGTGTTATAGAATGGTTGTGGATATTAGAAAATCAGATTGGATGCACCTAGGCCTTAGTCTGACTGACACCTAACTCGAAGTCCTCCTGACTTTAGAGTCTGGATAGGCTCTTTTGATGTCAGCACGATGCCTCAATAATGAAGGGGGCTGTTTTTTTTTATTTTTTATGATTAGTTATCTTGTGTCTTTCTCACTCAAATACCCACATGGTGAGCCACATACAGCCCCTGAACTGTTGGATTTTCAAAACCAAACAATGTGAAGTCTCAACCCCCCATGAAAAAAAACCTATCAGAGAACCAATCAAAGCTCAGCAAGAATGAAGCACAAATACTGCATTTACAACAGCCTCCTGTACAGACCAGGGTCGGAGCTCCCTCTCTGACCACGTGAGCCGCGCCAGCCAGGCTACCCTGGCCTGTTACTCGAATTAAAAAGGAAGTAGGCTGTAGCCCCCCACTGGTACTGTATATAAATAGACAAATCCCCCCCATGGTAAAATAAAGAAAAATCCCCCCATGGTAAAATAAAGAAAAATCCCCCCATGGTAAAATAAAGAAAAATCCCCCCATGGTAAAATAAAGAAAAATCCCCCCATGGTAAAATAAAGAAAAATCGTTGAATGAGTACGTTTGTTGTTGCTTCATTCCTGTCTCCTAATGTTTCTTACGATATGCTCTTTTGTTTTGCTTGAATATCTTGGTGTTCTGTACTAGATTCTGCTATTTTTAAAGCAGCAGCTGATGGTTGATATCGTAGAGTGGACTTTCATTAATGAGGAGTTCTCGCTAAACCAAGTTAGAGGAAAGGAGACGCTGCTTCTTGTTATTCAGAAGTGGATAGATACTCAAGAGCCTTGTGTTATTTTAGCCTATAATTTTAGCACGTTGGAAAAGCTTCTGTAAAGTGCAGTCAAACTTTTACAGAAACGGTCTTGTCTTTGGCAAGAGAAAGCAACATGCAGCAGCTTAGGGTTTTATTACTGTATTCTTACGTTGTAAAATAATGTAAGGTTTACTGCCATGAAGTCAACTACTATGGGTCAGGTTGTAAACAATGACACATCAGATCAATACTAAATAATGTAAGGTTTACTGCCATGAAGCAAACTACTATGTGTCAGGCTGTAAACCCTTCTGTAAACAATGACACATCAAATCAATACTAAAGGAAGGCTGAGGGCTATAAATGCACTTTTACATTATTTCAGGGCTACTTCCTTTTTAATTTGAGTAACAGGCCAGGGTAGCCTGGCTGGCGCGGCTCACGTGGTCAGAGAGGGAGCTCCGACCCTGGTCTGGACAGGAGGCTGTTGTAAATGCAGTATTTGTGCTTCATTCTTGTTGAAGCCTTTGGAAGTGTGCCGTAGCCTTTGGAAGTGTCCCGTGCGACCTGTTAAAGTAAGAGTGGAGGAGCGCTGAAAGGGCCTTGAAACACCAGACAATGAAACAGGCAGGGCAGCCGCCAAATGAATACCCAGTGGGCACCAGCAACACACCAGCACATGCCACATTCACTGTCTCTCTTGCTCCCCTGCTCTCTACTGCTGTCTCTGCCAAATAGGTCTCCACACCAGTCAGTGCATTCATTGCACAGACAAATTAGTTAGGCTATTCAGACATTTTAAACTGTTGAATTTCAAAACTCAAAATGAATAGTTGCTTCTGGAGGCCTCCCTCAAAATGTAAACAGACCTTTGAAGTAACCTCTTACTTTCTGATCACAATTGTACTGACCAAGAATGTGGTTAGGCCTAGTACAGGTACTTACAAATTCTTCAGGCATTTTGACCAGGGAACGAGCGTCACAATGCGATGCCCTTGAGACCAAGCGAAATAGGAACCATCAGGTGCAAAGGCTACAGTCCAGGTCTCTCGCCCAGACTTCTGGTCAAAGGGAGCAACAGGCACTAAGAGTTCACCAATGAACTTAGCCTTACCTGAAAACAGAAACAAGAGGTCCGTCAGGGATCAATAGCACAAATACCATGATGCTTGTGAGCAACATCTGAATGACAGTGTAGAAAATACACTTTGGGGCCAACTGACCTAAGCCTGGTGGAACCAGCCTGATCACTGCTTTCATCAATCTATTTCACCAGCCTGATCACTGCTTTCATCATTCTATTTCACCAGCCTGGTCGCTGCATTCATCAATCTATTTCACCAGCCTGGTCGCTGCATTCATCAATCTATTTCACCAGCCTGGTCGCTGCATTCATCAATCTATTTCACCAGCCTGGTCGCTGCATTCATCAATCTATTTCACCAGCCTGATCACTGCTTTCATCATTCTATTTCACCAGCCTGGTCGCTGCATTCATCAATCTATTTCACCAGCCTGGTCGCTGCATTCATCATTCTATTTCACCAGCCTGGTCGCTGCATTCATCAATCTATTTCACCAGCCTGGTCGCTGCATTCATCAATCTATTTCACCAGCCTGGTCGCTGCATTCATCATTCTATTTCACCAGCCTGGTCGCTGCATTCATCAATCTATTTCACCAGCCTGGTCGCTGCATTCATCAATCTATTTCACCAGCCTGGTCGCTGCATTCATCAATTTATTTCACCAGCCTGGTCGCTGCATTCATCAATCTATTTCACCAGCCTGGTCGCTGCATTCATCATTCTATTTCACCAGCCTGGTCGCTGCATTCATCAATCTATTTCACCAGCCTGGTCGCTGCATTCATCAATCTATTTCACCAGCCTGGTCGCTGCATTCATCAATCTATTTCACCAGGCTGGTCGCTGCATTCATCAATCTATTTCACCAGCCTGGTCGCTGCATTCATCATTCTATTTCACCAGCCTGGTCGCTGCATTCATCAATCTATTTCACCAGCCTGGTCGCTGCATTCATCAATCTATTTCACCAGCCTGGTCGCTGCATTCATCAATCTATTTCACCAGCCTGGTCGCTGCATTCATCATTCTATTTCACCAACCTGGTCGCTGCATTCATCAATCTATTTCACCAGCCTGATCACTGCATTCATCATTCTATTTCACCAGCCTGGTCACTGCATTCATCATTCTATTTCACCAGCCTGATCACTGCTTTCATCAATCTATTTCACCAGCCTGATCGCTGCTTTCATCATTCTATTTCACCAACCTGGTCGCTGCATTCATCAATCTATTTCACCAGCCTGATCACTGCATTCATCATTCTATTTCACCAGCCTGGTCACTGCATTCATCATTCTATTTCACCAGCCTGATCGCTGCTTTCATCAATCTATTTCACCAGCCTGATCACTGCTTTCATCAATCTATTTCACCAGCCTGGTCGCTGCATTCATCAATCTATTTCACCAGCCTGGTCGCTGCATTCATCAATCTATTTCACCAGCCTGATCACTGCTTTCATCAATCTATTTCACCAGCCTGGTCGCTGCATTCATCAATCTATTTCGAAAGGCGAACACAGATCAGGCTGGTTCCACCACCCTAAACTGGCCTCTCGTGTAGCTGGATATGAATGTTCAATGTCAGAATTGATGCTTAAAAGTAATTTTACTGAGAGATTCTGAGAGTCAATACTGTTTTGTTATTTGACATGCCATTAGAAATGTAAATCAATGATAATGAAGTTGGCTATAACACAACATATTATTAGCCCAAATACACTTATTTTAACTGGGTACCATAAAGATATGGTTGACCAAGTAGCTAAATGAGACATCATATATCACTTTGATTTATTACGCAGTGTTGCAACAAAACACACTATTGTATGTATTTATTATTAGCCGTACTTATTTCAACTGGGTAACATAAACATTCGGTTGGAATATAAATGAGACATCATATATCACTTTAATGTATTACGCAATAGAAGTGTTGCAACAAAACACCCATTTTATACATTAGCTACCTGATAAATCAGTGCGCTTCCCCGACTAATGAGGAATGAGTCATACTGCAGAAACCTCGTTACCGCCGTCGCCTCCACCACCGAATGACATGCGAAACAGTGTGCCGACTGCTCGGGTACAGAGTTTCTTCCGTACGGTCTCCACCGAGTATAATACACGGGTGAATCGTGAATATGTGACAGGCGGTTACTGTAGTGTGAGTCTCTAGTCTAGTAAATAGGTTATAGGCTATGGAAGAAACGACCTGACCTACAATAGAAAATAAAGACTACCTATGACGTCACCGACTGATGAAAGGCGTAACATAGTGGCTAGTTAGCGATCTAGGTTAATGTATCTTAGATAGCGAGATGAACATTAACGTTTGCAACCCCTCCACCTCAAACACAGAGCAAGATAGTGAAAACGATCTCAACTTACCTATTTCATTTTCGTTTACAGAATTTGGGAAGCTTGCCATCTAAATAGAAACCGGATCCGTAGAGAAAAGCCTATTGGTTTAATAACAAAAGTTTGGTGGAAAATAAACAAAGTAGCTAGCTTTATAATTAGCCAGAGAGAAAGCTGGATTCTATTCCGACGTCTGGAATGCTGTGCACGTCGCGCACGTAGCCTGCTGCAAATTGTAATATCGCGTGAGCCCTAAAAAAATATATTTTAGGAATTCTCTAATTTAAAATCCGTGTGCAGAATAGGTTTTGTTCAATTCAACTGGATGGCTAAAATCTGCGTTTATTGAAATCCACGAAATGACTGTGTTACCGCACACCGTTGAAATCCAATGGCTGAAGAGTAGACTTGATGGCATCTTTTCTTTCACTGGGGAGGTCTGTCTGAGTGGCAGTTTTTTCTAAAACGTCATCACAGCTACCAAGGTCATAAAATGGCACCTCCCCTTCATTTGTAACCGTTTTCCACTCTCATTTACAAATATTTATATATTTCTCTCTTACTGTGCACTGTTCCATTGCAACGGCAAATGGTTATATATAACAAATATATTTCAAACCAGAGCTCTTTTTCTGTTGAAGCTTAAAGCTGTGGGAAGGGGGACAACAAAATTAAATGTGCATCATTTACATTTGGGGATTTGTATTTATTTGATGTATTAATTTAACCTTTATTTACAGTTGAAGTCGGAAGTTTACATACACCTTAGCCAAATACATTTAAACTCAGTTTTTCACAATTCCTGACATTTAATCATAGTAAAAATTCCCTGTCAGTTAGGATCAACACTTTATTTTAAGAATGTGAAATGTCAGAATAATAGTAGAGAGAATGATTTATTTCAGTTTTTATTTCTTTCATTACATTCCCAGTGGGTCAGAAGTTACATACACTCAATTAGTATTTGGTAGCATTGCCTTTAAATTGTTTAACTTGAGTCAAACGTTTTGGGTAGCTTTGTACAAGCTTCCCACAATAAGTTGGGTGAATTTTGGACCATTCCTCCTGACAGAGCTGGTGCAACTGAGTCAGGTTTGTAGGCCTCCTTGCTCGCACACGCCTTTTCAGTTCTGCCCACAAATTTTCTATAGGATTGAGGTCAGGGCTTTGTGATGGCCACTCCAATAGCTTGACTTTGTTGTCCTTAAGCCATTTTGCCACAACTTTGGAAGTATGCTTGTGGTCATTGTCCATTTAGAAGACCAATTTGCGACTAAGCTTTAACCTCCTGACTGATGTCTTGAGATGTTGCTTCAATATATCCACCTAATTTTCCTACCTCATGATGCCATCTATTTTGTGAAGTGCACCAGTCCCTCCTGCAGCAAAGCACCCCCACAACATGATGCTGCCACCCCTGTGCTTTACGGTTGGGATGGTGTTCTTTGGCTTGCAAGCCTCCCCCTTTTTCCTCCAAACACAACGATGGTCATTATGGCCAAACAGTTCTATTTTTGTTTCATCAGACCAGAGGACATTTCTCCAAAAAGTACAATCTTTGTCCCCATGTGCAGTTGTAAACCGTAGTCTGGCTTTTTATGGCGGTTTTGGAGCAGTGGCTTCTTCCTTGCTGAGTGGCCTTTCAGGTTATGTCGATATTGGACTCGTTTAACAGTGGATATAGATACTTTTGTACGTTTCCTCCAGCCTCTTCACAAGGTCCCTTGCTGTTGTTCTGGGATTGATTTGCACTTTTCGCACCAAAGAGCGCGTCTCCTTCCTAAGCGGTATGACGGCTGCGTGGTCCCATGGTGTTTATACTTGCGTACTATTGTTTTTACAGATGAGGGTGGTACCTTCAGGCGTTTACAAATTGCTCCCAAGGATGAATCAGACTTGTGGAAGTCTACAAGTTTTTTCTGAGGTCTTGGCTGATTTCTTTTGATTTTCCCATGATGTCAAGCAAAGAAGCACTGCGTTTGAAGGAAGGCCTTGAAATACATCCACAGGTACACCTCCAATTGACTCAAATTATGTAAATTAGCCTATCAGAAGCTGTGATACAGTGAATTATAAGTGAAATAATCTGTCTGTAAACAATTGTTGGAAAAATTACTTGCGTCTTGCACAAAGTAGATGTCCTAACCAACTTGCCAAAACTATAGTTTGTTAACAAGAAATTTGTGAAGTGGTTGAAAACGAGTTTTAATGACTCCAACCTAAGTGTATGTAAACTTCAGACTTCAACTGTAACTAGGCAAATCAGTTAAGAACAAATTCTTATTTACAACGACTGCCTACCAAAAGGCATCCTGCGGGGACGTGGGCTGGAATTAAAAATAAATAAAAAATATATAAATATAGGACAAAACACATCACGACAAGAGACAACACTACATAAAGAGAGACGTAAGACAACAACATAGCAAGGCAGCAACACATGACAACACACCATGGTGGTAACGTAACATGACAACAGCTGCACAAAACATGGTACAAACATTATTGGGCACAGACAAAGCACAAAGGACAAGAAGGTAGAGACAACAATACATCACGCAAAGCAGCCATAAGTGTCAGGAAGAGTGTCCATGATTGAGTCTTTGAATGAAGATATGGAGATAAAACAGTCCAGTTTGAGTGTTGGTTACAGCTCGTTCCAGTCGCTAGCTGCAGCAAACAAAAAATACGAGCGACCCAGGGATGTGTGTGCTTTGTGGACCTTTACACAGAATGTGACTGGCAAAACAGGTGTTGTATGTGGAGAATGAGGGCTGCAGTAGATATCTCAGATAGGGGGGAGTGAGGCCTAAGAGGGTTTTATAAATAAGCATCAACCAGTGGGTCTTGTGACAGGTATACAGAGATTACCAGTTTACAGAGGAGTATAGAGTGCAGTGATGTGTCCTATAAGGAGCATTGGTGGCAAACCTGATGGCGAATGGTAAAGAACATCTAGCCGCTTGAGCGCACCCTTACCTGGCGATCTATAAATGATGTCTCCGTAATCTAGCATGGGTAGGATGGTCATCTGAATCAGGGTTAGTTTGGCAATACACAGCTTTGGTGAAAAAGGAGCGATTACGATAGAGAAAACCAAGTCTAGATTTAACTTTAGCCTGCAACTTTGATATATGCTGAGAGAAGGACAGTGTACCGTCTAGCCATACACCCAAGTACTTGTATGAGGTAATCACACCTGTGGGGAGAGGGGCATTATTCTTACCAAACCACAAAACCTTTGTTTTGGAGGTGATCAGAACAAGATTAAGGGTAGAGAAAGCTTGTTGGACACTGAGATATCTTTGTTGTAGAGCATTTAACACAAAATCTTGGGAGGGCCTGCTGAGTATAAGACTGTATCATCTGCATATTCATGGATAAGAGATCTTCCTACTGCCTGAGCTATGTTGGTGATGTAAATTGAGAAGAGTGTGGGGCCTAGGATTGAGCCTTGGGGTACTCCTTTGGTGACAGGCAGTGGCTGAGACAGCAGATATATTGACTTTATACACTGCACTCTTTGAGAGGTAGTTAGCAAACCAGGCCAAGGACCCCTCAGAGACACCAATGCTCCTTAGCTGGCCCACAAGAATGGAATGGTCTATCATATCAAAACCTTTGGCCAAGTCAATAAAAATAGCAGCACAACATTGCTTAGAATCAAGGGAAATGGTGACATCATTGAGGAACTTTAAGGTTGCAATGTCCCATCCATAACCTGAGCGGAAACCAGATTGCATACCAGAGAGAATACAAGACATCAAGAAAGCCATTCAATTGATTATTGACAAGTTTTTCCAACACTTTTGATAAACAGGGCAAAATAGAAATAGGCCTATAACAGTTAGGATCAGCTTGATCGCCCTCTTTAAATAAAGGACGGTCCGCGGCTGCCTTCCAAGCAATGGGAACCTCCCCAGAAAGGAGTGAGAGGTTAAAAAGGTTGGAGATATGCTTGGCGATGATCGGGGCAGCAACCTTAAAGAAGAGATTGTCTAAACCATCTGACCCAGATGTTTTTTGGGGGTCAAGTTTAAGGAGCTCCTTTAGCACCTCGGACTCAGTGATTGCCTGCAGGGAGAAACTTTGTAGCGGGGCAGGAGAAAAAGAGGGAGAAGCATCGGGGATAGTCGCATTAGAAGGGGTGGGAGATGAGGATATGTTGGACAGGCAAGGAGGCATGGCTGAGTCAAATAGGAATCCTGACTTAATGAAGTGGTGATTAAAGAGCTCAGCCATGTGCTTCTTGTCAATAACAACCACGTCATCAACATTAAGGGTCATGGGCAGCTGTGAGGCGGAGGGTTTATTCTCCAGGTCTTTAACCATTTCCCAGAACTTCTTTGGGTTAGACCCACAGAGAGAGAATGCTTAATGTGAGTCTGGAAGGAGAGTTTACAGTTTAACCAGACAACTAAGTATTTGTAGTTGTCCACATATTCTAAGTCAGAACCGTCCAAAGTAGTGATGCTAGTCGGGCGGGCGGATGCAGGCAGCGATCGATTAAAGAGCATGCATTTAGTTTTACGAGCATTTAAGAGCAGTTGGAGGCCACGGAAGGAGTGTTGTATGAAGCTCGTCTGGAGGTTTGTTAACACAGTGTCCAAAGAAGGGCCAGAAGTATACAGAATGGTGTCGTCTGCATAGAGGTGGATCAGAGAATCACCAGCAGCAAGAGCGACATCATTGATATATACAAAGAAGAGTCGGCCTGAGAATTGAACCCTGTGGCAACCCCATAGAGACTGCCAGAGGTCCTGACAACAGGCCCTCCGATTTGACACACGGAACTCTGTCTGAGAAGAAGTTGGTGAACCACGCGAGGCAGTCATTTGAGAAACCAAGGCTGTTGAGTCTGCCGACAAGAATGCGGTGATTGACAGAGTCGAAAGCCTTGGCCAGGTTGATGAAGACGGCTGCACAGTATTGTCTTTTATCGATAGCGGTTATGATATCGTTTAGGACCATGAGCGTGGCTGAGGTGCACCAATGACCAGATCGGAAGCCAGATTGCATAGCGGAGAAGGTACGGTGGGATTCAAAATGGTCGGTGATCTGTTTGTTAACTTGGATTTCGAAGACTTTAGAAAGGCAGGGCAGGATAGATACGGGTCTGTAACAGTTTGGGTCAAGAGTGTCCCCTCCTTTGAAGAGGGGGATGACAGCAGATTGCTTTATGCCATACAACTCTCCTTCCGTGGTCTCCAACTGCTCTTAAATACAAGTAAAACTAAATGCATGCTCTTCAACCGATTGCTGCCTGCACCTGCTCGCCTGTCCAGCATCACTACTCTGGACGGTTCTGACATAGAATATGTGGACAACTACAAATACCTAGGTGTCTGGTTAGACTGTAAACTCTCCTTCCAGACTCACATCAAACATCTCCAATCCAAAGTTAAATCTAGAATTGGCTTCCAATTTCACAACAAAGCATCCTTCACTCACGCTGCCAAACATACCCTCGTAAAACTGACCATCCTACCGATCCTCGACTTCGGCGATGTCATTTACAAAATAGCCTCCAATACCCTACTCAACAAACTGGATGCAGTCTATCACAGTGCCATCCATTTTGTCACCAAAGCCCCATATACTACCCACCACTGCGACCTGTACGCTCTTGTTGGCTGGCCCTCGCTTCATACTCGTCGCCAAACCCACTGGCTCCAGGCCATCTACAAGACCCTGCTAGGTAAAGTCCCCCCTTATCTCCGCTCACTGGTCGCCATAGCAGCAACCACCTGTAGCACGCGCTCCAGCAGGTATATCTCTCTGGTCACCCCCAAAGCCAATTCCTCCTTTGGCCATCTCTCCTTCCAGTTCTCTGCTGCCAATGACTGGAACGAACTACAAAAATCTCTGAAACTGGAAACACTTATCTCCCTCACTAGCTTTAAGCACCAGCTGTCAGAGCAGCTCACAGATCACTGCACCTGTACATAGCCCATCTATAATTTAGCCCAAACAACTACCTCTTCCCCTACTGTATTTATTTATTTTGCTCCTTTGCACCCCATTATTTCTATTCTACTTTGCACTTTCTTCTACTACAAATCTACCATTCCAGTGTTTTACTTGCTATATTGTATTTACTTTGCCACCATGGCCTTTTTGCCTTTACCTCCCTTATCTCACCTCATTTGCTCACATTGTATATAGACTTATTTTTCTACTGTATTATTGACTGTATGTTTGTTTTTACTCCATGTGTAACTCTGTTGTTGTGTGTTGTCGAACTGCTTTGCTTTATCTTGGCCAGGTCGCAATTGTAAATGAGAACTTGTTCTCAACTTGCCTACCTGGTTAAATAAAGGTGAAATAAAAAAAATAAAAAATTAAATCACGGGTGTTGATCGGGAGAGCTTAGACAACAATGGGTAAATGGCGATGAATGGGCAGAGAGGGTCGGTTAGGTACGCACAGGACCTGAGTTCGAGGCTGGGGCCGACAGATAAACAAAAAGATGTACCGCGTTAGTGAATAGTCCAGCAGGCATCAGCTGTCTAGCCGAGTGATCATAGGGTCCAATGAGCAGCAATAGCTAAGTCAGGGAGCCGTTCAGTAGTCGCTACTAAGCTAGGCGAGCGGGAGACAACGGCGTTCAGAAAGCTAGCGGGCCGGGGCTTACGGATGGGTCTTATGCGACATCGCAACGAAAAGCCTGTTGAAACCACATCGGATGATTACGTCGGCAGACCAGTCGCGATGGATCGGTGGGGCTCCGTGTCGACAATAAAGGGTCCAGGCCAATTGGCAAAAGAGGTATTGTAGCACAAGAAGTTAGCTGGTATATGGGCATATCTCGAGGCTAGCTCAAGGCTAACTGGTGCTTGCTTCGGGACAGAGGCATTAGCTAACAGTAGCCACTCGATTGCAGCTAGCTAGCTGCAATGATCCGGTGTAATGGTCCAGAGCTTGTGGCAGGAATCCGGTGGTGTGGTAGAGAGAAGCAGTATTGTCCGAGCTAAAGTTGGCTGGTGTCCGAGCTAAAGATGAAGACCGCTAGCCGTGGCTAACAAAGACTGATAGCTAGTAGCTAATTAGCTGGCTAGCTCCTGATGGAAGTTCCAGTTATAAGGAATAAAAATAGCAGATCCGTACCACATTGGGTGAGGCGGGTTGCAGGAAAGTATATTTAGTTACACGGGATAAGACAAAGACATGTCCGACTGCTACGCCATCTTGAAATGAGATGCTACGCCATCTTGAAACATTCAGTCCCCATAAAGTAAAATATATCATTGTGATGTATTTTATATAAATAAAAATAAAACATTTTCTTCTTGGCTTTCAAAATAGCATCAGACCAAATAATGCTCCCTCAGTTTCAGGTTGGATGGTGTCCTCAGGTCTCTGCTGTTTGTTTGCTAGAGCACCCTCCGTAGAGCTTGGAATGGGACACATCATGACATGACATACATTTGTGTCAATGGTCACATGTGATCTTACCATTCATAAAACAAGAATGTCACTATACCAACGATTGTTTATACTGAATCTAAAATTCCTTTCTGAATATAACAAGAAAGGAGTGTGCAAATGGTGCACTAAGGTATGATCGTGGACTACAGGAAAAGGAGGGCTGAACACGCTCCCATTTACATCGATGGGGCTGTAGTGGAGCGGTTTGAGAGCTTCACGTTCCTTGGTGTCCACATCACCAACAAACAATCATGGTCCAAACACACCAAGACAGTTGTGAAGAGGGCACGACAACTCTATTCCCCCTCAGGAGACTGAAAAGATTTGGCATGGGTCCTCAGATCCTCAAAAAGTTATACAACTGCACCATTGAGAGCATCCTGACCGGTTGTATCACCGCATGGTATGGCAACTACTCGGCATTCGACTGTAAGGCGCTACAGAGGGTAGTGCGTACGGCCCAGTACATCACTGGGGCCAAGCTTCCTGCCATCCAGGACTTCCATACAAGGCGGTGTCAGAGGAAGGCCCAAAAAATTGTCAGACTCCAGCCACCCCAGTCATAGACTGTTTTCTCTGCTACCACACAGCAAGCGGTACCGGAGTCTAGGTCCAAAAGGCTCCTTTACAGCTTCTACCCCCAAACCATTAGAATGCAGAACAATTGATCAAATGGCAACCTGGAGTATTTGCATTATTATCTATGCAGTCACTTTATCCCTACCTACAAAATAAGAACTTGTTCTTAACTGACTTGCCTAGTTAAATAAAAAGAGTGGTTTCGGGACAAGTCTCTTTAAGTCCTTGAGTGGCCCAGCCAGAGCCCGGACTTGAAACCAATCAAACATCTCTGGAGAGACCTGAAAACAGCTGTGCAGCAACGCTCCACATCCAATCTGACAGAGTTTAAGAGGAGCGTCATACCCAAGAAGACTCAAGGCTGTAATCGCTGCCAAAGGTGCTTCAATAAAGTACTGAGTAAAGGGTCTGAATACTTATGTAAATGTGATATCAGTTTTTTATTTTTAATACATTTGCAACAAAAAATGTTTGTCATTATGGGGTATTTTTTTAAACTTCAGTTTATTTAGTAAATATTTTCTTAACTCTGCATTCTTTCTTAAAACTGCATTGTTGATTAAGGGCTTGTAAGTATTTCTCGGTAAGGTCTACACCTGTTGTATTCTGCGCATGTGACAAATAAAATTTGATTTAGTATCTATTCCCAAAATGTTTTGTCTTAGCTAGAAACATTTCACTTCAAATCTCGCTCACGAAAGTCCTAGGTCTTTCTTTCTCTTCAAAGAGATAGGCCTCATCTGGAACCTGATGTTGAGTGTTAAGTCATTTTCACTGGTCAGTTGTGACAATCTTGTCTAAGGGATCGATAAACAACTTTAATGAGCAGAATCAGTTAATAAATCTTTACAAATGTCACACAATCACATCAGACAGGGTACAACACAATTTGATTATTTCAATAGCTATAAGAAACTTTCTTAAAGTGTACGTAAAATCTGATCCAGAAATCAATCTTGAGTAAAACAATCACTTAAAGAACCTTAAACATATGTTGTGGGTAGAAACTGGCTTCTGACCTTGGCCTTCCAAAATATGACACAAACAAACATGTTGAATCATTCAAATTCTGAAGTTCTTGAAATGTATATCAGTTTTGATAATGAGCAACGCTTTTCGGATGTTTGACCTACATTTACTGGTAGGATTAGCGACAGTCCTGTTCAGAAACAGATCTACAAAAATGCATGGAGGTTAGAGGCCATAGGGTTTGTTTATGGACAGGCCACACAGATCTCACTGAGTTCCATACCAAACTAAAAACCCTCAGGCCTGTGGTGGTAGTTTTTCAAAGTAACTATGGCATACATTCTTATAATAGGGTTATGAGCCATAGAAGATTGCAGGCTCATGAGTGCATTGTAAACAAGCATGTTGTCTGCTATTACTGGCCTCATCTCTATTCATGTACATTCATAATGAAGCATATCACTCTGTCTGGCACACATACAGTACAATAAAATAATCTGTACTTAGAAACATCTCAACCAAAAAATGATTAACCAAGCATTTGTGGTGCTGCATGTCTAATGGTCAGAAAAGGTTAAAACGTTAAAGTTTTAAATTATTTTTAGTATGCTCTTTTCCGTACAACAACTAGGCCTATATGCAGCTTTTTGGTCTATCGCACAGACCGGTCCAGTATGCATTTGAAATCATGTCTGGCCACCAACATGATATTTGACGCTTCTAAAGAAATAAACTACCAGCTTAAATATACCTTTTCATATTCTTAACTGTGCTTTTACCAAGTCGCACAAATTGGAAATGGAAGAACAGTAAAAAGAAGAGGGGTGCTTCCCTGAGAGGATAACGTATCTACAAGTTTCTATGAGCAGTCGTCAAACATCAAGCCATTTTGAAATCACATCACAAAACCATGCAGACGAGTGTTGCCCTCGACAGTGCAATAACAAAACTGCACTCATGTACAGATGTCAGTCAAAAGCCTGGAACTGAAGATACATTTTTTTTTCACTTCTCTTTTCTGAAAAGAACAAAACTAAGCAATAGACCAATGGAGTGCAAGCACTTGGTGACTTACTGATATCATGTAATGTTGTAATAGACAGACATAAACCTGCTGACTGCTCAGTGGAGAACTGTCACAGGCTTTTGTAAACAAACGTAACCTGCATCTTATCAATGATGCTTTCTCAGCTACTGCAGATATGAGTTAGAATGTCTTCTAAAGAAATAAATGAAAGCACTCCAGTATCATGGGGTGACATTTGAAACATTCTGGTACAGTAAGAGCCAAATATCTCACTACCGTTCAAAAGTTTGGGGTCACTTATAAATGTCCTTGTTTTTGAAAGAAAAGCAGTTTTTTTAGCACAGCTGAAAACTGTTGTCCTGATTGAAGAAGCAATAAAACTGACCTTCTTTAGACTAGTTGAGTATCTGGAGCATCAGCATTTGTGGGTTCAATTACAGGCTCAAAATGGCCAGAAACAAAGCACTTTCTTCTGAAACTCAGTCTATTCTTGTTCTGAGAAAGGAGGGCTATTCCATGCGAAAATTTCTAAGAAACTGAAAATCTTGTACAACGCTGTGTACTACTCCCTTCACAGAAGAGCGTAATCTGGCTCTAACCAGAATAGAAAGAGTGGGAGGCCCCGGTGCACAACTGAGCAAGAGGACAAGTACATCAGAGTGTCTAGTTTGAGAAACAGGTGCCTCACAAGTCCTCAACTGGCTGGCCTTCTAGGCAGAGTTGCAAAGAAAAAGCCATATCTCAGACTGGCCAATAAAAATAAAAGATTAAGATGGGCAAAAGAACACAGACACTGGACAGAGGAACTCTGCCTCGAAGGCCAGCATCCCAGAGTCGCCTCTTCACTGTTGACATTGAGACTGGTATTTTGCGGGTACTATTTAATGAAGCTGCCAGTTGAGGACTAAAAATAAGGCGTCTGTTCCTCAAACTAGACACTAATGTACTTGTCCTCTTGCTCAGTTGTGCACCGGGGCCTCCCACTCTTTCTATTCTGGTTAGAGCCCGTTTGCACTGTTCTGTGAAGGGAGTAGTACACAGCGTTGTACGAGATATTCAGCTTCTTGGCAATTTCTCGAATGGAATAGCCTTCATTTCTCAGAACAAGAATAGACTGACAAGTTTCAGAAGAAAGTTATTTTGTTTCTGGCTATTTTGAGCCTGTAATCAAACCCACAAATGCTGACGCTCCAGATAATCAACTAGTCTAAAGGCCAGTTTTATTGCTTCTTTAATTAGAACAACAGTTTTCAGCTGTGCTAACATAATTGGAAAAATGGTTTTCTAATGATCAATTAGCCTTTTAAAATGATAAACTTGAATTAGCTAACACAAGGTGCCATTGGAACACAGGAGTGACGGTTGCTGATAATGGGCCTCTGTACACCTATGTAGATATTCCATTAAAAATCAGCCGTTTCCAGCTACAATAGTCATTTACAACATTAACAATGTCTACACTGTATTTCTGATCAGTTTGATGTTATTTTAAATGGACAAAAAATGTGCTTTTCTTTCAAAAACAAGGACATTTCTAAGTCACTCCAAACTTTTGAACGGTAGTATATATTACAAAAACCCATTTGAAATACCTATATGAATATGAATCACAGGAGGTTGGTGGCACCTTAATTGGGGAGGACGGGCTTGTGGTAATGGCTGGAGCGGAATCAGTTTAATGGTATCCAACACGTGATTTCTATGTGTTTGATGCCATTCCAATCGCTCCATTCCAGCCATTATTATGAGCCGTCCTCCCCTCAGCAGCCTCCACTGATGTGAATAGCATGACACTAACAATGAAGTCTGGATAGTCTGATGGCAGTTTGAGTAAGCTGGATAATGGCGCCCCCTATCTGCCGCTCAATAACAGTATAAAAGAGTGGGTAACATTATGGCAAATATTTTTCATTATGGCAAGGGCAATAAACACATTTTATTGGCAAACATGTTTAGAGAGTTTGTGAAGACCTATATGAGAAAAATGCTGAGAGCAAAACTAACACACAAGAAAATGATAACAGACAGAAATTGTCAAAGGGGGAAAATTCCAAACCCAATCCATAACATCAAGACTTCAAAAAGAACACTGAAAGGGTCGATTTCAGCCTCCCTTCACACAATCAATACTTGTACATACAAAACTTTCTCCGTATGTTTACCAAACATACCTTTCTCCTTATATACAACACATGACCTATCACCAATGAGGTCTTCTGTCAACATCCTGACAGAGAAGGGGTTAAAACGTGTCTCATTCCTAAATCAAGGAAAAACTGTAAATGGGTGATTTGATTTGAATCATCTTAAATTTCAATAGTAAAAACATAAGTTTCAATCATGGAGCCATCTAGATTGAGAGGTAGCAAATCAAACATTTACATGGAAATCCATTTAAGAAGGTAGAGTGGATGAATTGGTGTTCCAATTCCTCACCCTTCTCCCTAAAGTGTGCACTTGGCTTGCTCACTTTTATGCATCAATTTTAAAACCTAGAATTTTTAGAAGCATAGTGGTGAGAGTTGCCACCATATTTCCTACACCAGTCTGTCTCTTCCTTTTTAACGATCGTGAGCAAAGAGCATCCTTCAGGGAGAAGGCTTCAGAATAAGACAGTAATAATTTCCAATAGTTGGGAAAGTGACAGATCAATGTGAAACCTTGTGAATCAGATAGTGGCTCAAAGGGTTGACTTTAAATCTAGCTCGACTGATTGGTTGACTTTAAATCTAGCTCGACTGATTGGTTGACCTGGCTGATTGGCTGATCGGTTGACTTTAAATCTAGCTCGACTGTCTGTTGAAACTCATATCACAGCGCTGGGTCATCATCAGCCTTCTCCTCTTTTCTACCGATACACCCAACAGCATCTAATCAAGATCAATGCCAGTCCTCACCTCACGGAGGCATCATCCATATCATGTTCTGCTCTCTCCATACCCAACACTTCCCATTACAAACGGTTCATTTCCCATTACACCACATAACAAAAAACACATGTTTATCAACAATGTGCACAGATCACTGGCATATTTGTTTATCAAATATTTCTACTAGTTATATTATTGTGTACTCATTAATAACACGAATTCAGCAATATGCACCCCTCCTTACTCTCAATGAGATAGGGTTAGTATATAAATGCTGTATTGAAAAAGACATGAGAATAGTGAGATATGGCAGTCAGTTAGCTTGAGGGATATTTCAGTTTGCATGAAATCTTAAGTTTGTCAGAGTACCTGAAATGGGATTAAAGGTTACACTTGGCATTTAGTTACACATTGACATAACAATATGGGATGAAATATGACCCGCTTGGAACAAGTGACCCTTTTGGCAGGTTTGAATGCCTCTTTGATATAGGAGGGTGCAGCAGAAGGGTTTGTTGACATTTGAGCAGGGCAACTTGAATAACAACCCCTTGACTGACACACACAGGTCTCTGATGATATCATCTCCTGTCAAATTGCTCCGAGGCAAATCCAGATTTACAAGGGGGAGTCAACTGTAATGTTAGAGTCTCTGTTTACAAGTTGTTTCTGGGTCCTGAACTTTCAGGAAACATGAGATTGAACTTGGATTGAGCTGTGATTCTAGTTGAGATGTTGTTTCAAAACTTGCCACATCATCAATGCTTACTGTCTGTTTAAAACTGTGACCAAATGGGCATAGCAACACATGGGTACTGGGAGTGAACATGGTTTATTATGGGACATTTCAGAGGTGCTTGTGCACACTTTGGCTCTAGAGTGACCTACCCCAGCCATATCAAAGAGATTAGACTGGTAACACTAGATGAGTCCATATGTTAAGATCATCACCAGCAAGGCTGCCAAGCATTCTGCAATGGGGATTAAAGGGAGCTGATACAACAACAAAAAAACAACTGCCAAAAGACTAATGCATCTGCCCTTTACATATGAAATCATATATTAATGAAGAGTTATAATACAGAGATTATAATGGTAATCCAATGCGGTTATGAACAGTCAGAGTTTAGGATAGGTGGTAGCAGTCTGCTTCCTCTCCTCCTGGGTGAGGGGGTGGTCCCAGGTCACTTCTGGGCCTGGGATTGGCTGGTCTGTGTTAGGGGAGGGAGGAGCCAAAGTATTGCGCGGCCACCAGCCATGGGTCATTCTGCTGTCACCATGGAAACCCTGATGTGGTGCAGCCTTGAGGAATCTGAAATGGAGGTGACATGTTTGTCAGATTACAGCCAAAAGGCCTATCTAGAAACAAAGGATGTAAGTCAACAATAATGTTTGATTAGAGCGGTTATAGTAGTTACACAGAGTAAAGTGATACAATTTCCAACAGGGAATGAGACAGGTTTTCACCATGACAAAGGCTCCTTGTGTGGCACATCGTCTTCCTGAGTGTCTGATCTTCTGGGCTGGCCATCTTCTGGGCTTCCCTCCACATCCTCCAGGAGGTTGGCTGTGGAGTTGGCTGTGCCCAGTCTTAGAGGGGATATGGTCAAGGGAAACACCTAAAGGCCTGGATATTGATACATATGCATCTGTATTATACAGTATGTGGTACTTGAACATTGAGTTCTATAAAAAGCCATCACTGCAAAAACGGAACCCATCCAATGTTTCTGATTGGAAATGAATATCGACTGGCAATGAAGGATACGACTGGTGCTTCAGGAGCGTTCTTCTTTTTAACTTTCTTCTCTTTGTCTTGTCAGAGAACGATCTGGCGATTTCAAACAGCTTCTTTCTTGTTGCTAGGTGGGAGAGAAGACAACCATTTGGGGGGTTTTGCATAAGTATGCTGTTCTAGTGATTGAGTTTGTTAACTGGCCATTGCCAGAGAGAGACAGGGGATGGTAATAATGTGTATTGAGTGCCCTGCTGGTAGAGGATGCCTTACATTTGCCCATGTGTTTGAGTTTGTCTCTGAACATGGCGTCATCTGACACAGCAGTACAAGCCTCCATCGACCTCGAAGCACAGTGCTCTCCTGGAAACAAAGAAATGAGTTGTAAAAGACAAACATAGGCATATTATGCACACACAATCACACAAGAAAACACTAACGCAGTAACACACATATAATAATGAACCTGAGTAGTGAACAAACAACATACTTCAACCATTTTTGTAAAGT
The DNA here is from genome assembly GCF_901001165.1 of Salmo trutta. Lineage (NCBI taxonomy): Eukaryota > Metazoa > Chordata > Actinopteri > Salmoniformes > Salmonidae > Salmo > Salmo trutta. The sequence goes on from NC_042969.1 coordinate 72,232,402, forward strand.
CTTAATTGGTGACTACAGCCGTCATTAAATATTCTATGGGCACTTTAAGACTTCTTTTTTTTTTATTACTATAGAACAAAGATAAATTATATAAATGTATATGTGTATGTACAGTACCAGTCAAAAGTTTAGACACACAAACTCTGTAGTAACCAGAACTGACAGCCTTTGACCAGTACAAAAACATCCTGTGGCGTACTGCATTAGCATCGAATAGCCCCCGTGATATGCAACTTTTCAGGGAAGTTAGGAACCAATATACACAAGCAGTTAGGAAAGCTAAGGCTTGCTTTTTCAAGCAGAAATTTGCACCCTGTAGCACAAACTCCAAAAAGTTCTGGGACACTAAAGTCCATGGAGAATAAGTGTACCTCCTCCCAGCTGCCCACTGCACTGAGACTAGGAGACACTGTCACCACTGATAAATCTATGATAATCGAGAATTTCAATAAGCATTTTTCTACAGCTGGCCATGCTTTCCACCTGGCTACCCCAACCCCGGTCAACAGCTCTGCACCCCCCACAGCAACTTGCCCAAGCCTCCCCCCATTTCTCCTTCACCCAAATCCAGATAGCTGATGTTCTGAAAGAGCTGCAAAATCTGGATCCCTACATATCAGCCGTGCTAGACAATCTGGACCCTCTCTTTCTAAAATGATCCGCTGCAATTGTTGCAACCTCTATTACTAGCCTGTTCAACCTCTCTTTTGTATCGTCTGAGATCCACCAAAGATTGGAAAGCTGCCACGGTCATGCCCCTCTTCAAAGGGGGAGACTCTCTAGACCCAAACTCTTACAGACCTATATCTATCCTACCTTGCCTTTCTAAAGTCTTCGAAAGCCAAGTTAACAAACAGATCACAGACCATTTAGAATCCCACCGTACGTTCTCTGCTATGCAATCTAGTTTCCGAGCTGGTCATGGGTGCACCTCAGCCACGCTCAAGGTCCTAAACTATATCATAACCGCCATTGATAAAAGACAATACTGTGCAGCCGTCTTCATCAACCTGGCCAAGGCTTTCGACTCTGTCAATCACCGCATTCTTATCGGCAGACGCAACAGTCTTGGTTTCTCAAATGACTGCCTCGCCTGGTTCACCAACTACTTCTCAGACAGAGTTCAGTGTGACAAATCAGAGGGCCTGTTGTCCGGACCTCTGGCAGTCTCTATGGGGGTGCCACAGGGTTCAATTCTCGGGCCGACTCTTTTCTCTGTATACATCAATGATGTCGCTCTTGCTGCTGGTGATTCTCTTATCCACCTCTATGCAGACGACACCATTCTGTATACTTCTGGCCCTTCTTTGGACACTGTGTTAACAAACCTCCAAACGAGCTTCAATGCCATAGAACTCTCCTTCTGTGGCCCCCAACTGCTCTTAAATGCAAGCAAAACTAAATGCATGCTCTTCAACTGATCGCTGCCCACACTAGCTCGCCCGTCTAGCATCACTACTCTGGACGGTTATGACTTAGAATATGTGGACAACTACAAATACCTAGGTGTCTGGTTAGACTGTAAACTCTCCTTCCAGACTCACATTAAGCATCTCCAATCCAAAATTAAATCTAGAACCGGCTTCCTTTTTCGCAACAAAGCATCCTCCACTCATGCAGCCAAACATACCCTCGTAAAGCTGACTATCCTATTGATCCTTGACTTCGGCGATGTCATTTACAAAATAGCCTCCAACACTCTACTCAGCAAATTGGAAGTAGTCTATCACAGTGCCATCCGTTTTGTCACCAAAGCCCCATATACTACCCACCACTGTGACCTGTACGCTCTCGTTGGCTGGCCCTCGCTTCATATTTGTCGCCAAACAAACTGGCTCCAGGTCATCTATAAGTCTTTGCTAGGTAAAGCCCCGCCTTATCTCAGCTCACTGGTCACCATAGCGGCACCCACCTGTAGCACCGCTCCAGCAGGTATATTTCACTGGTCACCCCCAAAGCCATCTCCTAATTGGCTGCCTTTCCTTCCAGTTCTCTGCTGCCAATGACTGGAACGAATTGCATAGTACGGCCATTGCAATTTATTGCCCTGGCCACATCTGCAGTCCTCATGCCTCCTTGCAGCATGCCTAAGGCATCTTCACGTAGATGAGCAGGGACCCTGGGCATCTTTCTTTTGGTGTTTTTCAAAGTCAGTAGAAAGGCCTCTTTAGTGTCCTAAGTTATCATAACTGTGACCTTAATTGCCTACCATCTGTAAGCTGTTAGTGTCTTAACGACCGTTCCACAGGTGCATGTTCATGAATTGTTTATGATTCATTGAACAAGCATGGGAAACAGTGTTTAAACCATGTATAATGAAGATCTGTGAAGTTATTTAGATTTTTACGAATTATCTTTGAAAGACAGGGTCCTTAAAAAGGGGCATTTCTTTTTTTGCTAAGTTTATAGATATATTACATTGATGGAAGCTACAACCACACCATCTGCAATATTAAAGATGATCTACACCCCCAAAAAACTATTTCAAAAATAAATAAATGAGATAAATTATATCAAAGAATGATAGTAAAAAGCTCTGGAGTACCTTAAATGAAATTCTAGGCAAAAAAAGCTAACTCAGCTTTATCCTTCACTGAGGCAGATGGCTTGTTCATAACAAAACCCTTTGATATTGCCAACCACTTTAAGAACTTTTTTGTTGACAAGATTTGCAAATTTAGGCATGTTACGGTGACCGTATTACCGCCACACCGGCGGTCACGAGTCATGACGGCAGTCAAATACCACATGACCGCTTCATCACGGTAATTAGGCTTCTCCAAGCTCTGATGCTGCTGGTCATTAGTAGCCTACCAAACTTGCTAACTGCCTGGTACTCAGCACTCTATTGTCCCTCTAATCACTCTGACATCAACGCAAATGTAATAGAAAATCTAATCAAACACTTGCTGAGAGCCCATGAGTTTACGCAACATTTCTATAGGCTATGCAGAAAACAGAGTTTTGATGGCCTCTATTTAAAAGAGAAGGATCCCATCAGCTTTCTATAGGCTAGGCCTACTATACAGTGCATTCGGAAAGTATTCAGACCCCTTGACTGTTTCCACATTTTGTTACGTTAAAGTCTTATTCTGAAATGGATAACATATTCTATTCCCCCTCAATCTACACACAGTAACCCATATTGACAAAGCAAAAACAGGTTTTTAGAAATCTTTGCAAATGTATTACAAATAAAAAATGAAAATATAGCATTTGCATAAGTATTCAGACCCTTTAATTTTCTTGGTACATTGTTCAATTTCCTTTGGCAGCGATTACAGCATTGTTGGGTATGACAGCACAAGCTTGGCACACCTGTATTTGGGGAGTTTCTCCCATTCTTCTCTGCAGATCCTCTCAAGCTCTGTCAGGTTGGACGGGGAGAGTCGCTGCACAGCTATTTTCAGGTCTCTCCAGGGATGTTTGATTGAGTTCAAGTCCGGGCTTTGGCTGGGCCACTCAAGGACATTGAGACTTGTCCCGAAGCCACTCCTGCGTTGTCTTGGCTGTGTGCTTAGGGCCGTTGTCCTGTTGGAAGGTGAACCTTCACCCCAGTCTGAGGTCCTGAGTGCACTGGAGCAGGTTTTCATCAAGGATCTCTCTGTACTTCATTCTGTTCATCTTTCCCTCGATCCTGACTAGTCTCCCAGTTTCTGCCGCTGAAAAACAATCTTGTTTCTCATGGTCAAAGAGTCTTCTAGGTGCCTTTTCGCAAACTCCAAGCGGGCTGTCATGTGCCTTTTACTGAGGAGTGGCTTCCGTCTAGCCACTCTACCATAAAGGCATGATTGGTGGAGTGCTGCAGGGATGGTTGTCCTTCTGGAAGGTTCTCCCATCTCCACGAGGGCCTCTAGAGCTCTGTCAGAGTGACCATCGGGTTCTTGGTCACCTCCCTGACCAAGTCCCTTCTAACCCGATTGCTCAGTTTGGCCGGGAAGCCAGCTCTAGGAAGAGTCTTGGTGGTACTAAACTTCTTCCATTTAAGAACAATGAAGCCCACTGTGTTCTTGGGGACCTTCAATGCTGCAGACCTTGTTTGGTACTCTTCCCCAGATCTGTGCCTCGACACAATCCTGTCTTGGAGCTCTACGGACAATTCCTTCAACCTCATGGCTTGGATTTTGCTCTGACATGCACTGTCAACTGTGGGACCTTATATAGACAGATGTGTGCCTTTCCAAATCATGTCCAATCAATTGAATTTATCACAGGTGGACTCCAATCAAGTTGTAGAAACATCAAGGATGATTAATGGAAACAGGATGCACCTGAGCTCAATTTCAAGTCTCATAGCAAAGGGTCTGAATACTGATGTAAATAAGGGATCTGTTTTTTATTACTAATACATTTGCAAACATTTCTAAAAAACTGTTTTCGCTTCATCATTATCGGGTATTGTGTGTAGATTGTTGAGGATTATTATATTTTTATTCCATTTTAGAATAAGTCTAACGTAACAAAATTTGGAAAAAGTCAAGGGGTCTGAATACTTTCCCGAAGGCACTGTATATGCTCAATGGCTGCTAAAATGGGAAGAGGTCTGTCCATGATAAGATGCTGCTCTATTTTCATCTAAATCAATGTACACGGAGGGCAAATGTACACGGAGGGCAAATGTACACGGAGGGCAAATGTCAGTGGTATGCATGTCAATCTCTACTGGCTCAAAGTTGACTGCATCACTATTGTCTTTGTGCGAGGTGTTAATGGGCTAAAGGTAACAAACTATCTGTTCAAACAGTTGGACACTCATCGGTACAACACAAGACATGTAACCAGAGGTCTCTTCACAGTCCCCAGGTCCAGATCAGAGGCTGGGAAACACAGTATTAAATAGAGCCATGACTACATGGAACTCTGCGCCATCCCAGGTAACTCAAGCTAGCAATAAAAACTGATAAAAAAAATACAACTGATAAAAGAAAAACTTGCAGCACGACAGGGACTTTAAAGAGACTTAAAAAAAATGTAAATATATATTTTGTATTGTATTATCAAAGCAAAATCAAATCAAATGTTATTTGTCACATGCGCCGAATACAACAGGTTACCGTGAAATGCATACTTACAAGCCCTTAACCAACAATGCAGTTTTAAGAAAAATAAGAGTTAAGAAAATATTTACTAAATAAACTAAAAGTAAAATATAAATAAATAAAATAACAAAATGATGTAAAATATATTAATTTGTTGAGTTTTGTTTCCTGGCAGCGGATATTTGGGGATCCTAATAAAATACTAAACGAATCACTCCAGAGAAAGCCATTTATCGTGTCAACAACTACTTGGAGAAGCATTCACTATACCCAGTGGTAGCGAGCGATAAATATAGGTGGCTAGATATTGGACGTGATCAAAATAAACCCCAAGTCATTGATATGAGTAGGCCTATTGGGTGTTTGAATAAGAATGCGCGTATGCGCGCGCGCGCGCACACACACACACACACACACACACACCTTCACTGGTGAAGCTTATGAATGACATATACCTGCTGTGGAATTCTCCATGTAAGAGGATGAATGATTGGACTTGGATTTCTTTGATTCGTACTTCAAGCGATCTAAAACAGAGAGAGCTGGATGTTATGACGCAATATGGGGACACATAGCAGCATCTAATCTATTATTAAGAAACCTTTATGAAAGTGGGACATGGTTCCCAAATTTAAACTTTTGTAGGATGAAGCATCATGAGATACACTACAACTAGCATAGCATGAAAGAGAGAAGAGCATTTCCAACAGTATCTGACTCGCTCCGTAGAAAGCATAAACTTGACTAATGTACTAGCCTACTGCACTAGCCTACTGTGTCCTGAACATGTATTCTGTGTGTTAAAGTATATCATGCACATGACCATGTATGCCTATCTGTGCATGACACACACCTCTCTCCAGGGCGACGAGGAACTCGCGGTTGCGCTGCAGCTCCCTCATGAACTCCTCGTTCTGGAGGAACAGAGCGATGCGTTCATCATCCAGGTACTGTTTCAGTTTACGCTCCTGCTCCGTGCCTACCCCTGCCATGCCCCCGGGAACGCCTGGCCCTCCAGGTGCCCCTAGGGCTCCACTAGTCCCTGGCTTGGAGACACCTCCCTGGGTTGTCTGCTGGGCAATGGAGGACAGAGAGGAGGAGGAAGAAGGCTGGGACAGACTGCTCTGTGAGCCCTAGAGGAGGAGAGATGGAGAAAGAGAGTTTGAATTTAGTTGCTATTGATTTCTGTAAGCAGGATGTCACCCTGCTGTTAATGATAATGTCATACTGCTAATGTATTTTTGTGTGTGGTTTTCTTTACATCCACTGTGTACCTGTATACTGTCTAGTTGCTGTGGCAGGATCCGCAGGAAATCATCTGGCAGGTTGCCAAGCAACGGTGGATTCCAGTTCCTGTAGCTGCGGACCTGCCGGTGACCTGGAGGGAGCTGGGCCTCAAACCTAGGTCAGACAAGGGTCAAAAGGTTAGGGTCAGACTAGAGAGAGATTCATATGCCATGTCACACTAGAACTAAACTAAATGCACACATCATACATTGTGTACTGATGCTGTGAAAAATGAGCAATGCATGAAAACACAAATAATAATTAATGTCTGTTTGTCTTCACAATAAAATCCCCTTTGAGCAGCAGTCACCACATTTAACACACCACTTTGTACAGTCCAAAAAGTCAATTACTGTGAATCTCTCAGCTGGTGGTGTGAAGCAGAACAAATGTGGACATGGTTTTGATTCATAAATCATGGACAATAGGGCTTGAAGCAAATTCAATTCCATGGATTTTTGTTATTGACTGGTCCAGTGATACACAAGCACCAATCACACACACACACACACACACACACACACACACACACACACACACACACACACCCTTGAGACAGCATTGCACAGTTCTTAAAATGGCCACCAGGTGGAACCTTGAGTAACTATAACAGCATGTGGTCGGCTGTGCTATCCACAGGCCCGAGCATATAAATTCCAGGGCCCCATAGGACCACTTCCTCTGTTCCTCTGGGCTTTATAGAGTACAGGCTAGAGGATTGCATGCAAACAAAAGGTCCTGTCGGGATTTTTAAAACATGCATCCTTCCTTCCTTCCTCCCTTTCATAAAGTAATCAGTGTTCATGTTCCAGATGCACATATTCTATACAGGATTAAAGAATTACCATAGACCGATGACTGATAGGTTAAACTCTTCTCTGGGCATTTTGTAGATCTGTTGAACTGTATAGTATAGTACAGAGGAGGCTGGTGGGAATGGTACCAAACATGTCAAACACATGGAAACAACGTGTTTGACTCCATTCTTTCCATTCCAGCCATGACAATGAGCCTGTTCACCTATAGCTCTTCCCACCAGCCTCCTCTGATAGTATGACAATTTACCTGGGTGGAGGAGTGGGCGGGGCCTCGGGGTACTTCCTGTCGTAGATGTGCATGTCATAAGTGGGCGGTGAGTAGACGGGGGGAGGTTCCTCGTCGGAACTGTCCGGTTCTAACGTCCTCTCCAGAATCTGGCCCGGGGAATGGAGAGACCAAGAGAAAGAGAGAATACACATTTACCCATTCAAATCAGTCATGTCAGTAAGATAAATGATTTCAGTTTTAAGAGAGAAGCTGGTTGGGGGTTAGTGTCTGGTAAGGTAACTGGAGCACACAAAACAGCACTACTTTACTATTTATATTGTAGTGAGACGAACTGGGTTGCAGTTCCTTATTTTTTATGTGTGGTACTGATACACAATGTATTATTTATTATTGACTAAAACCTAGACTACAACAAGAACAGGAGGGGAGAGAGAGAGACGAATTCCGTCTGGCCCCGCGACCTCGCCAATGTTAACCTGTTTAAAAGGTCACAATTGGCCCAGCGTCGTCTGGCCAAACCCTCCCCTAACCCGGACGATGCTGGGCCAATTGTGCGCCGCCCTATGGGACTCCCGATCACGTCTGCAGTGACGCCTCTAGCACTGCGATGCCTCAGACCGCTGCGCCACTCGGGAAGCCCGTGTGAGTAAGACCTTTAAACAGGTTAACATTCGCAAGGTTGCTGGGCCAGACAGAATAACAGGAAGCGTACTCGGAGCATGCACTGACCAGCGGGCAAGGGTCTTCACTACGGCATCTCAAGATGGACAAACAGTACTATTGCCGCTTTTTTCTAGTTTAAGCAAAGATATTTTAAGGGCTTACGTGAGCAAACTTGTTCAGTTCGCCTAGCAAAACATGTGGAAGCCTTGACCCTGCACTAACTGACCTCTGGTGGGATGCTATCATCGGAGTCAGAGCTGTCATCTGATCCCTCTCCGTCGATGCTCATCTGGAGGAGCTGGTCGATGGTGGCGTCCACCGCCCCGTTGTTGGAGCGCAGGACGCACTCGATGACCTCGTAATCCATGGTGGGGAACATGATCTTGAAGTCCTCCATGGCCTGGTTGAACTCCAGGCGCCGCACCTGTCGGTTAGGCCGGCTGTTGTTGAGCTCTCCTGGGGTAGAACCCCCACCACCTCCCCCTCCTCCTCCACCGGAGCCTCCATTACTGTTGCTTCGCCTGAACAGGCTGGTCATCCTGCTGCCTTGACTGGTGCTACCACCTATGGGTCAGGAGGGCACCTTGACACTCACCTCGTACCCTCACTCCTCTTCCTTTCTTTCTCACCCGCTTTCAATCTGCTCCCGTCTGATTGTGTTTCTCCTGACTCACCGTCTCATCATACCACCGCATGGATGGCAGTCCTCTGAATGGAGCAGGAGAGTCCAATGCTCTTTCTTTTTCTCAGCTTGTTATTCAGCTGCATCCAACACGCCTGGCTGTAGCGAAGAGGGTCCTTAGTTTGTGTCCACTCCTCCGTCCCGTCACAAGTTTCTGGTACGGGGACCGGAATCTCTGGTCCAAAACAGTCAATGCCTGAGAGGGAGATAAGGAGGGAGGTTAGCAAAAGTTAACATATCTGTAATATGCACAGTTGATTTTTCCTTTAACAAGCACCTAGGCTCTACACAGAAGCAAACACCTAGGCTCTACTGAGAATAAATCACCTAGGCTCTACTGGGAATAAATCACCTAGGCTCTAAACAGAAGCAAACACCTAGGCTCTACTGGGAATAAATCACCTAGGCTCTAAACAGAAGCAAACACCTAGGCTCTACTGGGAATAAATCACCTAGGCTCTAAACAGAAGCAAACACCTAGGCTCTACTGAGAATAAATCACCTAGGCTCTAAACAGAAGCAAACACCTAGGCTCTACTGGGAATAAATCACCTAGGCTCTACACAGAAGCAAACGCCTAGGCTCTACTGGGAATAAATCACCTAGGCTCTACTGGGAATAAATCACCTAGGCTCTACTGGGAATAAATCACCTAGGCTCTACTGGGAATAAATCACCTAGGCTCTACTGGGAATAAATCACCTAGGCTCTACTGGGAATAAAGCACCTAGGCTCTACTGGGAATAAATCACCTAGGCTCTACTGGGAATAAATCACCTAGGCTCTACTGGGAATAAATCACCTAGGCTCTACTGGGAATAAATCACCTAGGCTCTACTGGGAATAAATCACCTAGGCTCTACTGGGAATAAATCATCTAGGCTCTACTGGGAATAAAGCACCTAGGCTCAATTGAAATACAATTGGGAAAACTGACATGGTTTGACAAGATTTTACATGGCCTTGTCCGAGATGGTGTCTCAGGGCGAAAGATGGACAGTGTCCCCACTCCACCTTTCTGCTCAACCTTGCCAGGCTAGGCCCCTGTGTTACCATGGCAACCCAAATAACATCTGTAGACTAAACAGTTGGCATTTGAATGAAATGGTGACATTTTACATGCCAGCACTGTAGGAGAATTCCATATTTTGAATCACATTATAGGCCTATATTCCAACTCACCAACAAGACTACAAGGCCAAGATGTACAGTTGCAGAGTGCATCTCTTTCCAGTTTCTTGTAAAACAAAGCCTGTTTCTTAATCTCAGAGCCAAGGAAGTGCCATAGAGGGACAAACGTCCTGCCAACTAGGCCTGAAGGAGGAACCCAAATATTGCCCTACACACGTCCAGTCCAGAGACAGTAGGATGGATGGCCAAGCTGCTGCTAACAGACACCCTTAATCCATGGGCCAAGCACCACACACACACACACACACACACACACACACACACACACACACACACACACACACACACACACACACACACACACACACACACACACACACACACACACACACACACACACACACACACACACGCCTATACAACAAGCACAAACTGGTGCCCAGCTTAACCCCCAGTTTACCTTGGACGACTTCAGGCCATGGCAAATTAGTCTAATGAGAGTATGAGACCGACTAGACCACTGAGTGACTGACTGAGATGCTACTCGAACGGCTGGGTAAAGACAGGGAGGGAGTGACAGCTGGAGCAGAAAAATCAACCAGAATCAGCCAGCCACCACAAACCAGGGCAAACACTCGAGAGAGGAAAATAAAAACAGGCAGCAAGAGCAAAGCAAGGTGCCGTCGGTCAATGCGAATGATTACGCACACAAAAATCTGTGATGCATTTAGCACAGGCTTAGTGGTCCCTTTTTCCCTCTCGGACACAATTGAAGGACCTTGTGAGAATTAAGCCTGGTAGAAACAAAGAGGGGTCAATGGGTCTGGATGACCTTGGAAGCCTCAACAGATGGACTGCTTTTTCATAACCAGCAAACAATACATCATGGATATAAGTGAATGGATTTTAACTGGGGATTCACTTGACATTGACACAAACAGATATCCCTTTCATGGCATTCAAACCACTGAAATCATTTCCATTTAACCCACCACTAAATTGAATGTGTGGACAGTTTTTCAAAAAGGTACAAAAATGTATCAGATGAATATCAAGGAAAAGTCCAAACACTAATGTTTGTCATTTCAAAATGTTTTGAGCTTAGACCCATTCTAAAATCAATGTCTCCAACATGACATATCATGGAACATACCAGTCTGTGACCTATTGACCTCCTGACTGGCCATCTGCCACCAGTCTGACTTCTCTCTGGATGTTGAGCATTGGCTGACATGCACTCCAAGGTCTGTCATGCTTGATGGAGCTTCCAAAAATGCACCATTCCACAACTGTTAGCCTGGTTTAGCCTACATTCAGTTCCAGACCTTCTGCCGGATTCTCAGAGGCCAGGGGTGTCATTTTGCCCAGGGGGGGGTTGCAATCGGTCTTCAACGAGGTCCATTGGGCTGCACTGAAAACTGGTTAGATTTCCTTGCCGTCAAAATGTGCAATAAATAGTCCTCCATTTATTGTTTTGCTCCCTGACTGTTGAGCTTTCATTTAGGTAATTATTAGCGAACTGGACACAGTCAAGAAACTTTTCATTATCATTTCTACACAGTTTCAATTTGGTTTTAGTCATTCTAAAGTATGTTGACTTTTTTTGACACCCGTAGGCTGGCGTAATGTTAAATTGAAAACTTGAGTAGGCCTAGTTTCATGCCAGCTGTAGTTTCATGCCAGTTGTTATGGGAGCTCACACCTAGACTCCACGTTAACATGGGTTCTACGTACTCTGACATCTGGTTGGCGCCTGCAGTTGAACTTGATACATATTTACATTGCTAGTTCTAAAAGTTTATGCTACGTAGAGTGAACATTAGAATAGGAAACATAAGATCCTTTACCTTCAGGTTACCTCTCCACAGCTGAAACAGAGAGCAGAGTTTACAGAATCCCTGACTAGGACTACAGCCAGGAGTCGTCTCTGAGTGCCTGGACTTTCCTCATCCTGGTTTCCATTACAAGAAAGAGGCCATGGAGGGAGAGAAAAAAACAGAATTCCAAAAATGTAAGAGTCCTCTGTGGGGAACTGGAGTGTCCTTTCGATGTCCTAGCTAATAGTTATCACTACTCTCCCCCTCTGCTCTGTCACTGTAGTGCTGGGAAGAGAAATCACTGGCTGCAATGGGGGAACAATGCATCCAGTGCCAGCCCAACCCACATGGCAGTGCCAGGCCCCATCCAGCAGCAGCACAGCCAGAGTCTGCAACTTCACCCCCTCTATGCACTACCTCCCCTCTCACCCCCACTTCACCCTCCTCTCCGCACTGCTCTCACCCCTCTCTGCACCGACCCCACACCCTCTCCCCCCCACGTCGCCCTCCTCTATGCACCGCCCCCACCCCTCTCCCCCAAAATCGCCCTCCTCTATGCACCGGCCCCACCCCTCTCCTCCCAAATCGCTCTCCTCTGCACCTCCCCCACTTCGCCCTTCTCTCTGCACTTCCCCCACTTCGCCCTCCTCTCTGCACCGCCCCCACTTCGCCCTCCTCTCTGCACCGCCCCCACTTCGCCCTCCTCTCTGCACCGCCTCCACTTCGCCCTCCTCTCTGCACCGCCCCACTTCGCCCTCCTCTCTGCACCGCCCCACTTCGCCCTCCTCTCTGCACCACCCCCACCCCCTCTCTGCACCACCCCCACCCCCTCTCTGCACCGCCCCCACTTCGCCCTTCTCTCACTTCGCCCTCCTCTCTGCACCGCCCCCACTTCGCCCTTCTCTCACTTCGCCCCCCTTTCTGCACCACCTCCACCCCCTTCCCCCCCACTTCGCCCCCCTCTCTGCACCGCCCCCACTCCTCCCCCCCACTTCGCCCCCTCTCTGCACCGTCCCCACTCCTCCCCCTTTCTGCACCGCCCCCACCCCCCACTTCGCCCTCCTCTCTGCACCGCCCCCACTCCTCCTCCCCACTTCGCCCCCTCTCTGCACCGTCCCCACTCCTCCCCCTTTCTGCACCGCCCCCACCCCCCACTTCGCCCTCCTCTCTGCACCGCCCCCACCCCCCCCACTTCGCCCTCCCCTATGCACTGCCTCCACCCCTCCCCTCCCCCCCACTTCTCCCTCCCCTATGCACTGCCCCCACTCCTCCCTCTATGCAGTGCCCCCACCCCTCTCCCCCCTCTTCTCTTTTACATGAAGACTGGCTCGGATGTAAACAGGGCCATCTTGCCTTGTGTGTGTGCATGTGTGTGTGTGAGAGAGAAAGTGTGAGTGATTGAGACAGCGGGTCTTCTCACAGTTGTGGAAACATTGCGGTAAAGTAGATTATCTCTAGGATGGCACCAATCTCAAAAGGCATTGTTCAAGAGGCCTATTGAAATCAGGGCTGCACATGACTGTTTACTACTAGTGTACTGTGCCTCCTCTCTGCAGCAGACAGTCTGAGGGAAGGCAGGTCATTTCCATGTAACAGGACCCATGAGCACCAACATGTAACAGGACCCATGAGCACCAACATGTAACAGGACCCATGAGCACCAACATGTAACAGGACCCATGAGCACCAACATGTAACAGGACCCATGAGCACCAACATGTGAAGTTCATAGGAGCCAGGGGTTGGACCCGATTCAGGGAACAGAACCGAAAAATAACAAATTACTCGTTTAGAAAATCAGAACCGGAAACAAAAAAGTGATCTATACTGTTCCAGAACAAACCCGTTCTTTTTAAAAGCAAGGGAACCGGTTCGTAACATTATTTTATGTTCTGGGCATTTTTTCCCCCAGTCCCCCCCCCCCCCCCCAAAAAATAATAATAATTGCAACAATGCGCCCATGCAAAGCCCTCATTTGCCACTCACAAACTTATTCCAGGATCTGCCTGCCAGCTGGAAATCTTTGCCAGTGTGTGTGTGCGTGCGTGTAGGTTACGTGCCCCTCCCCCTCAGAAGCATAGGTTACAGTAGCTTTCTGACGACGTTACAAGCATGATTCAGAAATTAGGGAGAGAGGTGTTTAATTAGAGAAGAATGGATCAACTTTTTTAATGCTAGTTAAGGATACTGTAGTTATCATGTTTCACATTGGATTTATGAACTACAAAAAGTTGAGACCGTTTTTAATTATAGTGCTGCTCTGCACACACAAGCTTGTTAGCTTGCTAGCTAGCTAACGTTTTCTCTGGTCCAATGTTAAGACAACTCTTGGAAGTTCTCTGGTCCAATGTAAAGACAACTCTTGGAAGACATTCAAAGGTCCTCCATAGAAGCCACTCCTCCATAAGTATAATTCTGTGGGCCTAAATCAGATCATACAGTTGAAGTCGGAAGTTTACATACACTTAGGTTGGAGCCACAAATTTCTTATTAACAAACTATAGTTTTGGCAAGTCGGTTAGGACATCTACTTTGTGCATGACACAAGTAATTTTTCCAACAATTGTTTACAGACAGATTATTTCACTTATAATTCCCTGTATCACAATTCCAGTGAGAAGTTTACATACACTAAGTTGACTGTGCCTTTAAACAGCTTGGAAATTTTCAGAAAAAGATGTCATGGCTTTAGAAGCTTCTGATAGGCTAATTGACATAATTTGAGTCAATTGGAGGTGTACCTGTGGATGTATTTCAAAGCCTACCTTCAAACTCAGTGCATCTTTGCTTGACATCATGGAAAAAACGAAAGGAATCAGCCAAGACCTCAGAAAAAACATTGTAGACCTCCACAAGTCTGGTTCATCCTTGGGAGCAATTTCCAAACGCCTGAAGGTACCACCCTCATCTGTACAAACATTAGTATGCAAGTATAAACACCATGGGACCACACAGCCATCATACCGCTCAGGAAGGAGACGCATTCCGTCTCCAAGAGACGAACGTACTTTGGTGCGAAAAGTGCAAATCAAACCCAGAACAACAGCAAAGGACCTTGTGAAGATGCTGGAGGAAACAGGTACAAAAGTATCTATATCCACAGTAAAAGGAGTCCTATATCGACATAACCCGAAAGGACACTCAGCAAGGAAGAAGCCACTGCTCCAAAACCGCCATAAAAAAAGCCAGAATACGGTTTGCAACTGCACATGGGGACAAAGATTGTACTTTTTGGAGAAACGTCCTCTGGTCTGATGAAACAAAAATAGAACTGTTTGGCCATAATGACCATCGTTATGTTTGGAGGAAAAAGGGGGAGGCATGCAAGCCGAAGAACATCATCCCAACCGTGAAGCACGGGGGTGGCAGCATCATGTTGTGGGGGTGTTTTGCTGCAGGAGGGACTGGTGCACTTCACAAAATAGATGGCATCATGAGGGAGGAAAATAATGTGGATAATATTTTGAAGCAACATCTCAAGACATCAGTCAAGAAGTTAAAGCTTGGTCGCAAATTGGTCTTCTAAATGGGCAATGACCCATAGCATACTTCCAAAGTTGTGGCAAAATGGCTTAAGGACAACAAAGTCAAGGTATTGGAGTGGCCATTAAAAAAGCCCTGATGTCAAACCTATAGAACATTTGTGAGCAGAACTGAAAAAGCGTGTGCAAGCAAGGTCTACAAACTGACTCAGTTACACCAGCTCTGTCAGGAGGAATGGGCCAAAATTCACCCAACTTATTGTGGGAAGCTTGTAGAAGGCTAACCGAAACATTTGACCCAAGTTAAAGAATTTAAAGGCAATGCTACCAAATACTAATTGAGTGTATGTAAACTTCTGAACCACTGGGAATGTGATGAAAGAAATAAAAGCTGAAATAAATCATTCTCTCTACTATTATTCTGACATTTCACATTTTTAAAATAAAGTGGTGATCCTAACTGACCTAAGACAGGGAATTTTTAATATGATTAAATGTCAGGAATTGTGAACAACTGAGTTTAAATGTATTTGGCTAAGGTGTATGTAAACTTCCAACTTCAACTTCACATGTCATAACAAGATGCCCAGCTCTTCAAGCCAAGCTTCCTCAATTCTCTCTCGCTCTCTCCCAAACCAGCTAAACCTCAGTTGCATCTCGCGCCCTGAACTGGTCTGTCCATAGCGACAAGCAGCACAGTGTGTGTGTGTTTGTCTTTCATTATGATTAAACCATGCCCTTATGGCAAAATACAATTTACCCTTAACGACTTTCTTATGCAGATTAAATACTTTACCCACTCCACAACAAGCTGCTTGAAAAAAAATTGGAGGTTTAAAAAGGATCAGAAAACAAACCTGTTCTTTTTTGCAGTTCCAACCAGTTTAGAACTTTATTTGTGTGGTCTGAACAGTGAAATGGAACTTATAAAATAAATGGTTCTGTTCAGAACGAAACGATTGGAAAATAATTTAGGTTCAAACTCCTGATAGGCGTATATCAAATTGAGAGTCAAATGAAAACTAAGAGTCATATATATGTTTGAGAAATTAAGGCATATAATAGTGCATTCGGAAAGTATTCAGACCCCTTGACTTTTTCATATTTTGTTACGTTACGCTAAAATTGATAAAAAATATTTTTTCCCTCATCAATCTAAACACAATACCCCATAATGACAAAGCAAAAACAGGTTAACAATTTCAGCAAATTTATATAAAATGTATAAAGTATTCAGACCTTTGAATCAGTACTTTGTTGAAGCACCTTTGTCATAGATTACAGCCTCGTGTATGACGCTACAAGCTTGGCACACCTGTACCTTGGGAGTTTCTCCCATTCTTCTCAAGCTCTGTCAGGTTGGATCTGGGGATGTCGCTGCACAGCTATTTTCAGGTCTCTCCAGAGATGCTCAATCAGGTACAAGTCCGGGCTCTGGCTGGGCCACTCAAGGACATTCAGAGACTTGTCCCAAAGCCACTCCTGCGTTGTCTTGGCTGTGTGCTTAGGGTCGTTGTCCTGTTGGAAGGTGAACCTTTGCCCCAGTCGGAGGTCTTGAGTGCTTTGGAGCAGGTTTTCATCAATGATCTCTCTGTACTTTGCTCCGTTCATATTTCTCTTGATCCTGACTAGTCTCCCAGTCCCTGCTGCTGAAAAACATCCCCACACCATGATGCTGCCACCACCATGCTTCACCGTAGGGATGGTGCCAGGGCTCCTCCAGACGTGACTCTTTGCATCCAGGCCAAAGAGTTCAGTCTTGGTTTCATCATACCACAGAATCTTGTTTGGGTACCTTTTCGCAAACTCCAAGCGGGCTGTCATGTGCCTTTTACTGAGGAGTGGCTTTTGTCTGGCCACTCTACCATAAAGGCCTGATTGGTGGCGTGCTGCAGAGATGGTTGTCCTTCTGGAAGGTTCTCCTATCTCCACAGAGGAACTCTAGAGCTCTGTCAGAGTAAACATTGGATTCTTGGTCACCTCCCTGACCAAGGCCCTTCCCCGATTGCTCAGTTTGGTAGGGCGGCCAGCTCTAGGAAGAGTCTTGGTGGGTCCAAACTTCTTCCATTTAAGAATGATGGAGACCACTGTGTTCTTGGGGACCTTCAATGCTGCAGACATTTTTTGGTACCCTTCCCCAGATCTGTGCCTCGACACAATCCTGTCTTGGAGCTCTACGGACAATTCCTTCAACCTCATGGCTTGGTTTTTCCTCTGACATGCACTATCAACTGTGTGACCTTATATAGACAGATGTGTGCCTTTCCAAATCATGTCCAATCAATTGAATTTACACAGGTGGACTCCAGTCAAGTTGTAGAAACAAAGGATGATCAATGGAAACAGGATGTACCTGAGCTCAATTTCAAGTCTCATAGCAAAAGGTCTGAATACTCATGTAAATAAAATACTTGTTTTTAATAAATTAACAAAAATGTCTAAAAACCTTTTACGCTTTGTCATTATGGGGTATTGTGTGTAGATTGATGAGGAAAATATTTTATTTATCAATTTTAGAATAAGGCTGTAACGTAACAAAAAGTGGAAAAAGTCAAGGGGTCTGAATACTTTGCGAATGTACTGTGTACTTTTTCCAAAAAATTCTACACAAAAAATTAAGAATAAGCAAAGGCTTTGATTTCTGGTCTGGAAAGGGGTCTTAGAAAACATCTACAAGAAAAAGTCTTAAAAATGTACCAGAATACATTAAAAACACAATAACGTTGAAGTAAAGACCCCTGCCAACTAATATCAACACATATTTCTTTTTTGAGAAATGTTTACCTTCTGTAAGTTTAAGAAATATTGCCTTGTATTTCTGTTACCAAAAACCAACATCTTTAAGATATGTTCTAACTTCTCATGAGGGAGAGAGAAGATAATGAAACTTCACAGAAGTAACAAGTAAAGGTAGACCTATCAATTCGTGTTTTTACTGATATCAATTGTGTTTGTGAATTAAGTGATTAAAACTAGAAATTCCGTTACCAAATCGGTAACAGAATTTCCCCAAAATTGGTAATGGAATTTCTGCAATTTAACTGGCTACAATGGAAAATCATAGTAGTTACATACCACAAAAAAAGTTTGGTTGGCATGCATTTTAAGTGAAAAATCTGAGCATTAGCACAATTGCGTTTCCGTGGAATTGCCTGGTAGGCAAGTGTGTGTGTGAAAAGTGTGACCAGGGTGCAGTGGCAGCCATTGGAAATCACTTTCATGCTCCAGCTCTGGGACCAGGAGAGCGAGACAGACTCTACAGGTGCATCTCAACAGTCTTAAGTAGGCTGCTCATCCTACTGATTACACATCTGCTCAGATTAAGGAAAGGAGATGAGGACAATATTGAAATGCACCCCATCCTGGGCCTCTGAGGATATTGGCAGTGACCGTCTGAGCCGTGAGCTGGGGCCCAATGTTTATGGACATCCTCTCTATACAGGCCAGGAGATAACCTAACTCTGCTAGGTCTTCATGTTGATTTGTGGAGCAATAAACTCTACATACACCGCAGTGGGCTTCTTTGAACTTCATTTCATCTGGCCTGTAAAGCACCCTCCCACAGTACCTCGCTCAGGGCATACAGCCAGTACACACATACTGCACTACAGTCTCTCTCTATGGACCTTCCCAGCATAAACCTTGAGTCACTGAACTGAGTCCAACTCTCGCAAGTGTGTGGGACTGTTAGGTGTGAATATGTATGTGCCAGAAACAAGCAACCGAGGAATGGCGAGAAAGAAAAAAAGGGGCCACTTTCACATCTAGGAGTGACCTGGAAAATCTCTTCATA
The DNA here is from genome assembly GCF_901001165.1 of Salmo trutta. Lineage (NCBI taxonomy): Eukaryota > Metazoa > Chordata > Actinopteri > Salmoniformes > Salmonidae > Salmo > Salmo trutta. The sequence goes on from NC_042969.1 coordinate 72,251,343, forward strand.
CCTTCTTACTACTGACATCGTTTGCTTAATTAATCCGAATCCAAATGAATTGGAAAGTGTTTGACTTTGACCTATATCATCCATCCACTCTTTTGGCCTATAGATGTCGATGGGAGATGTCAGCGATAATGCCAGTTAAGCAGAGAGAATTTAAGTGCGTTTCCTGCCCATAGTTGTTTCTACCATGTTACCCTCTGTGCAGCATGTGTGCTCTGGTCTTGTCTGTTGAGGTCACATTCGACCATACAGAGTTGACTTCCTGCTTTGCGCTGCTGAAAGGGCGAGTCACTGTCCCTCCAGCAGCTTGGAAACACTTGGTTCCCTTGGTAAGGACATCACTGGCCAGCAAGGAAACAGGATGTCAGACAATATGATAAACACCCTCTCATGCCTTCACATCATCATGCCAGCAATATTATAGTTCTTCCTTAAGACTACTAACCGCTAGGATATAATGAGGGATGAATACAGAGGCTCAATCCTTCCACTTTCCAATAAAAAATGCTGATTTAGGTGATAATATTATAAGTTCTGCAGCTGGTCCATCTTTGTGCTATAAAAATACATGTAGAAAAACTGATTGTCAGCATTACGGGACCAAAAACCTGTAAACACTTCCCTAGCTACCATAGCTTCCTTCTTTCGGGCTCAACATCCCTATTTTTGTACCAGCAGCCCAAGATTATGCAAACTTGCATATTTTTTTGGTAGAAAGTTCATTATGTATATAAAAGGCATGAAGCGTGTACGTCTCAGCACAGAACCCAGGCCCAGCCCTGGACTCCTCTCTCCCTCACACACAGACCTCTTCACATCAACGAGACCATATTCATCTGCACCTAAGAACCTGCTATATTTAGCATGGGATCCGTTGCTCTTTGTCCTCCTCGGCCTGTATGTGTGGTTGTGGTTGTCTCCCAACACACAGTTAACAAAAGGAAGCAGCAGCACTGCCCTGGTCAACAGAGCTGGGCTTACCTTCCATACATCATATTCACTGTGCTAGAGCAGGTAAGAAGAAAAAATACATTACCCTACGATAGAGTACTAGGAAGTCACCATCTGATGGATTACACTCATCTAAAGTAATTATGTGGAGCAACAGACTCTGAATGACTAAATGCAGCCAGCCATGCACTTTGATGCTGAAGCCCTTTAAGCTGGCCTACATTAACACCGTCAAGCATGAATTAATCTGCTTTCAATACGTAGGAACACGATGACAACAGAAAAATAAACTCAGCAAAAAAAGAAATGTCCTCTCACTGTCAACTGCATTTATTTTCAGCAAACTTAACAGGTGTAAATATTTGCATGAACATAAGATTCAACAACTGAGACATAAACTGAACAAGTTCCACGGACATGTGACTAACAGAAATGGAATAATGTGTCCCTGAACAAAGGGGGGGTCAAAATCAAAAGTAACAGCCAGTATTTGGTGTGGCCACCAGCTGCATTAAGTACTGCAGTGCATCTCCTCCTCATGGAATGCACCAGACTTGCCAGTTCTTGCTGTGAGATGTTACCCCACTCTTCCACCAAGGCACCTGCAAGTTCCCGGATATTTCTGGGGGGAATAGCCCTAGCCCTCACCCTCCGATCCAACAGGTCCCAGACGTGCTCAATGGGATTGAGATCCGGGCTCTTCACTGGCCATGGCAGAACACTGACATTCCGGTCTTGCAGGAAATCATGCACAGAACGAGCAGTATGGCTGGTGGCATTGTCATGCTGGAGGGTCATGTCAGGATGAGCCTGCAGGAAGGGTACCACATGAGGGAGGAGGATGTCTTCACTGTAACGCACAGCGTTGAGATTGCCTGCAATGACAACAAGCTCAGTCCGATGATACCGTGACACACCGCCCCAGACCATGACGGACCCTCCACCTCCAAATCGATCCCTCTCCAGAGTACAGGCCTCTGTGTAACGCTCATTCCTTCGACGATAAACGTGAATCCGACCATCACCCCTGGGGAGACAAAACCGCGACTCGTCAGCGAAGAGCACTTTTTGCCAGTCCTGTCTGGTCCAGCGACGGTGGGTTTGTGCCCATAGGCGACATTGTTGCCTGTGATGTCTGGTGAGGACCTGCCTTACAACAGTCCTACAAGCCCTCAATCCAGCCTCTCTCAGGCTATTGCGGACAGTCTGAGCACTGATGAAGGGATTGTGCATTCCTGGTGTAATTCGAGCAGTTGTTGTTGCCATCCTGTACCTGTCCCGCAGGCGTGATGTTCAGATGTACCGATCATGTGCAGGTGTTGTTAGATGTGGTCTGCCACTGAGGACGATCAGCTGTCCGTCCTGTCTCCCTGTAGCGCTGTCTTATGGGTCTCCCAGTACGGACATTGCAATTTATTTCCCTGGCCACATCTGCAGTCCTCATGCCTCCTTGCAGCATGCTTAAGGCACGTTCATGCAGATGAGCAGGGACCCTAGGCATCTTTCTTTTGGTCTTTTCAGAGTCAGTAGAAAGTCCTCTTTAGTGTCCTAAGTTTTCATAACGGTGACCTTAATTGCCTACCGTCTGTAAGCTGTTACTGTCTTAGCGACCGTTCCACAGGTGCATGTTAATTAATGTTCATTAATGTTCAGGTTGCAAGATTGAGGTTGCAAGATCGAATCCCCGAGCTGACAAGGTAAAAATCTGTCGTTCTGCCCCTGAACAAGGCAGTTAACCCACTGTTCCTAGGCTGTCATTGAAAATAAGAATTTGTTCTTAACTGACTTGCCTAGCTAAATAAAGGTAAAATAAATAAAATAAAATTGTTTATGGTTCATTGAACAAGCATGGGAAACAGTGTTTAAACCCTTTACAATGAAGATCTGTGAAGTTATTTGGATTTTTACGAATTATCTTTGAAAGACAGGGTCCTGAAAAATGGACGTTTCTTCTTTTGCTGAGTTTATTTTTTTTTAAATGACAAAATGCATCTCCTCTCTAAGTAGTGGAGAACAGATCTAATTACAAGGGTTACAGTGTTTTCAGATGGTAGGCTCCATCTCCCAACACAATTACGAGTCCCAGGCTCGTCTGTCCCCATGACAACCAGGCCCCAGCATTCCATCTGGGGCCATCATACTGTAGGTGGGATTCTAATCTCCTGTGTTGACCACTGCTGCTAGACTATTTAGGGCCAGAAAGCTCCACTTATACTGCGTCTCCAATTTACAGGTGAAAAACCAAATTTCAGCTATGATAAATACACACTCTATAAGTGGCACAAGTGGCAGTTGAACAAGAATGAAATTAGATTATTTTTGGATTAGGCCTCATAGTAAATCTCTGATCATCTCTGTAGACAAACTGTACTGTAGTCCCTTACTAAATCCCCCATGGAAATGGTAAGTCTGTCCGTGTCAATACTCTATAGGCCTACAGCTTCACAGACACGTGAGTGAAAGGCCATTGAGTCTTGGCTAAGCTAACTAGATAGATAGATAGATAGATATATCTATCTATCTCAACAGCAATTAAACCCGCAAAAGCAAGCAATGACAGATGAATGCCTTTTAGATTGAAGTAAACAGCAAAAAGGCCTAAACTATACATTACATAAAAATACATCTGCCAAACAACCAGTAGACTTACATGAGGGAAAACCAATGAATGAATAATTCTGCCATGGCGGCCCGGGCCATAAAGGTTGTAGCTTACCATTTAGATGAGTTGCAGCCTCCTCCATGCGGTGTTGAATCTCATGCGAAGTTTGATTCCATTCTCCTTCCTGGTGAAATGTACTTGTCAGGTCCCTTTCAAATACCAGCTGGACAAGCTTGGCTTTTCGTTGATGTAAGATGCTGAGTCTGTGTTCACTGCTATACGTTCTTCAGAGGTGAGAAGGAATTTTATAAATCCCTGTTTCAGTGCCAACAGCACAGACGGCAATGCTGACAAAGGCCCGCCGTATCTTTAAAGAACACTGAGTGAGGTCCATATGTTGTTGCTAGCTGTGGAAGCAATTTCACTTTGTTTCTTGCAAACTCTGCTTCCCCGGTTTAGTTTTGGTTAGAGGCAACAGGTCGTCAGATGCTAATGGCTTGGGTAACAAAGGTGCGGGTGCTTGTTGTGATGTTACCCTCGTGCTGTTGGTGCTAGGTCCTGGCTCTTCTCAATCTTGTTGGTCAACAGTTAGAATGTAATACCTACCCATTCCCCACGCTAACTGGTCCTAGCCCAGCTTTGCCACCCCGTAGAGCCAGCTCTGGCTAGGGCTGTGACTGTCATGGAATTTTGGGTGACGGTTATTGGTCAGCCAAATGACGCGGTCAACGTAAAAAAATTAAAATAATCCTCTCCTCTGCTCCTGACTGCAGGGAAGGGGGTGTTGCCTAAGCAACCAAAGACTTGTTTGTTACAACGCCTTGCTTGTTTCAGCAAGGAGCGACAAAGTTCCATCACTTTGTAGAGGCCATGTAACAGCAGAAAAACACATCCTCACGAATGCCCGGCGGTTCAGTCTTCAGTCAGCTGATCGTTCCACCCCAAAATGATAATACGTTAGGAGGGTCGATTTTCATGACGGTCTTCATCCATAACCGCGGTTATATGGTAATTACGCTATCCCTAGCTACAGCCATGTCACAGGGCAAAAGCTGCACACAGGCACACATACACTGCTCTTTTGAGAATTTAAAAACGTACACGCGGCACGCACACATTCGTTTTTTCTTTACTGTGTCTAATGAAGAGCAAGCGTTCAGATTGTGCACATGATGTAAATTAAAAAAGGGATCAGATCCTGCCTGCACGTTGGCTGCAGGCCAAGCAGCACAGCCAGATGTTGCAGCTCTGGATTCAAGCAGGCTTTGAATCCAGTGCTTGGGCCAGTAGCGTCATCACCGACTCACTCACTAGAGCTGCTTATAAAGAAGCAGAAAATCAATAGTGTGCAATGTTTACTAATATGAGAAGTCTGATTAAAATAGTTAATTGAACATCTGTAGATATTCAAATAGCATGAGGACCACAGGGAATACATCCAGGTGGCCCTCATTATCAAATCTGTCCAAGTCTACGTTTAGTTTGTGTTACCCCCACACAATGAATTCTTACACTGCTACCAGGTTCACATTGGCGCCAGGCCCAGGGGCCCCCAGACTTCCAATAGGGGTGATTCCATGGGACAGGGGGTGGACTCTGTGCCCCTTTGCAAGCAAGACTTCTTCCCATCTCATCTTGTTTTCACAGCTGACAAAAGGAGCCCAAAAGCAACCAGAAAGAGTCTATTTCAACAGAGTCTGGTCCAGACATGATCCCTATCCCCATTAGCACAACAGAGCATCGTGGTGCATTACAATAGGAGCATCCGGCCATGGCCTGACTGTACTGAAGACTAATCCATAAACATAACATTTATTCAGTCATGTGGCTTTGATGTACAAGTAAGTTACAGGCCTTTCAGGGTAATCATATTTTCACTGTGATCTTTTATGCACACCAGCCCTGCATTCATCTATTTATCTGGCTATTATGTTTGTAGCATTATAATTTTTCAATAATTATTTTATATGGCATAGTAGTCTAAATCAAATCTCAGCCATCGCTTAGAAGGGTAAAAGTCATTGCATGTGATGTGTCCAATAAAAACACATTATAAGGCCTGTCTCCCAGATTATCTGTGTCATTTTTATCTATTGTGAAACCTAATAACATATTTTGGAAACATTTGGCTTCCATTGATTTGGTAAGACTTTGGTGCCACAGAGAGAGGCCCTCAATCACTGTGAGGAAATGGGAAACAGGACAAATAACAGGAAGTTGTCAGATGAGATAACCCTTCCACAACAGAAGCAGAAGAAAGAGACGCCTTTAGCGGAGTGGGGGCGAGATTCTGTGAGTCAAGAGAAAGGTCATTGCTTCACACTCTGGGACAATCACCAGAGGTCTTGATATGGAATGAAATCAAGTTGTATTGGTCGCGTACACATATTTTGCAGATGTTAACGCAAGTGCAGCTCCAACAGTGCAGTAATACCTAACAATACAAACAAAAACATTTAAATAAAGAAATATCATAACAAGCAATGTGAGTGCGGAATATAAATATATGTGTACAGTGGCTTGCAAAAGTATTCACCCCCTTGGCATTTTTCCTATTTAGTTGCCTTACAACCTGGAATTAAAATACATTTTTGGGCATTTGTATTATTTGGAGTTACACAACATGCCTACCACTTTGAAGATGCAAAATATTTTTTATTGTGAAACAAACAAGAAATAAGAAAAAAAAAAAAAAACATTCAACTTGAGCGTGCATAACTATTCACCCCCCCAAAGTCAATACTTTGTAGAGCCACCTTTTGCAGCAATTACAACTGCAAGTCTCTTGGGGTATGTCTCTATAAGCTTGGCACATCTAGCAACTGGGATTTTTGCCCATTCTTCAAGGCAAAACTGCTCCAGCGCCTTCAAGTTGGATGGGTTCCGCTGGTGTACAGCAATCTTTAAATCATACCACAGATTCTCAATTGGATTGATGTCTGGGCCATTCCAAGACATTTAAATGTTTCCCCTTAAACAACTCGAGTGTTGCTTTAGCAGTATGCTTAGGGTCATTGTCCTGCTAGAAGGTGAACCTCAGACCCAGTCTCAAATCTATGGAAGACTGAAACAGGTTTCCCTCAAGAATTTCCCTGTATTTAGCGTCATCCGTCATTCCTTCAATTCTGACCAGTTTCCCAGTCCCTGACGATGAAAAACATTCCCACAGCATGATGCTGCCACGACCACCATGCTTCACTGTGGGGATGGTGTTCTCGGGGTGATGAGGTGTTGGGTTTGCACCAGACATTGCGTTTTCCTTGATGGCCAAAAAGCTCAATTTTAGTCTCATCTGACCAGAGTACCTTCTTCCATATGTTTGGGGAGTCTCCCATATGCCTTTTGGTGAACACCAAACATGTTTGCTTATTTTTTTTCTTCAAGCAATGGCTTTTCTGGCCACTCTTCTGTAAAGCCCAGCTCTGTGGAGTGTGTGGCTTAAAGTGGTCCTATGGACAGATACTCCAATCTCCTCTGTGGAGCTTTGCAGCTCCTTCAGGGTTATCTTTGGTCTCTTTGAAGCCTCTCTGATTAATGCCCTCCTTGCCTGGTCTGTGAGTTTTGGTGGGCGGCCCTCTCTTGGCAGGTTTGTTGTGGTGCCATATTCTTTCCATTTTTTAATAATGGATTTAATGGTGCTCCATTAAGTTTCAGATATTTTTTTAGAACCCAACCCTGATCTGTACTTCTCCACAACTTTGTCCCTGACCTGTTTGGAGAGCTCCTTGGTCATCATGGTGCCGCTTGCTTAGTGGCGCCTCTTGCTTTGTGGTGTTGCAGAATCTGGGGCCTTTCAGAACAGGTGTATAAATGTGTATATATACACACACTGAGATCATGTGACACTTAAATAAAGTCCACCTGTGTGCAATCTAACTAATTATGTGACTTTAGAAGGTAATTGGTTGAACCAGATCTTATTTAGGGGCTTCATAGCAAAGGGGGTGAATACATATGCACGCACCACTTTTCAGTTTTTTATTTTGTAGAAATGTTTTAAACAAGTTAAAAAAAAAAATCACTTCACCAATTTGGCCGATTTGTGTATGCCCATTACATGAAATCCAAATAAAAATCCATTTAAATTACAGGTTGTAATGCAACAAAATAGGAAAAACACCAAGAGGGATGAATACTTTTGCAAGGCACTGTATGTAATGGTGTGTATAGACAGTATGGCAAACTACCAGTCAATACATTATTGAATGAGACATTCACAAGAGACTTCGAGACATCGTCTGTTGGCCTAAATCTCACCCATGCAGGCTGTAACACAACTCTAAATTCTGTAGAAGTATCAGACAGAAAGGCTCATAATATAGCTCATTTAACACGATTCTAAAGATGGTAGTTTTGTCATTATTCAGAGGACCTAAAAAGAGGTTTCCGGAATTAAAAAAGGAAATGTTGCATTCAACAACACTGCATAATTTGCACATTGCTCATGCAGCCCCAGCCGACTACAACATCTTGGCGAAGGGATGACAGAATTGACAGGGAAGAGGAGCCAAGACCAAGTGATAGTGAGATGTGGTGTAATAAATCACACAGTCGGTCATGTCTGGCTCCAACTGCCTCCTCCACACCAGAAGCACAGAGGCTTTTAGCAGCCACAGTCAGCCGTGGGACTTGAGAAATATGGAGTTTTAATGGACAAGGAGAAACCAGAACGGCAAATGCCTTTGGTCACACATTCATTTTGAATGAAGTGCAGTTCCTTTGGAGTTTAACCCCCCATCAGGCCCCAGTTCTCTTTCCCTACTCGTCTGTGGAATACACTGCTTCTCCATACAGTAATCACATACACACGTTCCATTAACATTTATTGTGATAGGCCAGTTTGTAGGCCAGTTTGTAGACCTAGTCTGTTTATCGAGGGTACAATAATAACGTTGTAATATTTCTTCATTTTGATGTGTATTTTCAGGTACACCGAATGTGCTCTTTCCATGACAGACGGACCAGGTGAATTCAGGGGAAAGCCATGATCCCTCATTGATGTCACTTCAATCAGTGTAGATGAAGGGGAGGAGACAGGTTAAAGAAGGATGTCTTGAGTCTTGAGACAATTGACACATGGATTGTGTATGTGTGGCATTTAGAGGGTGAATGGGCAAGACAAAGGATGTAAGTGCCATTGAAAAAGGTATGAGGTGACAGGCACACCGATTTCAGTGTGTCAAGAACTGCAACGCTGGCGGGTTCTTCATGCTCAACAGTTTCCTGTGTATCAAGAATGGTCCACCAACCAAAGGATATCCAGCCAACTTGACACAACTGTTGGAAGCAATGGAGTCAACATGGGCCAGCATCCCTGTGGGACACTTGACACCTTGTAGAGTCCATGCCCTGTCTAATTGAGGCTGTTCTGAGGGCAAACGAGGGTGCAACTCAATATTAGGAAGGTGTTCCTAAGGTTTTGTACACTCGGTGTACTGCACTGTTGGAGCTACATTTACATTTAAGTCATTTAGCAGACGCTCTTATCCAGAGCGACTTACAAATTGGTGCATTCACCTATAATATCCAGTAGAACAACCACTTTACAATAGTGCATCTAAATCTTTTAAAGGGGGGGGGGGGGGGGGGGGTTAGAAGGATTACTTTATCCTATCCCAGGTATTCCTTAAAGAGGTGGGGTTTCAGGTGTCTCCGGAAGGTGGTGATTGACTCCGCTGTCCTGGCATCGTGAGGGAGCTTGTTCCACCATTGGGGTGCCAGAGCAGCGAACAGTTTTGATTGGGCTGAGCGGGAACTGTGCTTCCTCAGAGGTAGGGAGGCGAGCAGGCCAGAGGTGGATGAACGCAGTGCCCTTGTTTGGGTGTAGGGCCTGATCAGAGCCTGAAGGTACGGAGGTGCCGTTCCCCTCACAGCTCCGTAGGCAAGCACCATGGTCTTGTAGTGGATGCGAGCTTCAACTGGAAGCCAGTGGAGAGAGCGGAGGAGCGGGGTGACGTGAGAGAACTTGGGAAGGTTGAACACCAGACGGGCTGCGGCGTTCTGGATGAGTTGTAGGGGTTTGATGGCACAGGCAGGGAGCCCAGCCAACAGCGAGTTGCAGTAATCCAGACGGGAGATGACAAGTGCCTGGATTAGGACCTGCGCCGCTTCCTGTGTGAGGCAGGGTCGTACTCTGCGAATGTTGTAGAGCATGAACCTACAGGATCGGGTCACCGCCTTGATGTTAGATGTTAGCTAGAAACATGAAGCATTTTGCTACACCTGCGATAACATCTGCATGTACGCGACCAATAAAAATGCATTTCAACAGCAGTGTTGGATTGGTGAATTGTTCCAACTTCTAGGTCATTGAGGTAAAAGTCTATGCGTAAGAAAAGAAGGAAAAAGCGCTGCCTGCCTCCCTGAACCAACTACAGTAATCACTTGTGACCCATAAGCATGGTGGGAGTGGGACAGAAAGTAGAGACAACAGAGCACTGAACCAAAGCCTCGTGACTAATGTGACAGTGGCAACCCATAATCCTTCCTGTTCAATGACCTGGTTCTGGGGAAGGAGGAGGAAGAGTGTGTGAATGAGGGAGGAGAGCAAGCAAGAGGGAGAGATAGAATGTGAGTAAGTGAGTGTGTGCGTGACTGAGTGAGTGAGTGAGTCGAGGGCACATCGATGTCAGTGGAAGCGTTACTGGAAATGTCAACCCACCCTCTCTCCCATTTGTCCTCCTCCTCTTCCTGTCTTCCTGGAAGCCTTAAATGTGTGTGCCTGCTGCATCTGTCAGAACACACGTTCTAAAACTAATAATGACAATCATGGTTGTAGCAGGCCCTTTCTGGGCCATCTGTCACGCAGGGGAATAGGGAGTTTTTACCTCCTACTACCCCAGGGAGAGTTCAACGACTCACTGAGATGATTCATAGATCTAATTTCACACAACCCAGGGAAGAATGCGCTTGAGATGCCCTTCAATGAAATGGCAAATAAATGGCTTGTTTATTTTTTTACTGGCAAAGCAGAAAGGAGAGTGATAGTGAAACGTTGGATGTTAATACCATGGTTACAAAGACTAAGTGAAAGATTTCATGGTAAAACAGAGAGATGAAATAAATGTAGGGCTACAGCAAGTAGTGAAAACAGCCCATACTAGTCAGTTGGGCCCCACCCAAATCTTTCATCCCCTTATCCACACAGAACTCTGGGATAGAGGAGAACGTTCCCATGTGGCATCACATGGTCACTGATGAGTACCATCGGGTGATAGAAGAGGAGGGGGGACAACATAGGAGAGGGGGTTATCCAGATGGGCCTCACTCTGGCCCGTCTGCCTGCCTTTTCCAGCATCGCCCTGGGAGGGCCAAACGGAGGGTCAGGACTCAGGAGCCATATGCAAATCAGGGGACCCTGTGAAGGGGGAAGGGAGTGGCAGCAGCTAGCTGGGGACCCTGTGAAGGGGGAAGGGAGTGGCAGCAGCTAGCTGGGGACCCTGTGAAGGGGGAAGGGAGTGGCAGCAGCTAGCTGGGGACCCTGTGAAGGGGGAAGGGAGTGGCAGCAGCTAGCTGGGGACCCTGTGAAGGGGGAAGGGAGTGGCAGCAGCTAGCTGGGGCATGCAGCCGTAAAGGAGAAGATACAGGTCAGGTTTTTTAACATGCCTCCTCCTCCATCAGTCTTTATCTCTGATCTGTGGATGGCTAGGCAACACACTATCATCCCATGGAAGGACAGACCATTGGCCTTGTAGGAAGAGAGAGAGAGATCCAGAAGTTATGGTGGTTTCCTTGCAGATAGAAATAAAACCGTACAGAACTGACACAAACCACTCAATTTCATTAGTATGCAATAACAGAGCAATTACTAAAGCACTATGTAACAGTGTAATAAATGTTACTACACAGGAGGATTTCCATTAGTAAAATGTGGCGCCAGACAACATGACCAGGAAGATGTTTTATTTACCATTTGAGAAATCTACCAGACCCATATGCACTGGGTGAGTAACCCATTAGAGCATCCACCCACGGTGCTCAGAATGACACAAATCACATTTACATTATGGTAATGCATCTTAACAGAACATGTAACTCATGTAATGAAGCGGCCAATAAAACTGCACTTTCAAACATTTGCCAAAAAACAATTAGCGAGAACACCATTCTTAAAAGCGCAGCTGATAGTGGTTCCATATGAGACCGATAAAATCTGTTAGAAAGTTAGAAAGAGGGGAATCTGAAGATGCGACAACTGGGATGCGTTGCTAATATGACCAGGATTGTACATTTGGCTTCTGGATAACCAAAGAAAGTGGATATGAAATCCAGTAAAACGGGAGAGAAATGAAATGGCGGTCCAATAGGGAAGTAAATGGAAATACATTTGATAAATTAATTATAAATCACTCCTGTCTATACATAAATAAAATTAATTCAAAATACTTCACCAGCAAGCATGACTTAGCCACAGAGGAACCGAGGACAGGATCATTAGCGTATTTGAAAAAGCTCATAGGCCTATGCCTATTTGGGTAGCCCGCAATTTGGGCAGCACGCGTGGCAATAGGCCTGCCTAGCTGATTACTGACTTGCAGCTGTCAGCGAAAAGCATCTAAAATATATATGTGTGTGACTATAATGTTTGAGTATAATTAAAACAAGAAGGGGTATGTGGCAAAGATGTAGGTGAGTCTCTCTCCAGAATGGCTCAGCTGTCTCCCGCCAACTCTTGCACATTCATTGTGTGTATTGTTTGCCCTCCGATACATTTTTTTAATCAATTCCCCATAACATGTCATCAGTAGTAAATGTACCGTTACTCTTCGTCATTTGGTTACATACATTTCTGTTAATGCATTTATTAAATTAATTATTTACCGTTTTCATTCTCTCAGTTGAAATGTTGTTTGCAGAGTTCAAAACAAGTTAATTTCATAACCATCATTTACGAGATTTGTCAATTTTTTCATTGTCTTTTGTTTGGAGTGCCCCATGTGTCTGGTTTCTCTGTCCTGATAATGTTGAGGTAGCGATTTATCAGGAGGTGCTGCAGTACCCTCAGCACCCCTACATGTTGAGGTAGCGATTTATCAGGAGGTGCTGCAGTACCCTCAGCACCCCTACATGTTGAGGTAGCGATTTATCAGGAGGTGCTGCAGTACCCTCAGCACCCCTACATGTTGAGGTAGCGATTTATCAGGAGGTGCTGCAGTACCCTCAGCACCCCTACATGTTGAGGTAGAGATTTATCAGGAGGTGCTGCAGTACCCTCAGCACCCCTACATGTTGAGGTAGAGATTTATCAGGAGGTGCTTCAGTACCCTCAGCACCCCTACATGTTGAGGTAGAGATTTGTCAGGAGGTGCTGCAGTACCCTCAGCACCCCTACTTCTCACGGCTATAGTAGAAAAGTGTTTATTCAACATCCATTGTGAATGATAATATATCAAAACTATGAAGGGAAAAGGGAGATATCTAGTCAGTTGTACAACTGAATGCATTCAACTGAAATGTGTCTTCTGCATTTAACCCAACCGCTCTGAACCAGAGAGGTGCAGGGGGCTAGTTCCTCAGCGTAAGCTATTTGAAAAATCAATGTGTCCATATGGCAGAGGCAGTTTATCAAATCAAATTTTATTTGTCACATGCGTCAAATAACAGGTGTAGACCTTACAGCAAAATGCTTACTTATAAGCCCTTAACCAACAATGCAGTTAAGAAAAATAAAAGTGTTAAGTAAAAAATAAACAGATAAAAATAACAAATAATTAAAGAGCAGCAGTAAAATAACAGTAGCGAGGCTACATACAGGGGGTACCGGTACAGAGTCAATGTGCGGGGACACAGGTTAGTCGAGGTAATATGTACATGTAGGTAGAGTTAAAGTGACTATGCATAGATAAACAGAGAGTGGCAGCAGCGTAAAAGAGGGGGTGGGATGGGGGGACGACGACAATGCAAGTAGTCTGGGTAGCCATTTGATTAGCTGTTCAGGAATCTTATGGCTTGGGGGTAGAAGCTGTTAAGAAGCCTTTTGGACCTAGACTTGGCGCTCCGGTACAGCTTGCCATGTGGTAGCAGAGAGAACAGTCTATGACAAGGGTGGCTGGAGTCTTTGACACTGTCTTGGTGTGTTTGGACCATGTTAGTTTGTTGGTGATGTGGACACCAAGGAACTCGAAGCTCTCAACCTGCTCCACTGCCCCGTCAGTGAGAATGGGTGCGTGCTCGGTCCTCCTTTTCCTGTAGTCCACAATCATCTCCATTGTCTGGATCACGTTGAGGGAGAGGTTGTTGTCCTGGCACCACACGGCCAGGTCTCTGAGCTCCTCCCTATAGGCTGTCTCATAGTTGTCGGTGATCAGGCCTACCACTGTTGTGTCATCAGCAAACTTAATGGTGTTGGAGTTGTGCCTGGCCATGCAGTCATGTGTGAATAGGGACTACAGGAGAGGACTGAGCACGTACCCCTGAGGGGCCCCCCCGTGTTGAGGATCAGAGTGGCAGATGTGTTGTTACCTACCCTTACCACCTGGGGACGGCCCGTCAGGAGGTCCAGGATCCAGTTGCAGAGGGAGGTGCTTAGTCCCAGGGTCCTTAGCTTACTGATAAGCTATGAGGGCAATATGGTGTTGAACGCTGAGCTGTAGACAAAGAATAGCATTCTCATATACACCACCATTCAAAAGTTTGGGGTCACTTAGAAATGTCCTTGTTTTTGAAAGAAAAACTCAATTTTGTCCATTAAAATAACATCAAACTGATCAGAAATACAGTGTAGACTATTGTAGCTGGAAACGGCTGATTTTTAATAGAGTATCTACATAGGCGTACAGAGGCCCATTATCAGCAACCGTCACTCCTGCGTTCCAATGGCACATTGTGCTAGCAAATCATTTTAAAAGGCTAATTGATCATTAGAAAACCCTTTTTCCAATTATGTTAGCACAGCTGAAAACTGTTGTTCTGATTAAAGAAGCAATAAAACTGGCCATCTTTAGACTAGTTGAGTATCTGGAGCGTCAGCATTTGTGGGTTCGATTACGTGCTCAAAACGGCCAGAAACAAATAACTTTCTTCTGAAACTCACCAGTCTATTCTTGTTCTGAGAAATTAAGCCTATTTCATGTGAGAAATTGCCAAGAAACTGAAGATCTCATACAACGCTGTCTACGACTCCCTTCACAGACCAGCGCAAACTGGCTCTAACCAGAATAGAAAGAGTGGGAGGCCCCGGTGCGCAACTGAGCAAGAGGACAAGTACATTAGAGTCTCCAGTTTGAGAAACAGACGCCTCACAAGTCCTCAACTGGCAGCTTCATTAAATAGTACCCGATTAGCTAACACAATGTGCAATTGGACCACAGGAGTGATGGTTGCTGATAATGGGCCTTTGTACGCCTATGTAGATATTCCATTAAAAATCAGCCGTGTCCAGCTACAATAGTCATTTACAAGATTAACAACGTCTACACTGTATTTCTGATCAATTTGATGTTATTTTAAATGGACAACTTTTTTTGCTTTTCTTTCAAAAACAAGGAAATTTCTAAGTGACCCCAAACTTTTGAGCGGTAGTGTAGGTGTTCCTTTTGTCCAGCTGGGAAAGGGCAGTGTGGAGTGCAATAAAGATTGCATCATCTGTGGATCTGTTGGGGCGGTATGCAAATTGGAGTGGGTCTAGGGTTTCTGGGATAATGGTGTTGATGTGAGATGACCCGCCTTTCAAAGTACTTCATCGTTACAGACCTGATTGCTGCGGGTCGTTAGTCATTTAGGCAGGTTACCTTAGTCCCTGTGCCCAAGAACACTATGGTGGTCTGCTTGAAACATGTTGGTATTACAGACTGACAGGAAGAGGTTGAAAATCTCAGAAGGCACTTGCCAGTTGGTCAACGCATGCTCTGAGTACACGTCTTGGCAATCCGTCTGGCCCTGCAGCCTTGTGAATGTTGACCTGTTTAAAGGTCCTGCTCACATTGGCTACGGAGAGCGTGATCACACAGTCGTCCGGAACAGCTGATGCTCTCATGCATGCTTCAGTGTTGCTTGCCTCAAAGCGAGCATAGAAGTAATTTCGCTCATCTGGTTGGCTCATATCACTGGGCAGCTCGCGGCTGTGTTTGCCTTTGTAGTCTGTAATAGTTTGCAAGACATGCCACATCCAACGAGTGACGGAGCCAGTGTAGTACGATTCAGTCTTAGTCCTGTATTGACGCTTTGCCTGTTTGATGGTTCGTCTCAGGCAATAGAGGTATTTTTTTTTTTTTTTTACAAGTGTCTGGGTTAGAGTCCCGCTCCTTGAAAGCGGCAGATCTACCCTTTAGCTCAATGCGGATGTTGCCTGTAATCCATGACTTCTGGTTGGGGTATGTACGTACAGTCACTGTGGGAATGACGTCATCGATGCACTTATTGATGAAACCAGTGACTGATGTGGCGTACTCCTCAATGCCATCGGAAGAATCCCGGAATATATTCCAGTCCGTGCTAGCAAAACAGACTTGTAGCTTAGTGTCTGCGTCATTTAACCACTTTCTTTATTGACAGAGTCACTGGTGCTTCCTGCTTTTGTTGTTTGTTTGTAAGCCGGAATCAGGAGGATAGAATTATGGTCAGGTTGGTGAATCGAAGGGCAAGGGAGAGTTTTGTATGCATTCTCTGTGTGTGGAGTAAAGGTGGTCTAGAGTTTTTTCCCTCTGGTTGAACATTTAACATGCTGGTAGAAATTAGGTAAAACTGATTTAAGTCTCCCTGTATTAAAGTCCCCAGCCACTAGTAGCGCCGCCTCTGGATGAGCGTTTTCCTGTTTGCTTATGGCAGTATACAGCTCATTGAGTGCGGACTTAGTGCCAGCATCGGTTTGTGGTGGTATGTAGACTAGAGGTCAACCGATTATGATTTTTCGACGCTGATACTGATTAGTGGAGGACCAAGAAAAGCCGATATCGATTAAAAATCGGTCAATTTTTATATATATTTGTAATAATGACAATTACAACAATACTGAATGAACACTTACTTTAACTTAATATAATACATCAATAAAATCTATTTAGTCTCAAATAAATAATGAAACATGTTCAATTTGGTTTAAATAAATGCAAAAACAAAGTGTTGGAGAAGAAAGTAAAAGTGCAATATGTGCCATGTAAAAAAGCTAAGGTTTAAGTTCCTTGCTCAGAACATATGAAAGCTGGTGGTTCCTTTTAACATTAGTCTTCAATATTCCCAGGTAAGAAGTTTTAGGTTGTAGTTATTATAGGACTATTTCTCTCTATACCATTTGTATTTCATATACCTTTGACTATTGGATGTTCTAATAGGTACTTTAGTATTGCCAGCCTAATCTCGGGAGTTGATAGGCTTGAAGTCATAAACAGCGCAATGCTTGAAGCACAGCGAAGAGCTGCTGGCAAATGCAGGACAGTGCTGTTTGCATGAATGCTTACGAGCCTGCTGCTGCCTACCACCGCTCAGTCAGACTGCTCTATCAAATATCAAATCATAGACTTAATTATAATAATCACAGAAACACGAGCCTTAGAATCTATCATTTCGAAAACGAAACGTTCTTTTTTTCAGTGAAATACGGAACCGTTCCGTATTTTATCTAAACGGGTGACATCCCTAAGTCTAAATATTGCTGTTAACATTGAAGGTTGTGCAATGTATGTCATAATTATGTACAATTCTGGCAAATTAAATACGGTCTTTGTTAGGAAGAAATGGTCTTCACACAGTTCGCAACGAGCCAGGCGGCCCAAACTGCTGCATATACCCTGACTCTGCTTGCACAGAACGCAAGAGAAGTGACACAATTTCCCTAGTTAAAAGAAATTCATGTTAGCAGGCAATATTAACTAAATATGCAGGTTTAAAAATATATACTTGTGTATTGATTTTAAGAAAGGCATTGATGTTTATGGTTAGGTACACATTGGTGCAACGACAGTGCTTTTTTCGCAAATGCGCTTTTGTTAAAATCACCCGTTTGGCGAAGTAGGCTGTGATTCAATGATAAATTAACAGGCACCGCATCGATTTATATGCAACGCAGGACAAGCTAGATAAACTAGTAATATCATCAACCATGTGTAGTTAACTTCTCTGGGCTAGGTGGGACGTGACCGTCCCACACTATTCAACAGCCAGTGAAATAGCATGGCGCGAAATACAAAACAGCAAAAATATCAATTTAAATTTCTCAAACATACACTTCTCCTTAATGTAACCACATTGTCCGATTTCAAAAAGGCTTTACAGCGAAAGCAAAACATTAGATTATGGTAGGAGAGTACATAGACAAAAATAACCACACAGCCATTTTCCAAGCAAGGAGATGTGTCAATAAAACCCAAAACACAGCTAAATGAAGCACTAACCTTTGCCGATCTTCATCAGATGACACTCCTAGGACATCATGTTACACAATACATGTATGTTTTGTTCGATAAAGTTCATATTTATATCCAAAAACAGCATTTTACATTGGCGGGTGATGTTCAGAAAATGTATTCCCACCAAAAACTTCCGGTGAATGAGCACATCAATTTACAAAAATACTCATCATAAACGTTGACAAAATACATAACAATTATTTTAAGAACTATAGATACAGTACTCCTTGATGCAACCGCTGTGTCAGATTTTAAAATAGCTTTTCGGCGAAAGCACATTTTTTCAATATTCTGAGTACATAGCTCGCCATCAAAGCAAGCTATACAGACACCCGCCAAGTTCTGGGGTCACCTAAACTCAGAATTAGTATTATAAATATTCTCTTACCTTTGCTGATCTTCATCAGAATGCACTCCCCAGGACTGCTACTCCCACAAGAAATGTTGTTTTTGTTCGAAATAATCCATATTTATGTCCAAATACCTCCATTTTGTTTGTGCATTCAGGTCACTATCCAAAGGCATAATGCGCGAGCGCAATTCGAGACACGAAAAGTCAAAATGTTCCATTACCGTTCGAAGAAGCATGTCAAACGTCCTTTACAATCAATCTTTATGGTATTTTTTACGTAAAAATGCGATAATATTCCAACCGGACAATAGCGTATTCATTCCAGAAGAAAAAGGAGGAGGGGCGCGCTGTCGGGCTCGCGCATAACCAAGTCCTTGGTCCTCAGGCAGTCCACTCATTGACTGAGCTCCTATTCTCTGCCCGGTTACAGGAGAATGATGAAAAAAACTTTCTGATGGCTTTTGACAGCCAATGGAAGCCTTAGGAAGTGCAACGTGACCCCACAGACACTGTAGTTTTGATAGGGATTCAAAAGAAGAACTACAATTCTCAGATCTCCCACTTCCTGGTTGGATTTTTCTCAGGTTTTCGCCTGCCATATGAGTTCTGTTATACTCACAGATCATTCAAACAGTTTTAGAAACTTCAGTGTTTTCTATCCAAATCTACTAATAATATGCATATTCTAGTTTCTGGGCCAGAGTAGTAACCAGTTTAATTTGGGTAGGTTTTTCATCTGGCCGTGAAAATACTGCCCCCTACACCTTGACAGGTTAACTAGTGATTTTGTTAAGATTTATCTCATAAAAAACAATCAGTTTAATGCTAGTTAGCACCATACCTTGGCTCCTTGCTGCACTCGAATAACAGGTAGTCAGCCTGCCACGCAGTCTCCTCGTGGAGTGCAATGTAATCGGCCATAATCGGTGTCCAAAAAAGCAGCTTACCGATTGTTATGAAAACTTGAAATCGGCCCTAAGTAAATCGGCCATTCTGATTAATCGGTCGACCTCTAACGTAGACAGCTACGAAAAATACAGATGAAAACTGTCTTGGTAAATAGTGTGGTCTACAGCTTATCATGAGATACTCTACCTCAGGCAAGCAAAACCTTGAGATGTCCTTAAATTTTGTGCACCAGCTTTTGTTTACAAATATACAGACCGCCACCCCTTGTCTTACCGGAGGCAGCTGTTCTATCTTGCCAAAGCAGCGTAAACCCCACCAGCTGTATGTTATCCGTGTCGTCGTTCAGCCACGACTCAGTGAAACATATGATATTCCAGTTTTTAATGTCCCGTTGGTAGGATATTCGTGATTGTAGCTCATCTATTTTGTTATCCAATGATTGTACGTTGGCTAACACACTCACCGTCGGATCCTTACAAGGCACCCCATACCTACGTCCCTGATATCTCCGTCTCTTTCTGATGCAAATGACGGGGGGGAGGGGTGTTACGTTGCATCGGGCCTTGTCGGATGTCTGAAGTAAATCCTTTGCGTCCGACTCGTTAAAGAAAATATATTTGTCCAGTGCAAGGTGTCCTGATATCCAGAAGCTATTTTTGGTCATAAGAGACAGTGGCAGCAATATTATGTACAAAATAAAAACAAAAGTTACAAATAACGCAAAAAAAAGTATTAAATAAAAAACACACAATAGCACAATTGTTTAGGAGTCGGTAAAACGGCAGCCATCTCCACCGGCGCCATTCTTTCTATTTTTGATTTCGCACTAGTTGACTTATAACTTTTAGATGATCATTTTAATTCCGATTTTTATGATTAACCACATGACAACGATTTTGAGAAACAAAAATGTTATTGAAATAAAACTGTTCCACGAAATTGCGCATCTGAAAATCAGAACTGGCAAGCAGAATGGTAGAAATTGTAATCTTACAACTCACGTGCCGCCTATGAAGTCTTTCTAAAATAATTGCCTCCACGTTTCCATGGTGGGATTTTGCCTATAGGCTCCTTTGAAGTAAGGTAAGATATGCCTCATCATATGAAATAAA
Source organism: Salmo trutta (assembly GCF_901001165.1). Lineage (NCBI taxonomy): Eukaryota > Metazoa > Chordata > Actinopteri > Salmoniformes > Salmonidae > Salmo > Salmo trutta. Next base: position 72,271,608 of record NC_042969.1, read on the forward strand.
ACATTAAGGTTTCAAATAATGAAATGTTTTCAAAATGCATACTGCCTCCAGCTCACATTGTAAAGTGGTGGGTGACGCGCTGATAGCCTGTTGCCTGCAATAGAATGAATGGGAGGCGCGCTTCAATGACCAGCTGAGAAATAAAAATAGTAGCTATTTTTAATTCTGCACTAAAACTGTTAACACGTGATTGCATTTAGAATTGTTGTGCAATAATTGGGCTTATAAAAGCATGTTTTAGTCCAGCAGCAACCAGCTGAGAAGCTGCAGGAGAAATCCAGTTCAAAATAGGCTCTGTATGCTGTGCGTGTGTAATAGTTGTGTTGGATAAAGATACATAATGAATAACAAAAACAGACAGGCCAATTTAATTCCACTAAATTACGCAAATTAACCTATAGACTGATAAGCATGACGGTCAAATGTATATACACAATGAATAAAAAGCATCAATGAATAAAAAGCATAATTTTGCGCAGGATTTTTTTTCTCCTGGTCATTTACGTGTGGCAGTGGTCTGGACTCGGTGGTCTCATGTTACAGTTTTATTTATGGGGAGGGGGGGTGCAGAAGCCTGCAATTGTCGGCTAACAGAAACACTGCTACACAGGTAACGCTTAACGTAAAGTAGGCCTATTACAGAACATAGTCTAATTTGACATTGTGGATCCATCGACCAACCACGTGATTGGCTTCAATGTATTGCTAACTTGCACTTTTTCAAAAGATGTGGGAAAATGATAAACAAAACAAGAAGTTAATTTGAGTCATAATGAGAGGAGAGAGAGAGAGAGGCTAACTGCAGTGCAAACCTTCAGAATACCATCTCTGTGATCTCTCAAACCATGGGCAGCGGTCCAAAACATTTCTAATGAACGATAAGAGCTTCTGACACTCATCTGGAAACACGGTGGTGAGTTCTGTTCAGCCTCACCGGGCAATTCATGGGCTGTCGTCTGAAGCTGTTGTATGGAAAAGAGTCAACCAAAGACGAGGAGCCAAAGGTGAGAACAAACTCTTGACCTGGAATATTTTGAAACCTTGAAATCCTTGGAACTGTAAAGAATTTCTAGAGCACGAAGAGGAATATTTATGGATTCAACATCAGTTCAGACTATAGACAGTGGCATCAAAGCAGCCTTGACGCTTTGGCCATATCAGAGCAGTCTGTGTTACACACAATCAATAATGTTGCACTGTTGAGAAGTAGCTGGCACAGTTTAGGAAAGACACACATGATAAATAGCCACTATTCTTTCATAATAATAGGTATACTAGCCTTACTTGCCATTTTATTGTGAAAGCTTTGTTGGCACATGTGAACTTTAATAATATACTGTGCGAGATAATGTAAGGATCTACATCTTATTGATGGTAAATAAATATTTACAGTGTGACTTTATTAACGGTGAACCATCACACCATTGCTCTGGCAGCTGTCTTTGTTCGTGTCGCTGACTAAAAAAATCAGGCATGTGTTGCTTGATCGCTTTATGAACAAATTCCTGTCAACTACAGGTAACAGTCAAAATAAAAGAAACATCAACATAGTCTATTGATAGGGCGGTGGGCCACCACGAGCCATCAGAAAAGCTTCAATGCGCATAGATTCTACAAGTGTCTGGATTCAACGCCATTCTTCCACAAGAAATTCCATAATTGTGTATTTTGTTGATGGTGGTAGAAAACTCTCAGATGCAGCTCCAGATTCTCCAGTAAGTGAGTTAAGATCTGGTGACCGTAAACCCCTTATGCTCCTTTGAGACCCCTCTTTCAAAGTCACAGAACCCACAATAACATTTGCTAAATATGTATACGTGACCAATACAACTTGATCTCTTCTTCTTGCCATGGTAGACAAAATAATGGGCAACTGAGCATTTACATACATTACCCTAAGCATGATGGGATGTTAACTGCTTGATTAAATCAGGCATCACACCTGTGTTGAAGCACCTGCTTTCATTATGCGTTGTATCCCCAATTTACTCAAGTGTTATCTTTATTTTGGCTGATACCTATATATGATGTTTGTTTAGGTTTTGAGTTTACGATATTAAAACATTATTTGACATTTACTGCTTACGAAGACAGCTAACGTTAGCTTGCATTCACTGATTTAGCTAGCTAACTAACGTTAGTTTTGTGGATTGCGTTATGGGAATTAGCTAGCGGAAATACTTTTTAGATAAACTATAGTATAAGCGAATGCGATAGCATTTAAGGCAAGCAAACATCTGTTCACTACTTAGCTAAAGTTATAAAAATATATTGTGTCCCAAGTAGCTAACGTCAACCCTTGTTCTATATGTGACAACTGTGCAATCCTGAGACGCTGCTGTTCTGAAGGGCCTCGCTGACTCCCAATTCCACCATAGAAAACAGACAATCAAGGTTCACTTTACCCAGTGTCCTTTAGCTATTCATAATCTCAGTAAATTGTGAACACTTAAAACGTTACGTCGTTGTTTGAAATCAACTAGTAAAAAAAAAATGCACATTTGGTTAGCGTTTACTTGCTAGCTAGCTGGAAAACAGTCAAATGTAGCTAATGTTACTTACTCATTGAAAAGCAGACAAATGGTTTCCGAAGGGGAACTACGACGGTGATTTCTTCTGTTAATGATATTTTTATTGCCAAACAGATTGTGGATGACTCTTCAGTGACCGTGTTTTGAAAGTCCGAATTATTGCAACAGAGGGATCTCTACAAAACTGTGCCTGTGTTGGCTGATAGTAGTAAACCAGAGCTATGAAAACAATGTCTGCCGGTCGGAGGCACAGAGGCTGCATCATGTTGTCCCAGAAACAAAGAACAACACAGCTTCCTAGCGGACAAATGGGAGAAATACAGTAGTGAGCAGAGAGGGTAGTTCATTTACGTTATAGAGGCGCACGAACAGAATGTACACTTGTGCTTAGCCTCCAGTTGAAAGCATGTATGTTTGATGAATGTCTGAAGACGTAATGACAGAAATGTACTGCACTTTTTACTGAGAAAAAACACATAGGAATACCTTTTCCTTCAGATACCCTATATTGTCCTTTTTTAGGTAAGCAACATATGAGACTGACCCAATGAATCCCTTTGGTGATACCAATAATGTAGCTAGCAAATTTACAAGATAGCGACAGTAGTTCCCTTGGTAACCAAACAAACATACTTGCCAGTTTAGCAACCCAAACCATCAGTCCTAGCTTGCTATTATGAAAATCGAATTGAACAATGACATTTTCAATTCCATTTTTGCTTTCAAAAGCAACTCAAACAAAGAACACATTACCAAAAGTCTCGTTGAACATCTCATTCCAAAATCATGGGCATTAATATGGAGTTGGTCCCCCCCTTTGCTGCTATAACAGCCTCCACACTTCTGGGAAGGCTTTCCACTAGATGTTGGAACATCGCTGCTGGGACTTGCTTCCATTCAGCCACAAGAGCATTAGTGAGGTCAGGCACTGATGTTGGGCGATTAGGCCTGGCTCACAGTCGGTGTTCTAATTCATCCCAAAGGTGTTCAATGGGGTTGAGGTCAGGGCTCTGTGCAGGCCAGTCAAATTCTTCCACACTGGTATCGACAAACCATTCCTGTATGGACCTCGCTCGGAACACTGGGCATTGTCATGCTGAAACAGGAAAGGGCCTTCCCCAAACTGTTGCCACAATGTTGGAAACACAGAATATTCTTCCACCTCCACCAAACTTTACAGTTGGCACTAGGTATTCAGGCAGGTAGCGTTTTCCTGGCAATATTTGGGGTTAACTGTCAAGTGTAAATGTGTTTCTGAATGAGAAGTGACAAATGATGTGATGCGTTTCTTGTGACTTGAATGGTAATGAATGGATCTATTATGCTGCCACATGCCAGGGCCACAACACAATGTATGTGTGGTGGTGCTGGTGGCGGAGTGAAGGTAGACTGCAAATGTACACTCACCAGACAGTTTATTAGGTACACCCATCTAGTATGTGGTCGGACCCCCTTTGCCTCCAGAACACCCTGAATTATTCGGGGCATTGACTCTACAAGTTGGTAAATGTTCCACAGGGATGTTGGTCCATGCTGACATGATGGCAATCATGCAGTTGCTGCAGATTGGACGGCATACACCTTTGACACCAGGCAGGATGGGTCCATGGACTCATGCTGCTTACACCAAATCCTGCCTCTGCCATCAGCATGATGCAACAGGAACCGGGATTCGTTGGACCAGGCAATATTTTTTGACTCAATTGTCCAATGTTTGTGATCACGTGCCCACTGAAGAAACTTCTTGTTTTTAGCTGATACGAGTGGAACCCGGTGTCTTCTGCTTCAATAGCCCATCCGTGACAAAGATCAATGAGTTGTGCGTTCCAAGATGCTGTCTGCACACCACTGTGCCGTTATTGTCTGTTTGTGGCTTGACTGTTGGCTTGCACAATTCTTTCCATTCTCCTTCCACCTCTCATCTATGAGCTGTTTTCACCCACAGGACTACTGCTGACTGTTTTTTTGCACACTTTTCGGATAAACCCTAGACACTGTCGAGCTTGAAAAGCCCAGGAGGGTGGCAGTTTCAGAGATGCTGGATCTGCTTTGCCTGGCACCGACGATCATACCACGCTCAGTTGCTTAGAATGGTTAAAACAAGTGACCTAACGTTCAATCGAAACTGAATGTCTCAATGCCGGCCTGCTTTATATAGTAAGCCACTCATGACCATGAACTCACTATCAGAGCGAGCCATTTTCGTGAACAGGTGGTGTACCTAATAAACTGTCCAGTGTGCGTGTTTAGTCCCCACTCCATCCTCTTCAGTCATGCATCTTTGCCTTCTAAATTACTTGGATCCACACTGACACGAACCTCATCCCCAGGCTAATGTGCACTGAACCAGATTACTTTGACACTAACAGTAGGAGCTGAAGTCTGGACCGCAAAAAGATGAGAAAAAAAACTACAATAGAATACTGTGTGCAGTTCACACAAACAAACAGAGACACCCCATCCAAGTTTCCAAGTTTAATTGATCAATTTAAATGAGTGAAAAGAAGAAAAAAAAACACCCACACACACACAGCATGGTTTGGCACAACACACCCCAAATCCTCTCAATACGCAGTCACACAGGCACTTATCATTCCACCATACTCCAATAGCACGCCAACTGTGAGCCAGGCAGTGTAGACACCTGAGGGGTGGGGGGACGAGAGAAAGAAAGGAGAGACCTTTTTGGAGGTGTTGGGTGAGCCAAATGTTAATTCTGTCCTCCTACACAGACTCAGCATGGACAGTCCACAATCATGTTTTATAGTTCTTTTATTTAGACAACCCAAATAAAAGGCACATAAAAACATTGCGCATATGTTTACAATTATTCTTGACACACATGTAAAAAGAAAAAAAAAAAAAGTAGGAATGTTTACCTTTATGCTAATTAGAAAGCCTAGTCTTCGTATATACAAAATTACCGTTGTTAATGTTCTAATACAAAAAGATTTATAAAAAGGTTGTTTTTTTTCCTTGCATGTGTCTATCATAACTAACATGTCCTCTGAACTAAATGGTTTTGTACAAAGATATACATTCATCAGCCTTCACAGGGCTCCAAGAACTTCCAATTCATGAAGAAAATTGAGAAAGATCAGACCAACCATCATTGCATTTAAAAAATGTAGTGTCATCGTAAACAAATTAAAAGCATTTGGTTAAAAAGAAACTGATGGTGCATAAGAGTAATGGCCCTTTATCTAAAAAAATGATTACAGAACATGTTTTCAAAATGTTTATAACGGTTTAGAATGTTGCTTACAAAACACTTAATTCAATGTAAACCATACTCCCTGCCCCCCAAAATGACAACATATCAATTTGGTTGAGGGGGCTGTCTAGCTCTTAGCCATCTGAACAGTTAAGGCTTCCTTCACCATAGACATTATGGCATCTGTGAGAGCAGAGGCAGCGCCATTGAATTCTGAAATAGTACACTTTCTTCTTCTACTACTTCTATGAGTTGGCAAACAAACTAAAAGGGTGTATACTGCCACCTGGAGTGTGTTGTTAGAACATGTATTAAGCCAAGGTAGGGCGATTTACTGCCACCTGCAGTTATGGAATGTTTCCTCATGAGTATAATTCATTTGCTGATCCCGCCTGATGACCTGGATAGAATTCTGTGATCCTTCCTTAACCCTATAGGAAGTCCCACCTAGTTGACTTCTTCAAAAAGTCCTCAATGGCGCTGCCCATGCTAAAACAGGCTTTTGGGCACTAGTGTTGTCTAAGTCCATCACATCTAGAAGAGGAAGCAGAGGTGTGAAATAGTCTTGTTGTAAAGCAGTTCAGGCACACTAGTTACGGCCACTGCGGAAGGCCAAATGACAAACATACAAGTACTTCAAAACTATTGTTTGTAGTGTTTTCTTAAAAAAAAAAAAAGGAAAAAAGTTGTCAAGTCTAATGACTATTTTTTTTACTCAACCCAAACTTGGACGAGCTCAGACGTCCACATGCAACATCGATGCGAGATCGATGGAAAGGGAATCCAATGCCAACAAGACCACAACTCCATACCAGATTTGAGTAATTCTCTTGGGGCACTGTGTTGGCATGCATGCAATACTAGCAAAGGCCTCATACATCTTGCCTTTCTCAAGACAGAGACACGGGGAAGGCGAGGCCACTGACGAGGGCAGAAGTCTCTGAAGAACGTCCACCAGTTTGACATACAGCCTGATTTTGGGGCAATGGCTCACATCGGTGCCGTGCCGGCTACACGCGTTTCAAAGAGTTCCTGCCAGTTGAGGGAGCGGCCTGTGTACTGAACGTAGGCCTAGGCAGCGCCAGTTGGCACTGGGCTGGGGAAGGAAGCAGCCCTGTGACCCTTGACCCATAACCTTTGACCATTCTAGAACACATGTAGTTGACACAGCCTCTCATCTCTGCTTCCATTCTCTTTCCGGGCACCTTGGGCCCCAGATGGCAGTTTTGGTTCTACAGTAATATAATAAAAGGACCTCAGGAGACAGAAATACTTCCCAGGTTAGTTTGAGGTTAACTATGGAAAAGTAGTCCAATGGACGGTCATATTGACATTGATAAAGTAATTGCAGCCCTGACCTGTGTTGAAGGATATCTACTTTTATTACATTTTTTGAAAGGCAAAGACAAAATAATAAAATAATTGTGTTGTAATATTTACAAAGAATGGGTATAAGGTCAACAAAGGTTGCGTGTTGACCTTAAATTGATCCTTTTACTCTCATCAAAAGAATGGGCTACTCTCAGTACGCTTCCTGAGTTCATACTTATAAGATCCTAAACCTGCAATAAAAAACTAACAAGAGAGGGGGATTAAATGGCCCTACCAAAACCTCTCCCAACATAACTATTTTCACAAAACGTTTTAAAAGGTGAACTTTGGGACTGTTTTTTCAGCATTGTGTCTACTGCGCCACTAGGTGGCTCTGATAGCCTCTACATTAACAAGGCTCACAGCCAACACTACTCATTTTGATTCTTAATAATACTGCTGTTTTCAGGACATTAACCCGGGGATATGCTTTCAGTGCGAGACATTTCCTCCTTGTGTTCCTGTAACATTACCACTGTAATGTCCTCCGGCTACTTTATCAAGTCATCTAAAAATACACCTGACAACTATTCCAAAAACAAAACTAACAAAAAGCATGTATAGGTTTACAGTAACCAGCAGTGAGAATGTGACCATTTTCTAGAGATGGCATCAGGACCTGGGAGAGCTCACCTTATGCAGTCAAAGGCATTGACCTAAGATTGAACTGTTGAGCCTTTGATATTTTTCTCTCCAGAAAAATCACCATCCTGCAAAATGGTAGCCTTTGTCCCTTTTGCTGTACTTAACACCTTACAATGCATACAACTATTAAATACTGATTAGCAGGCTATAATAATAATAACAAAAGGAAAACTAATATAAAAACCATCTGCTCTGTAAGAGAGCATTTAAAAACATTAATACCAGCAATACATTTGTTACAGTTTCATTCCAATGCCAAATGTGCAGGTATGTTCTGACGCAAAAGGCGAGGCATAACTCGTTTGTTTACGTCAGGCATCCACTTGGAGCATCATTCCAAAGCTCCATTCCTCCTTCCGAGACTTCACATGATTTCCAGGACTGTTCTCCTACCGGCAGTTAAAAGGTAATAAAATGCACCAGCATCTACAGGGGCTGGCCAGTCCACCTCTCATCATGCTGCATTCACAGCTGCTCCCACTGCAGCCAGACGAACAGACAGACGGGTACAGCGTCCAGCTAGCCCACCATACTACACCTCTGCTCTACTACAAGATCATCTATAGTACTCCTGGTAAGGAGGAAGGTCTGCTAAAGTAAGGGAGGAAGAGGTGGTGGTTTGGGGGTAGAAGGAGAGAGGTGGGAGGGGTTGATAAAGAGATGCTAACCAGGGGCCAGGGAAGGGGTTACTACCAGGGAGGGGAGGAAGGCAGGACCTGGGAGAGAAAAGGCATGCTATCCATGGGCCGCATGGCGATGTTGAGAGGCCCGGTTATATTCATGGGCATCCCAGAGGTGATGGCCACAGGGTGGGCTATATTCATGGGCCCAGTGATGGTCACTGGGTGCTGCAGGTTGATTGGAGAGGTGATGTTGACCGTGCTGGTGGTGATGTTCATCTGGGCGGCGATGGTTACCGGGTTGCTGGCGTTGCCACGGTTCATCACCGAGGTGATGGCGGCAGAGTTGGTGACGGGCGTCACCGAGCCGGAGTTGTGCACGTTGTTAGAGTCTGAGGAAAGACGAGGGAGGGAAGGAGCGAAAGAAAGACAGAATGAGCTGGATGATCGTTCATTCCAAACCATTTAGGATAGCCCCAAGCTCCACAGGGTTAGAGGGGCCGAGGTTTGAGTCACTGCAACGGTCAACACACACATTAAAATGATTAGACATGATAAAACAAAATGGTAGGATTCTTATGAACCTACCTTGAAAACGAGAGATGTCCATAAGGACTTGGAACGAGTTATTTAAGATCTCTCCTACCGTCAACTCACCTGAGGGGGCAATTCAAAAAGCAGGATCAATGTGCTAGCCAGCTAACTTTCAGCTAATATTCAGAAACACTTGATTTCATACTATAGTCAATTTGAAATGGTATAATTAACTCAATGCTTTAAACAACCCATATTCCACTTAAACCTTCCGAGTTGTAATTTAAGGTTGATCAAAGTCATTTGGCTAGCTAACTTATTGATCCTGCTTAATGAAATAAAACCCTGATACATGAATAGCCATAACACACAAGCATCTGCAACAACTTGGTAGTAAAACCACTAGAACTACACACGCTAGGCTAGAAGACAGATCTGTAGTGGAAAATGGGCCACTTCAATGCATAAGTAAGTATACAGCTACAAATTTGGAGGGGTTGGGATCGGGATGGGTTTCGGCTTTAGCTACTAGATTACCTTTTCGTAGCCCTGAGTGGTGGTTCCACTGCCAGTCACTTAGCCCTATTCAGAGATACAGACAGATAGGGGTTACATTGATTGACAGGACTGATTGGGACAGGGCATCACTTGGTTCTGCGTGCCAGAAGGGCATAGGGGGACACAGGTCATTGGGTTAGATACACGAAGGGCCAATCATTTGGCCTTCTACCAAGTACTAAAATGTTTATAGCACGTCGTAGCTGGTGAGGACAGCAATAGATCGTTGTATAATGTATGCATATCCATTTTATTGGGTAAAATGATTAGGGTCTGCTGAACAATAGATTTTGCCCATGCCATTTTAGAGTGATCAATCCTATGAAAAATGTATCAGAGGGATCTTATTCTTCCAAACTGGACTTCAACACCCATAAGTCAGTGGAGGTTTGACAAACCAACATGAGAGCAGATGTCATAAACCTCAATTTCAACAGCTGAGTAACAAGATACCCACAGAGTCTGAAAACAGCAAGCATACAGAACCATCAACACTTAAGAGGATATTAAGTGTTTTCTTTGGTCGACTCGCATATCGCATTTGAATGACTCGTATTGCTGCACTAGTTTGCTATGTGCGTCAAACGAATTGAACATCCAAAGCCCTTTAAATTTAGACCGTCTCCTACCAGATTTCTTGCTACAGGCTATCCATTTCTTTCAGCAGAGATACTTGTCATCCCCACCACACATGTAAACAACTGGTAAACCAGACAGGGCTGTGGGTTGGCCCCAGCAAACTGACATTATCATGATATGAATCCCTGAATGACTGGTAACACAGTCCTTGTCAGTTGTGGACTGTTGTGCAGTACATTTCAATCTCTAAGTCAATTTGTTGTGGTGCTGCACTGAAGGATATGAATGTCCATGAAATTGGCTAATATAAAGTAGGCCTATTCCTAATCATTGTTTATCCTGACCCAAATATATACAGACATGGGTCACTCTCCACTCCATTTCATGATTCTGAAGAAACTCTTGTATCAAAACAAGAGTTTCTACTGGACAAATTCAGGTAGGTCCCCCTTCATTTCATTCCATTTGCTTCCATTTAAGAAAGGTTAAGCAACAGAATCGGCGGAATGAATACACCCGACAGCGTGCTTTGTGCCTGCCTATGGTGTACAGGACACCACAGAACAATGCATGGGGTGCTTTCAGCATAAAGATAGGGACAGAATAAGTACCTAAAGTATTTTTTAAGAAAACAAATAAGGTTGAATACCTAGGTCTGGAGCACCCCAGGCAAGGTGTGGCTGAGGGGAGAGTGGGAAGGATGGAGGGAGTGGAGGAGGAGAGTGGGAGGCTGCTTGGCGTACCTTTAGTACAGGGGTTGTTGAAGCTGGCCTGGCCGTGGGTCTTGAGGTGGCTGGTAATGTAGGCGGCGCTCAGCATCTTGCCACAGATGTTGCAGGTCACCTTGCCCTCGTGTCGGATCATGTGGGAGCGCAGGCGGTCTTTGGTGGCGAAAGCAGAGGTGCAGGCCTGGGGTGGTATACAGGGACAATGATGGGGATATTAGATGAGATACAGCCTGATACAGATTGTATCACAACCGGCCGTGATTGGAAGTCCCACAAGGCGGCGCACAATTGGCCCAGCATCGTCCGGGTTTGGCGGTCATTGTAAATAAGAATTTGTTCTTAACTGACTTACCTAGTTAAATAAAATAAAAATATATATATAAAAAAATTCACTCAATGAGTTTGTGTGTGTACACTGCAGACATGTCTGCATCTTGAAGACTCAGGAGAGATGACATATTTTACAATTGGGAGTTAGCGTAATAATCTCATCCTTAATCCGACAAACCAGGAGTGAATGTGCGGGACAGGAAAGTGACCATAAACAGGGAAGGTGGCGTCCCGGAGAAGAGGATGCCTGGCTCCTTACCGTTACTTGGCATTTGAAAGGTCTCTCTGATGAATGAACATGCTTCACATGACAGCTTAGATGGTCAGGCCTGCAGGAGGAGAGGACACAGAAGAACACAGGCATTTTGAAACCTGGTATAATAGCTAAAACACCGGTACAGTTTAATCAATAACACCATACACTGACAGTAGCTGGGGCTACTCTGTTGACACTTGATTCAATTAACAAAATGGGCCAACAAAGATTGCAGGCAAATTACAAATTCTCTGTGAACCCACTGTTATACCATAATAGTTACATTTACTGTAGATGTTTTATTTATTAAATGAATGTTAGTCTCATGGCGTCCATATTTGACCCATGGGACACAAGCTATTAGAGCATCAATCCACTACTACACCCCTCCCAAATGCATTCCTTCCCCGAAAGTAATAATTGATATTCTTGCAACAAGACCAGAGAGTTATTCAGTTGAGCCACACCAAAAAATAACCAGAGGAATGGAATTTAGACATTTTTCAAAATCCAACTAGAACTCTCTTCTACAACATCACAACAACAACAAAAATCATCTGTTCTACAGTATACCCTGGAGAAGACAATTATCTGGCAACCACAGCCGTCCATCTGTCGCTCGGTTCTCCTCTGCCCTCACTAAGCCGCACTAGTGAAATGTAGCTACTGGACAAACGCAGCCAGAGAATTCCCCTCCAACAAAGGAGGAGAGTGTGGCTTGAAAATGTCTCTAAGGAGGCGGTTTCACACTAGCAGGCTTTTCGTGATGGCGAGCAGGAGTCCAATCCCATCTCTTCAGGAGTGCAGTGGAGCTGAAAAGCTCATATCTCCCCTCCCACACAACACTCCTTCGTTAAAGAAGAGGGGAATAGTCTCTTTCAGGACTGCCAAGCGTGAAAATGAACATGCACCTCTAGCCGCATAAGAGTAAGATTTGTTACTTTGCACCAAGTCACTATGGTTATGATACAATATCATTCACGTCGCTAGTTGCTAATAATTTAGCTCAAGAACTTCACCATTCACTGACAACTTAATGATGTCTGAAAGGGTTAGGTTGGGGGGGAAATAACAAAATACTCTCCAATATTGGAAAGAACAAAAGGGGTGGAGCTAAATCAATGATTAGAAATCAGACCAGTCAGTGAGTCAGAACACTACCATTGGCCTTGGGAGCTGCAGGAGTGACACTGGAGACCCATCTCTTCTGGTGCTGTCTGGCCCCTGCAGCAGTCTCCCTGTCCCCTGCCGATATCCCTGGGAGGGAGGACACGAGGGACTACTATGTGACGCACGCAAAGCTCCAGATACTGTTTATATACATGGTGGGGCACTGCTTGCATGTCATGAGCCAGTACTATGGTCTGAACAGAAGCTGCGTGGGGCATCGGTAATCATGGCCGAGCTTCATAAAAGCTACACACAAACAAGAGGTGGTCCAGAACAACAATTAAGGACAATGTCTCATAGGGTTACCATATAAATAGGCATTCCGGTATGTGATTTTAGGCATTCAAATTATACTCCACCTTGTTCTTTGATTGAGGAATTTCATTCAAAGTGGAAATTGTACATAACACCTTTTGGCTATGTGCATTAAAGCATCATAGTGGAAACATACTAGTATGCAAAGCAATGTTCCTAAATTCCTATCGATTGAGACTGATTAACCAGTCCAATTCAATTACATTCCAACACAAGATTTCCAAAATTCATCACACCTTTAAATTATTAGGCTACTGACCACTGAATATCAATTTCAAGTGGAATGTTTTTACCAAACCAAGCCCACCATGGACTTGTACCATCCTTATCATATTCATCCAGGGCTACATTTGACAGTTTTATGAGGCTGCACCTGTTGGATACTATCTGCCCTCTTGTCGTCCATTATGCCTGTCAGTTAGGCTTCTTCTTCTACAACATAGTCGTATCCTGAATTAAGACGACTTTCGAAAAGTTGTAATATGGCCCTCTTGCTTTTTCCCCACAATCAGGAAATATATTTGGGGCCCATTGAAATGGAAGCAGTGAAAAAGAGATCACCTTCACAGTGGTGGTAACGGTAAGAAATATGTGAAATTTCAAAAGAACCTTACACAAATCTTTCCCAGAATGCATTATTGACAATTACAGCTCAACATGTACTATGGACAATAACATTTTTTTAGGTGGACTAAAGGGAAACTTGAGTAAGTTGAACTGCGCCACGCACCTGGAGAAGCCCTTCCCACAGACAGAGCAGATGTAAGGTTTGTGAACGCCCCCGTCGTGTGAGCGCACGTGGTAGGTCATGCGGTCCTTCCTCTTGAAGCGCTGTTGGCAGATGGGGCACTCGAAGGGCTTCTCGTCTGAGTGGGACAGCTTGTGACGGTTCAGGTGGTAGACGTCACGGAAGGCCTTGCCACACATCTCACAGCCGTGGTTCTTCTTCACTGGCTTAGCAGGCTTCTTGGGCTGGCTCTGCTGCTGATGATGATGGTGCTGCTGTTGATGCTGGTGTTGCTGGGGCACCATGGTGGGAGACATGATGCTGGAGCCCGTGGAGGCTGAGGTTGTGGCCGTGGTGAGGATGCCAGCGATGGTGGAGATGTAAGAGGGCTGACCGCCGCTGTTCTCACGCTGTGGCACTGTGGAGATCATGGGCACCATGGTGGGCGCCGTCTGCATCTTCTTGGGACGAGACACCATCTTGACGCCCGTATGGCAGGACTCGTGCCGTCTGAGATGGTAACTGTCCCGGAAGGCCTTGTTGCAGTAGCCGCAGATGAAAGGCGTTTTGGACTTGGGCTCTTTCTTCACCACAACAACGGGACCACTGCCTCCTCCGCCGCCTCCCCCCGTCCCACTGGCCACATTGTCCTTGAGGAGCTCTGCGACGCTGACCGGGGGCTTCTGGTCCAAGAGGATGGGCATCACAGGTTTCTGGTCCACAGGTTCTGGTCCTCCTGACTGGAGGAGAGGCAGCAAGCTGTTCTGGGCCACCTGGTGCTGGTGATGCAGGGCTTCATTGGCCTGCTGGAAGGACAACACAAAGACAGCCATGTAGAAGCACATCAGTACACAGTCTACAGTGTCAGTCAGTCACACCCTCAAAGCTACTACAGCTGCATGTAGCAGAGAGAGAGAAAGTGAGACCTGTTTCTGACTGCTCCAGAGAGTTGAAACGGACTGCCTTGTCAGCAGAACTACCGCTGTTTCCAAGATAAGGATGACAGTAAAACAGAACTTCTCATTTTTCAAAGGACTGAGCAGAGTATAACAATTTGATTCACTTTTGTTATTTGAAGAGTCCATTTGGTTGTCAGCTTCCATTTACAGATGTTGATGAATTTCATGAACTAAGCTATAATACTCAAACGCTTTTCTGGTGATATCTAAGGGAAGCCTTGTGGGTGACGTTGACGTTTGAGGCTCAAAAAGAGGTTGCTCAATTTATGCCATTATTTATTTAACTAGGCAAGTCAGTTAAGAACAAATTCTTATTTACAATTGACTGCCTACACCGGCCAAACCCCCGACGACGCTGGGCCAATTGTGCGCCGCCCTATGGGACTCCCAATCACGGCCAGGTGTGATACAGCCTGGAATCGAACCAGGGTGTCTGTAGTGATGCCTCTAGCACTGAGATGCAGTGCCTTAGACAGCTGCGACACTCGGGAGCCCCACCAAAAAAATAATTCCCCTGTGCCATTCAGGCAGCCAAGTTACTACTGCTACAACCCCAGCCCTGTCAGCATGAATGCTGCGTTCTAAGAGGAAGGACAGGCTTTAAAAAGAGGGACATCATTAATTTACCAGAAATAGAAAGGGAGCCATTTCCAGCCAGGGCATCTGAGCTTCTCAGAAAAAACACAAGTGCAGCCCTGATGAATGTGGTGTGAGAAGAGGGTTAGGAGGGGAGAAGAGGGTTAGGAGGGGAGAAGAGGGTTAGGAGGCAGCTGTTCAAGGTGCCATATAACTAATAAGACACAGGAGAGGATTTAAACTCTGAGATTTGAGCTCAGTGGGTGATGTAGTCAGTTATGTCGTGCCAGAATGACACCAACGTACACCTGACCAACTACATACATACAATGAATCAACAGGTTTCACTTTGTAGATGTACACCTCTTGACCTTTTCACCAAATCTCGAGTTTTATTTTTTTTAACTATGATGACTAAATCTAGCGTTGTACACCCAAAATATTCAACTCGAGATCTGCTCAAACGAGTCCATCAAAGATACACAAGTAACAGGCTGTCTACACACACACACACACACACAGCTCCCTGCCACTCAATAATCTAAATCTGTTGCATGTAAGGTGATCTTTTTTCCTCCTCTACTGGTACAGCATCTAGCGCGGGACAACCTGTGTGTTAGCTAACTGTACCTAATAAAAAGCATTAGCTGGAGCACCCCCAGAGAACATTAAATAATGTAGTGCTGACTAACAGAGAACAAACTAGAATAGAGAAAAATAGTCGCGCACACACACACTCCCAGGAATTTATTGGGTAAAATACCAATGTTTCGGCATCACTGTGGGTCATTTGATTAGATGTTCAGTAGTCTTATGGCTTGGGGGTAGAAGCTGTTTAGAAGCCTCTTGGACCTAGACTTGGCGCTCCGGTACAGCTTGCCGTGCGGTAGCAGAGAGAACAGTCTATGACTAGGGTGGCTGGAGTCTGACAATTGTTAGGCCCTTCCTGACACCGCCTGGTATAGAGGTCCTGGATGGCAGGAAGCTTGGCCCCAGTGATGTACTGGGCCGTAGGCACTAGCCTCTGTAGGGCCTTGCTCGGCCTCCAACCGCAGTTGCCATACCAGGCAGTAATGCAACCAGTCAGAATTCTCTCGATGGTGCAGCTGTAGAACCTTTTGAGGATCTGGGGACCCATGCCAAATCTTTTGGCAAACGTACAATCGCTGGATTTGGTTTTGTCATGCCCTCTTCAACTGTCTTGGTGTGCTTGGACCATGTTGGCGATGTGGACAACAAGGAACTTGAAGCTCTCAACCTGCTCCACTACAGCCCCGTCGATGAGAATGGGGGCGTGCTCAGTCCTCCTTTTCCTGTAGTCTACAATTATCTCCTTAGTCTTGACCATGTTGAGAGAGAGGTTGTTGTCCTGGCATCTGACCTCCTCCCTATAAGCTGTCTCGTCATTGTTGGTGATCAGGCCTACCACTGTTGTGTCATCAGCAAACTTAATGATGGTGTTGGAGTCGTGCCTGGCCGTGCAGTCATGAGTGAACAGGGAGTACAGGAGGGGACAGAGCACGCACCCCTGAGGGGCCCCCGTGTTCAGGATCTGAGTGGCTGAGGTGTTGTTACCTACTCTTACCACCTGGGGGAGGCCCATCAGGAAGTCCAGGATCCAGTTGCTGAGGGAGATATTTAGTCCCAGGGTCCTTAGCTTAGTGATGAGCTTGGAGGGCACTATGGTGTTGAATGCTGAGCTGTAGTTAATGAATAGCATTCTCACATTGGTATTCCTTTTGTCCGGATGGGAAAGGCAGTGTGGAGTGCAATAAAGATTGCATCATCTGTGGATCTGTTGGGGTGGTATGCAAATTGGAGTGAGTCTAGGGTTTCTGGGATAATGGTGTTGATGTGAGCCATGACCAGCCTTTCAAAGCACTTCATGGCTACAGACGCGAGTGCTACGGGTCATTCAGGCAGGTTACCTTAGTGTTCTTGGGCACAGGGACTATGGTGGTCTGCTTTAAACATGTTAGTATTACAGACTCAGACAGGGACAGGTTGAAAATGTCAGTGAAGACACTTGCCAGTTGGTCAGCGCATGCTCGGAGTACGCATCCTGGTAATCCGTCTGGCCCTGCGGCCTTGTGAATGTTGACCTGTTTAAAGGTCGTGCTCACATTGGCTACAGAGAGCGTGATCACACAGTTGTCCGGAACAGCTGATGCTCTCATGCATGTTTCAGGGTTACTTGCCTTGAAGCAATCATAGAAGTAGTTTAGGTCGTCTGGTAGGCTCGTGTCACTGGGCAGCTCTCAGCTGTGCTTCACTTTGTAGTCTGTAATAGTTTGCAAGCCCTGCCACATCCGATGAGCGTCAGAGCCGGTGTAGTACAATTCGATCTTAGTCCTGTATTGACACTTTGCCCGTTTGATGGTTCGTCGGAGGGCATAGCGAGATTTTTTATAAGCTTCCGTGTTAGAGTCCTGCTCCTTGAAAGCGGCAGATCTACCCTTTAGCTCAGTGTGGATGTCGCCTCTCATCCATGGCTTCTGGTTGGGGTATGTAGTGTGTATTGTACTGTGTACTGTACTGTGGTGACGGCATTGTCGATGTACTTACTGATGAAGCCAGTGACTGATGTGGTGTACTCCTCAATACCATTGGGAAAATCCTGGAACATATTCCAGTCTGTGCTGGCAAAACAGTCCTGTAGCTTAGCATCTGCTTCATCTGACCACTTTTTTATTGACCAAGTCACTGGTGCTTTCTGCTTTAATTTTTGCTTGTAAGCAGGAGTCAGGAGGATATAATTATGGTCAGATTTGCCAAATGGAGGGCGAGGGAAAGCTTTGTACGCGTCTCTGTGTGTGGAGTAAAAGTGGTCTAGAGTTCTTTCCCTCTGGTTGCACATTTAACGTGCCGAAATTAGATAAAACGGATTTAAGTTCCCCTGCATTAAAGTCCCCAGCCACTAGGAGCGCCGCCTCTGGATGAGGGTTTTCCTGTTTGCTTATGGCGGTATACAACTCATTGAAATTGGTCTTAGTTCCAGCATCGGTCTGTGGTGGTATGTAGACGGCTACGAAGAACATAGATGAAAACTCTCTCGGTAGATAGTGTGGTCTACAGTTTATTATGAGATACTCTACCTCAGGCGAGCAAATGCTCGAGACCTCCTTAGATATCGTGCACCAGCTGTTGTATTCATGTTGTTCAGGCACGACTAAGTGAAACATAAGATATTACAGTTAATGTCCCGTTGGTAGGATATACGTGCTTTTAGTTCATCCAATTTATTATCCAGCGATTGTACGTTGGCCAACAGTACGGATAGCAAGGGGAGATTAGCCACTCATCGGCGGATTCTCACAAGGCACTCCGATCTCTTTCCGCGATACCTCTTCAGTCTTTCACCTGCGAATGACGGGGATGAGGGCCTGTTTGGGTGTCTGGAGTAAATCCCTCTCGTCCGCCTCATTAAAGAGAAATTCTTAGTTAAGTTTAAGGTGAGTAATAGCTGTTCTGATTTCCAGAAGCTCTTTTCAGTCTTAAGACACAGTAGCAGCAACATTATGTACAAAATAAGTTACAAAAAAACAAACAAAATAGCATGGTTGGTTAAGAGCCCATTAAACAGCAGAAATTCCCTCCGGCGCCATCTTTTATTTGATTTGGGGGGGTGTAAATACTGTCCAGAATGGTTGCTTTGACCAATTGGACAAGTTCAGGTAGTTTCTCATCTACTTCAACATTTCCTCCAATGTCATGCCTCCTGAACACGGTATCCATCTGCAATGACGAGCAGACCCTTTACTATTCAGTGCCGCTTTGAATGGCAGTAACAGAACCTACCAATGCTAATTGTTTGAAATGAAACTTGTGTTGTGTCTCAGTACGTGTTGTATAAGCAGCATGTTACATCTGCTATAAATATCCCTTTTGGAGCAATTTCACACCACCTTTATGTGGTGCTGTGGGTGCAGGCTGGTTGAGGCGTCAAACTCTCAAACTAATTACACCCCCCGAATCACAGTCATCCCACTGGCTTATATAACCTACTACAACCATCAACCATATGTAAATAAAACATAACATTTCCTTTAACAAACACTAAATCAGGAAATGTTTCAATAATCACCTACTAATAATCATACACTACCCAAAATGTTGCTGATTGTCTATTGTTTTGCAGTGGTTGAAAAACATGTAGCAGTGTAATGAAAACTGACAAGATAGCAAAACAATGACCCAACACTGGTAGCTAATAGAGCAGTGTACAGAGGACATCTGCAGCTGCTGGCATTGTCCAATTGGTCACGGCAGCCCCCAAAGATTGGGTGGGGGGGGGGGGTTTATGAATATTTTTGGTTGGTGCATGAATAGAGTTTCACATTGTGCCCAGCAACCTTACAACGGGCAAACCAAAGACACCACGATTGAAACGACCTTGTTATTTTCCGTAATCACCATAGGGCAGGGTTAAAGAGCTGACCCCTGGGCTTTCAGGTTCAGCCAAGCATCCCAATACGGTCAGCCAGGCAGGCAAGGGATGGGGTCTGAGCTGGGGGAGTCTGAAAAAATCCAAAATTGTGTTCCTTTTTCTTTATGCTCTTTTGTGGAGCAGTAGAGGACACAAATCCAAGCAGTGATGCACTTACGACCCTCAGGGGGGCCTTTGTGACACCAGTCCTGCCTGATTTGGGGATTGTGTTCAGCTGGCGGCCGCTGCAGACTGCTTAGTGAGGCAGCTGTGCTTTGGGGAATGGGAGAAAAACAGGGTTAAGTCACAGGGTGTCGAGTCCCCTTTTTGTCCTCCGTCCGCACTGTAGTTGGATCCAGACTGGAATTCTTACCACCATTAGCATTTCTTCTAGCTGTGAGAGTGTGTGTGTGTGTGTGTGTGTGTGTGTGTGTGTGTGTGTGTGTGTGTCTGAGACAGCAAGGCTTTCAGACTCAGACGCATAGGGAGCTGAAGCCCGCTGTGCCTTCACGCTGCTCTGATGATTTTGATACAAATCCACTCTGAAGGCTGAGGTCATTCCCAGATAAATTGTGTTGAAACGGAGTGGGGGTGTGGAAAACAACTAAAAAAATACAAAACATATAAAAGCAGCCTGTTCTGTTAGTTCAGTCAGAGATGTGGGGCGGGGCTTTACAATGATAGAGAAGTATCTCATTGACCACAATGCTAATCTGTTTAGATATCAGACAAGGCCCCCAAGAACGCAGCTTGCCATTTGCTCAGACAAGAAGTGCCCACTTTATTTTATGATCCCAGAAACAGTAATAGTTCAAATATATTGGTATTGCTTGAGTTCTCACAAAACCTGAAAAACATACTCAGGCACCAACCTGCATGAGGGAAGCAACAAGATCTGAGTGTTAACCCTGAAACCAGGACTAAGACCTTGACTACATACTTTGTTCTATGTTTTGAGGGCTTGGTTGGGGTCGTGTCATGTGCAGAACATTTTTTTTTTTCACAGGTTACAGGGATTTTACTGTGGAGGACATGAACTTACTCTGATCCCTGTGTAGTAGTCCCTACGTGGATTCCCTGGAACCATGGGACCTACAGAAGACTAATACAAAAGAAAAAGGAAAATACTGGGCTTGTTAATAAAATGTTAACATTAACAGTAAAACAAAACCCTATTACGTATGGTCTTAGGGGAATCCTAAAATGTAAGTTTGTCCTAAAATCGTGAGAAAAGAAATGAGTCATCTTCATCTGATTCAGGAGGATTACGAGAAAACTATTATTGAGAACTGCATAGCTTGACAACCCCCCCCCCCCACCAAGCATAACTTCCGATGCTTACAGAACAGTAACAAGTGACGCACAGCCTCATTAGATGCTTTATCAAATCCAGCGAATCAAATGGAGCCTCCAAATAACAACTACTTAGTTTCCATTTTCCTCCACTGCTCCATCACACCAGCTTCAGGTATTTGTGCCTTGTTAGCCACAAAATAAAAGCATTATCAAGGGTCCTCGGCTCACGCCAATTAACTGGCAGCAGCTGCACCTCTCCAGCGCTGAGGGAACAGAACTAGGCCTACCACTACGGCTGCAATATGATTAGGCAGAGTTGGGAAGAAAGAAAACAAGTGGCAAGTGGTTTGAGGACATACATTTTCAGCACTGGTGTTCACATTTGACCTGGGATTGGGACACTACGCAGTGGGCCATTTGAGATGTTGTGAATAAGGGTCTTCAAAAAGGTCCAATTCATCTAATAATTTAACCGACACTGCATTTTGTAATGCATCTTAGGTTGCCAGATAGATTGGACAGTAAAAGTTACATACATGTCCACAATGACGAAATAGCCTGTTCCCCTTAAGCTAATGATGCACATTCCAGGAAAATAAACATAAAATAGGATGTTTCAAATGTCTAGGCATACATATTCTGGATTCTTAAAATGCAATTCCCCCAGGTGTGATGGAAAGAGAGCCATTTTCAAGATCTAGCTGACACACGTGACTGCTGGTGGTTTAATTACCAATGGTTATGTAATGTCTACAATCTATGAATTTTGTGTACCTGGCAGGTTGACTGCTTTCATGTTTTCTTTCTCCATCAAAGGCAGTTTATTTTTGGGGGGACTGCTGCCCTATGTAGAGTCATTGAACACTGGTGACATTAATAAATGTTTACATGCTGTTTTACCCACTTCATATGTATATGAGCGGCAGGTAGCCTAGTGGTTAGAGCGTTGGGCCAGTAACCAAAAGGTTGCTGGATCGAATCCCCAAGCTGACAAGGTAAAGATCTGTCCTTCTGCCCCTGAATAAGGCAGTTAACTTCTCTAGGGTAGGGGGCAGCATTTTGACGTCCGGATGAAAGGCGTGCCCATAGTAAACTGCCTGCTACTCAGGCTCAGAAGGTAGGATATGCATATTATTAGATTTGGATAGAAAACACTCTGAAGTTTCTAGAACTGTTTGAATGATGTCTGTTAGTATAACAGAACTCATATGGCAGGCAAAAACCTGAGAAAAATCCAACCAAGAAGTGTGGATATCTGAGGTTTGTAGTTTTTCAAGTGATTGCCTATACAGTATACAGTGACTTAGAGTTCATTTTGCACTTCCTAAGGCTTCCACCAGATGTCAACAGTCTTTAGAACGTTGTTTCATGCTTCTACTGTGAATGGGGAGAGAATAAGAGCCACTGGAAGTAAACGACTGAGAAAATGACATGAGCTCAGAGGCGCGCGCTCACATGAGAGTTAGCTGTGTTCCTTTTCTTTTTTGAAAACAAAGGAATCGTCCGGTTGGAATATTACCGAAGATTTATGATAAAAACATCCTAAAGATTGATGCTATACATCGTTTGACATGTTTCTATGAACGTAAATATAACTTTTTTTTACTTTTCGTCGTGACATTTTGCGAGCGCTTCCTGCATTTGGAGTAGTGGACTAAACGCACGAACAAAAAGGAAGTATTTGGACATAAATTATGGACTTTATCGAACAAAAGAAACATTTATTGTGGAACTGAGATTCCTGGGAGTACATTCTGATGAAGATCAAAGGTAAGTGAATATTTATAATGTAATTTTTGTCATTTCTGTTGACTGAAAATGGCGGGTATCTGTATGGCTTGTTTTGATATCTGAGCGCTGTACTCAGATTACTGCAAAATTTGCTTTCGCCGTAAAGCTTTTTTGAAATCTGACACAGCGGTTGCATTAAGGAGAAGTGTATCTATAATTCTTTGAATAACTGTTGAATATTTTCTTAATGTTTATGATGCGTATTTCTGTAAATTGATGTGCTCTTTCACCGGAAGTTTTGGGAGGCAAAACATTTCTGAACATTACACGCCAATGTAAAATGGGGTTTTTGGATATAAATATAAACTTTATCGAGCAAAACATACATGTATTGTGTAACATGAAGTCCTATGAGTGCCATCTGATGAAGATCATCAAAGGTTAGTGATTAATTTTAGCTGTATTTCTGGTTTTTGTGACGCCTCTCCTTGCTTGGAAAATGGCTGTGTGGTTTTTCTTGTCTCGGCGCTGTCCTAACATAATCTAATGTTATGCTTTCGCCGTAAAGCCTTTTTGAAATCGGACAATGTGGTTGGATTAACGAGAAGTGTATCTTTAAAATTGGATATAATAGTTGTATGTTTGAGAAATTTGAATTATGAGATTTTTGTTGTTTTGAATTTGCCACCCAGCTATTTCACTGGCTGTTGAATAGTGTGTCCCACGGGTGGCGTCCCACATACCCCAGAGAGGTTAACCCACTGTTCCCCAGTAGGCCATCACTGTAAATAAGAATTTGTTCTTAACTGACTTGCCTAGTTATATAAAAATAATCTACTGTATTCTAGTCAGGGCTTGTACACATTTTCTACTAATATACCGTCCATACACACACCATCAAATACATATATTCCACACTCTGACATAACTAGTCCTGATATTTCTTAATTCCTTTCTTTTAATTTAGGGGTATTTGTGTATATTGTTAGGTACTGTTGGAGCTAGAAACACAAGCATTTCGCTGCACCTGCAATAACATCTGCAAAATATGTGTACAAGTTTTTATCAGTTGTTTAACGTCTTCTTACAAGCACACATTAGTAAATACTACAACTCCTCTGCATGGACATAGTGCAACAAGAGGATAGGTTTTTACATGGACAACTTTTCACCTACTGCCAGAGGGGCTGATTAAAGGTGCAAGTTGTGCATTGCTAAAAATGCTGTAACCATGTCCAGGAATTCTGAATATGTATAGATTGGCTATAGGTACTTAATAAAATGGTAAATACAAATGGCCATTGATGACTATCCCTATTCCTGGATTTGCAATTTAAATCGCACCAAAGGCTGACACCTAAGGACGTGAATATCCTCCGCAAGCTGCCTAATAGAAATCTCAGACATAGGACAGAGAGAGGGGTTACAAATGATCAGTAGTGCAAGAATTAGCTAGCATCTTGGCTGTAGATTACTGCATAGTTTGAATTCTTTCTCCAACCCGCGGTTACATATTTTGGGACGAGGAAAAGGGGGGAAATTTTAGAATCGGAAGTGCGGGGTATTCCCTCCTCGTGCCCAGCGTGTATACGAGTGCGATTTGCTTAAAGTAGAACATCATTCAAATCCTATCAAAATGTGTAAACAAAATCACTGACTGCGAAAATAAAAAAAACAGCTTTCATGCCACATTCACTCGCTAGCTAGCATGGCTCGCCGCTGGAGGTGGATTGTTCTCGTTCTTTGAGGCTAACTACAACTAGCTGGCTAGCATTCTAACTAACCAACGCGCGGCCATGATCACTTTGCTAGCTTGCTTAGTTTTTATATTTAGCTAAATGGGGCCCATTCCAATGTATCCTGTACTTATAATAAACATGCATTCGACGATTTTGCTTTAAGTATGTATTAACACCAACAATCTACAAAAACTGTGGGGGCACCCAGATCGCCCCCCTCTCCCCTCCCCTCCTCTCTCTCGAGCGTCATCCATATACCTCACAGCTGGAAGTCTGGGATTGATGTAGTGAGCTAGCGAGCTAACGTTAGCTCTTTCAGCGGATTGCTCATAGGCTAGCCAATATTAGCTAACTAGCTAACGCTACCATTGTTTTGCTTGAATAGTTTTACTAGAAATCCACGTTTAAAATCACCATTGGCAACGGTGCATTAGACATCAAGTAACATTTAGATGTAGTTAATCAAATTAACCACTCTGATGACACTTACCTGGAATAAAAATGTACTCCAGCTCGGTTCCATTGCAACACTTAAAATCTGCAGGAAACCTAGACGGAATCTACAACAAAGCAGCAAAACATGGCAGCTGCTACAACTTCCTGTAACCCTCCGGGCTGAACCATTTCTAGTCGACGTTCATGGGACGTTAGAGATTTTTCAGAAATTAACATATTATAAATTGGCTTGTATTAAAATATTGCGGCTGTAAAATGTGTTTCTAATACGTATGTATTGGAAAACGATTGAATGGTATATGATGCGGCGCGTCAATCAACAATAAAATATGTTCGATATGGAACATGTTCCCCCATTTGTCGTGCTTAACTAGTCCATTAGAGCGCCTTCCAGAGATGACATAAAAGTACATTTTCAATATGCCATCGTCAAATATGGTTACTGATTGTGCCTGTATTTATCATTACATTATGTTACAACACAAACACTAGGGGAAAAGCAACATGTTGTTTCTATACAGTTTAGCTACTATTTGTCAACCCCTTGAAATCAAATTTTAAGAAATCCTTTCAAGATTTGCTTGGATTGCAAAATATTGACCTCTAGACACAAATGCTTGCATAACACAATTAGGATGCAACATATGCATAACATGAATTAACTTACAAATGTGCTCAGAGCCTACCTTCATTGTCCATTATCTGATAACCACCATGGCCTTGCTCTATGAACTGTAATACTGTAATGATGAATCACTTACATAGACGTATATAATAATCACTTAACCATAGTAGTCACTTCAAACTAAATCAGTGAAACAATACAACTTAGATTTTTTTTCCAGATTGCATTTGGTTACTGCCATATGTTGCTCTCAGGAAAAAAAGAGAATTGGGAAGATTCCAACCCTAAACAGGAATGTCGTAAAACGTAAATGTATCACTTCCCACTGAATATATGATTAGAAATCAATGCACAAACTCAATAGTTCACAGAAAACCCAAACAGATTTCCACACACAGTGATTGACACCCATTCAAATCAATGATTTGGTCATGCAGCCCAGGGCTTGGCCATCCAACTCAAATATTGCAAGTCAGACACAATCAAATTTGTGGACATACAATTGAGAAGTTTAAATGATTAAAGGCCCTGTGCAGTCAAAAACATGATTTTTCTATGTTTTTTATATATATACATACTTAAACTGATATATATATATATATATGTATATGTATGTGTGTGTGTGTGTGTGTGTGTGTATATATATATGTGTGTATATGTATGTATGTCCAGACTATGTCTGGGGTGGCAGGTCGTCTAGTGGTTAGAGTGTTGGACTAGTAACCGAAAGGTTGCAAGATCAAATCCCAAAGCTGACAAGGAAAAACAACAGTTAACCCACTGTTCCTAGGCCGTCATTGAAAATAAGAATTTGTTCTTAACTGACTTGCCTAGTTAAATAAAGGTAAAATAAATGTGGTTGGAATAATACTGTGAAATTATGATAATGCCCTTTTAGTGTAAGAGCTGGCTGAAAAGACCGCCTGAAATTTCAGCCTGTTTTGTTGGGATAGAGTTTTGGCCTACATGGTGACATCACCCGGCGCTTAATTAGTTAAGAAAGATAGTTCCAAACCTCTGCCAACAACAGCTAATTTACCCCTCCCCACTCAGACTACTCCCAGACAGTCCTAGCAAAATTTTTGCTTGAGCATTTGCTTTTTGCTAAGAAGCTATTTTAATTTCTTATTGACCATTTTCATATAAAACAATCACAGTAAGGTACTTATTTCTTACCCAGAAAGGGTTTGATATTGAGATAAAAACGGCTGTATTGGCCCTTCAAAGAAATCCATTACCTACAGTATACCATACATACTTAAACTGATCTATACATACTTAAACTGATCTATTCATACTTAAACTGATCTATACATACTTAAACTGATCTATGCATACTTAAACTGATCTATACATACTTAAACTGATCTATTCATACTTAAATTGATCTAAACATACTTAAACTGATCTATACATACTTAAACTGATGTGGTACATGATCATAACATTACAGTAGGCACATGTGCTCTCTAGTCAATAGTGCAACACTTTATCTTGCGAGACATTTGCGTATAAATTATTTCTGAAGCATCTACAGTATATAGGTCCTATAAAGGGTTTATTAATTATCAATGGTCTACACCTCTAGGCATGACAATGCTTAGTGCTTAGTTAGTAATTTATGTCTTTGTCTTTCACAGATTGGTGTTTTTCAGAAACCCAAATGCTTCCTCAATATTCTCATTTAGATCAACAATTATTGATCATATTTGGCCCACTGGCACTGGCTGCCCTGTAGTGTTTACATACATTGCATTCGGAAAGTATTCAGGCCGCTTGACTTTTTCCACATTTTGTTATGTTACAGACTAATTCTAAAATTGATTAAATTGTTATTTTCCTCATCAATCTATACACAATACCCAATAATGACAAAGCAAAATCAGGTTTTTAGAAATGTTTGCAAATTTAAAATATCACATTTACATAAGTATTCAGACCTTTTACTCAGTACTTTGTTGAAGCACCTTTGGCAGCAATTACAGCCTTAATAAGTCTTCTTGGGTATGACGCTACAAGCTGGGCACACCTGTATTTGGGGAGTTTCTCCCATTCTTCTCTGCAGATCTTCTTAAGCTCTGTCAGATCGGATGCGGAGCGTTGCTGCACAGCTGTTTTCAGGTCTCTCCAGAGATGTTAGATCGGATTCAAGTCCGGGCTCTGGCCGGGCCACTCAAGGACATTCAGGGACTTGTCCCGAAGTCACTCCTGCGTTGTCTTGGCTGTGTGCTAAGGGTCGTTGTACTGTTGGAAGGTGAACCTTCGCCCCAGTCTGAGGTCTTGGGCATTCTGGAGCAGGTTTTCATCAAGGATCTCTCTGATCTCTCCATTCATCTTTCTCTCGATCCTGACTAGTCTCCCTGTCCCTCCCTTTGTATCTCTGTTCTTTACTGACCAGATAAGTCAGTCAATACAGTCTTTGTTCACAGTCGCTGCTGTCCTTGTCTGTTCCTAAGGATATAACTGAGATGGGGAAACAATCTTTTTCCCATAATGCCCCTTCATCCTGGAACATGCTTCAAAAGATTTTAAAGTTAGGGGAGTTAGTGTCCTTGCCTGTTTTTAAGACTCTGATTGACAACACTGTTTGTCATAACCGCAATTGTTTCTAACACCATGATGCTGCCACCAACATGCTTCACCGTGGGGATGGTGCCAGGGCTCCTCCAGACATGACGCTAGTCATTCAGGCCAAAGAGTTCAATCTTGGTTTCGTCAGACCGGAGAATCTTGTTTCTCATGGTCTGAGAGTCTTTAGGTGCCTTTTGGCAAACTCCAAGCGGGCTGTCATGTGCCTTTTACTGAGGAGTGGTTTCTGTCTGGCCATTACCATAAAGGCCTGATTGGTGGAGTGCTGCAGAGATGGTTGTCCTTCTGGAAGGTTCTCCTATCTCCACAGAGGAACTCTGGAGCTCTGTCGAAGTGACCATCGGGTTCTTTGTCACCACCCTGACCAAGGCCTTTCTCCCCCAATTGCTCAGTTTGGCCAGGTGGCCAGCTCTAGGAAGAGTCTTGGTGGTTCCAAACTTCTTCCATTTAAGAATGATGGCCACTGTGTTCTTGGAGACCTTCAATGATGCAGAAATATTTTGGTACCCTTCCCCAGGTCTGTGCCTCGACACAATCCTGTCTCGGAGCTCTACGGACAATTCCTTTGACCTCATGGCTTGGCTTTTGCTCTGACATGCACTATCAACTGTGGGACCTTATATAGACAAGTGCGTGCCTTCCCAAATCATGTCCAATCAATTGAATTTACCACAGGTGGACTCCAATCAAGTTGTAGAAACATATCAGGATGATCAATGGAAACAGGATGCACCTGAGATCAATTTCGATTCTCATAGCAAAGGGTCTGAATACTATTTCTGTTTTTAATTTTAATACATTTGTAAAAAATTCTAAAAACCTGTTTTGGCTTTGTCATTATGGGTATTGTGTGTAGATTGATGAGAAAATAAATAATTTAATCAATTTTAGAATAAGGCTGTAACGTAACAAGATGAGGAAAAAGTCAAGGGGGTCTGAATACTTTCCGAACGCACTGTATGACACATGGACGAGACCTAATCCAGCCTTTCAGCCCAACCACACAAAGTAACAATTTCATTCCTGCCCTCGCCAACTGCAGGGGAATGGTTGTCATGTCCTCTGTTCCAGAGCCACAGTGGATGGACTACATCATGATGAAGCAGAGTGTCATAGTCCGTGTATGTAGGTGGCAGGGAAGTCAGGCGCAGGAGAAAACAGAGTGGTTAAAAAATTGAGTATTTATTTCCAAAACTAACTCCAAAACCCACGTAGAAAATAATCCAGGTAAACAATAACCCGTCGCACACCGATACATAAACAACACGTACATAACATAACAAACAATCACCGACAGAGAAATGAGGGGAAGCAGAGGGTTAAATACACAACATATAATTACTGGGATATGAAACAGGTGTGTAAAGAGACCAGACAAAACCAATGGAAAATGAAAAACTGATCAATGGTGGCTAGAAGACCGGTGACGTCGATCGCCGAACACCACCCGAACACCACCCGGTAGAAGTCGTGACACAGAGACAGATGCTGCAGAGGATACTGAGGCTTGGTCTTTACATTGGATCCCATGATGGACATTCAAGTGGATGGATAAACTCTTAAAATACTTATTTTAATGGAGATACAACCTGTTCTGTGTGTTTCGTCTGTAGACTTGAATTGGATCCATACGTCATTGATGCAAGCTGCTTGTAGTGTGTTCAGTATACCATTTGAAAGGATACCACAGTCCTGTTTGGTACAGACAGTTCCTGGATGACAATTTTAGTGAACATTATGTATTGTGAGATTTTATCTCTGTGTTAGGTCTATAAGTGGATGGGGCAAAGCACTAAGACTAGAGGTCTACAGAAAGAGAAATGCTGTAGTCATAACTGGTGAATATAAGCCTAAAACTGCTGGATGATTCCTCTAATTTGTCATCACATGTTATCACATTTCATTCCAAGATTGATTGAGCATAATCTGGAAAAGTGCGAAATGTTCAATCTTCCATTTCTCTAAATTGTATTTTTTAAACTGGCGAAGAGCAGAATCTTTGCATAAACTGGCATTGTTTTCCTTTTCCAGTTTGTTCCCTGCTGTTATTGTTTGACTTTTCCCGGCTGTTCAGAAAAGGTGCCTCCCATTATATTTTTAAATCTTTGTTAAACTGTACATTGGCTGCCTTTGTATCCCCATAATACAATGAGAGTTTCAGATAGAGTGGCTGAATATGTCTGGTCAGCCTATTTTCCCATACCAGGCTCAACACGGTTCATATTGTCCATTAAACAGAACTCATATTAATTATAGTCAATGCAGACTGCATGGCAAAGCATTTTTTTACAGATTTGCATTGGAAAGAGACAAACTATCCAGGGGTGAGTGGATTTTTAACTATTTTGTTAGGATTGTTCTTCTCTGTTTGTGTTTTCAATTGTTATGATAAAGGGAAAGGAGGAACAACCTTTTCTGCTGTTACAATTTCCTTTGCATTGTATCCCCCTCACTGATATGGGCATATTCTAGCATTATTGTGTATCAACAACAGCTGTTTGAGAAGTTATGAGATAATGAGTGATATTTTTTGTGAAATTATTTATTCAACCATCTTAGACCAGATAAGAAGTCATTTTCTCTCACTGTTTGCAAAACAGTAGAAAATGTTCCTTTACATACGCTACCGTTCAAAAGTTTGGGGCCACTTAGAAATGTCCTTGTTTTTGAAAGAAAAGCACGCGGGTGTCTTAATCATTCGGACTCTGCTGTTTTAGGTAGCAGTGCACTGAGAGGTTCTGATTCACATGCTTGTCCCTTCTCAAACCTCCCCACCCCTTCCACCAGGTTAAAACATGGGAGACTGGTCCATTCTCGGACGCTTCCTGTCCGAGGTGCAGAACCAATCCACAGTGATCGGCAAGATCTGGCTGACCATGCTGCTGATCTTTCGTATCCTGCTGGTGACCCTGGTAGGGGACGCGGTGTACAGCGATGAGCAGTCCAAGTTCACCTGCAACACCCTGCAGCCCGGCTGCAACAACGTCTGCTACGACACCTTCGCCCCCGTCTCACACTTGCGCTTCTGGGTCTTCCAGATCGTCTTGGTCTCCACGCCGTCCATCTTCTACATCGTTTACGTCCTGCACAAGATCGCCAAGGACGAGAAGCTGGAGATCCAGAGGGGGCAGGTGATGGCTGAGCGGACCGCCAAGAAAGTCTTTGGGCAGCTGGGAAGGGAAGGGCTGGAGAACATGGAGACTGGTATGCCCACCTACTGCCCTGGGTACTGGGAGGAGTGGGTTGGTCAGGAGGGGGTGGAGCAGAGCCTGCTGGAGGAGGACTATGGGGAGTTGGGGGGGGACCCCACTCAGCTTTCCAGCCAGGTGCTGCTCATCTACATCCTGCACGTGCTGCTGCGCTCCGTCATGGAGATCACCTTCCTGGTGGGGCAGTGCTACTTATTTGGCTTCGAGGTGCCCCAACTGTACCGCTGCGAGACCTACCCCTGCCCCACCCGCACAGACTGCTTCGTGTCACGTGCCACTGAGAAGACCATCTTTCTCAACTTCATGTTCAGCATTAGCCTGGGCTGCTTTGTGCTCAACATCGCAGAGCTGCACTTCCTGGGCTGGGTCTACATCTTCCGCATACTGTGCTCCGCTTGCTCCACCTGCTTCCGCCCTGAGAGGGACCCTGTGGGGCTGTACAACCACCACAACCCTCTGCTGCTGCAGCTCAAACACTCTCTGAGGGACAGGCTGGTCCTGCAGACTCCCACTCCCATGGCCCAGGAGAAGGCTGGGGGCCACCTGCTCACTCACGTCCCAGCCATCTCCTTTGAGACCGATTCTACTGTGGAGTGCACCTCCAAGAGGACTCCGGAAGAGAGGGACCGGGTTAAGGTTAAACTGGCCAACATGGCCAAGATGGGACGGACTAAGAAGTCTTGGCTGTGAAAGGCCAATTCTGTGTGATTCTCAATGTAGCATTTTCCACTTTTGAAACAACAATGGGAAAGACAGAGTTTATAGCATAGGTTGCTCAGATTGGGCATTTGGAGAATGAGAGTATACTCCTGATTCAGAAAGAAAGATTCAGCTTTATCATCCATACCATAGCCTAAATTACATAAAGAACATTCAAACTGTTCCTGAGTTTCAAAAGACAGAGAAAAGTAAAACATTTTGCAGGAATATTGTATACATTCAGTTTACAGTCATTATCTTCAGTCTGTTCAGGGTTCTTCAATACAAACACACCTGTTTCATAAAACATGACACGTTTTCACATTCTAACAATGTTTGTGGGATACTTTTCAATAATTCTTTGTAACTGTTGAAATACATAGCTGGCAGAGTAGTTTTGACCTGTGTGCAGACAGTCATTTATGTTGTCTAAAGGGACTTTGTCTCTTATAGCATTATTCTTTATCAGAATAATCTAATCTGATTGACTGGTGGGTAGTCACTAACTATTTGTAGCATGTGTGCCTCTTTTTTATTGATATTTGCATGGTATGTATGTGTATAGATCTTTAGTAATTAATGTTGAAATTATCCAAGGGTTTTTATTAATTGAAATGTTTTTAGTTGGTGTCCCAATCTCAAATGCTCTCATATTTGCCCATAGTATTTAATAAACGGCAGAATCAAACAGTATTGGAACAGTGACTTGTATTTCTCATCCAGAAGTGTAAGAATTTTAGAAGAATGTAATTTCAACAGTCAAATGTTGCACTGTTTGAGAAGACAGTGTATGGAAAACCTGCATTTGAATTAATTTAGTTGTGAGTTTGAAATTTGACCACAAGAGGTCCCTATAATACTTTAATTTATCAAACAGGGTTGTGCTGAAAATCAAATGAACCACAGCAAAATAAATTATTTGTAATTAAGAGGAAGATTAAAAAAGACATGTATAACGTACTTTCTTGATGAAATACATTCTAAAATATAAATATTTGTTTTTATGAGTATGTAGTGCACATATCTGTGAGGATCAGACCCTTTTTTTCAATTTTCACCTAAAATGACAAATCTAACTGCCTGTAGCTCAAGACCTGAAGCAAGGATATGCATATTCTTGATACCATTTGAAAGGAAACACTTTGAAGTTTGTGGAAATGTGAAATTAATGTTGGAGAATATAACACATTAGATCTGGTAAAAGATAATAAAATGAAAAAAACTAGTTTTTTTGTTGTATCATCATCTTTGAAATGCAAGAGAAAGGCCATAATGTATTATTCCAGCCCAGGCGGAATTTAGATTTTGGCCACTAGATGGCAGCAGTGTATGTGCAAAGTTTTAGACTGATCCAATGAACCATTGCATATCTGTTCAAAATTTTGTGTCAAGACCCAGATGTGCCTAATTCGTTTATTAATACATTTTCAAGTTCATAAATGTGCACTCTCCTCAAACAATAGCATGGTATTATTTCACTGTAATAGCTACTGTAAATTGGACCGTGCAGTTAGATTAACAAGAATTTAAGCTTTCTTCCCATATAAAACATGTCTATGTCCTGGGAATTTTTTTTGTTACTTACAACCTCATGCTAATCACATTAGCCTATGTTAGCTCAACCGTCCTGCGGGGGGGGGGGGGGGGGGGGGGACACCAATCCCGTGGAGGTTTTAACTACTTCCTGATAGTTTTGGTTGAAAATACAGAGTACATTCTTCTGCCCAGGCGTGGCTGACTCATTCTGGATTTTACAACGTCTGCATAGGTATTTTGCATGTCAGCTAACCACATCATATGTTATAGCAGTCTGTCAGTGGATGACACAGTCAATGACTTGCACATAACCATTGGTGGATGCATGCAACGTCTGAGCAGGGGAACAAGACCTATATCTACATGGGACACATTCTTTTCACAGCACTTCAATACAAAATTATTTTCGTGGCAGGATAGGAGAGCTTTTTCGCTAACCTTAACCCTTTTCTTAACCTTAATCTCAGTCTCCTAACCTGTAACGTTAATTCTCCTAACCTGCTACGAAAAAGTAACTTAGATATTGAAGTGCTGTGAAAAGAGTGTTTCCCATGTCTACACAGCCCCTTCTAAGAGAGTACCAAACCTTTCTGCCAATAACAGCTAGTTTTACGTTTTCGTCAACCACACCAGACCACTCCCAGACAGTCCTAGCAACATTTTTGCTTGAGAAATATTTTTTGCTAAAAAGTCATTTTCGTGGAAATCTATTACAGTAAAGTACTTAATTGTTACCCAGAAATGATTTGATATTGATATAAAAATGGCTGCATTGGACCTTTAACCCTGATAAAAAAAATTGTTATACTTTTACAGTGTTAGTTTCATCAGCTATTGTACAGTATGATATAAAATCATTTTGACTGCACTGGGCCTTTAAAGGTGGGGAAACAAGTTTTCAGCGTTCAAACTAATTTAGCGGCAGTCAGATTCAGCACCATGGACAGTGAAGATTGGAATACACGCGATCTGAAGATCAGAACAAGAGTTTTTCAAGACATCCAAAGTCACTTTACATCTGCAGGATGAAAATATATAAAATCAAACATTAAAATAAGTAAGTAGGCTATATTAAGGACAGTAAACATAAGGACATACTAACCGTTGAGAACACTAAACATGATTGCAGACTAACCAGGGAAATGAACTAAACAGAGGTTAAAGCTAGGATAACAGAGAATCTGGGTAAGCCTGTGTGAAGAGGTGTGTCTTTAGTGTGGACTTAAATAGTAAACTAGTAGGCCAAGGCTATTTTTACACTGTAAACAAATACATAACTTTGTGTTATGCAGCCCAGTGTAACATGGGTCGTATAAAGGGGACCAAGGCGCAGCGTGTAGAGTGCTCATACTTTTCTTTAATGAAACACTTAACCAAAAACAACAAAACGACAGCCAACAGTTCTGTCGTGTACACTTGACAAAACGGAAAACAACTACCCCCACCCACACATGAAAAACAGGCTGCCTAAGTATGGCTTCCAATCAGAGACAACGATAGACAGCTGCCTCTGATTGGAAACCATACCTGGCCAAAACATAGAACACAAAAACATAGAAAGAGAAATCTAGAAAAACCCCACATAGAAACAGAAAACCCAAAACACCCACCTGTCACGCCCTGACCACTCTACTATGGAAAATGACCTCTTACAATGGTCAGGACATGACAGTACCCCCCCCAAAGGTGCAGACTCTGACTGCACCCAAACAAAACCCAACAAAAACAACCCCAAACACAAAAGGAGGGCAGGGAGGGTGACAAACGTCTATGGCAGCTCATGTGCTACACCCAGAACCTTCCTCTCCCTCCGATCCTCCAGCAATGCAGGTGGCTCTGGCTCAGGGCGTAACACCCATTCCGCCCGCAGATCCCTCCGCTTCCGTAACACTGGCCTGTGGATCATTATCGGAGGAATCGGACTGTAGATCATTACCGGAAGCTCCGTGCTGTAGACCACCGCTGGAGGTTCTGACCTACAGGCCGCCACGGAAGGCTCCGGGCTGCAGACCGCCGCTGGAGGCGCCGGGCTGAGGAGCGTCGCTGGAGACGCCGGGCTGAGGAGCGTCGCTGGAGGCGCAGGGCTGAGGAGCGCCGCTGGAGGCGCCGGGCTGAGGAGCGCCGCTGGAGGCGCCGGGCTGAGGAGCGTCGCTGGAGGCGCCGGGCTGAGGAGCGTCGCTGGAGACCGAGTGCTCAAAGCAGGCACCGGCCGTACTGGGCTATGGGGGCGCACTGGAGGAAGAGTGCGAGGAGCAGGCACAGGACGTACTGGGCTATGGAGGCGCACTGGAGGTCTGGAGCTTGGAGCTGACAAACCCCGTCCTGGCTGGATGGTTATTCTTGCCCAGCACGGGCGGAGCGCTGGTACAGGACGAACTGTGCTGCGCTGGTGAATGGGGGGTACCGTGCGTAGAGCAGGCGCAGGATAACCTGGGCCGAAGAGATGCACTGGAGACCAAATACGCTGAGCCGGCGCACTTCTTCCTGGCTGACGGCCAACTCTCGCACGGCAACGGTGAGGAGCTTGTACCGAGTGCACCGGGCTGTGAGTGCGCATGGATGAAACAGTGCGCATCACCGCATAGCACGGTGCTTGTTCAGTCACTTGCTCCCCACGGTAAGCACGGGAGTTGGCTCAGGTCTTACAACCACCTTAGCCAATCTACCCTTGTGCCACCCCAAAAAATGTTTTGCCGCTGCCTCTCGGCCTCCTGTTGCCTTCCTAGCCGTTCCTCCCAGTATCGCCGTTCCGCCCTCGCTGCCTCTATCTCCTCCGGCGGGCGGCGATACTCTCCCGGCCTTGTCCACGGTCCTGCCCCATCTAGGATCTCCTCCCAGGTCCACTCCTCTGAGCCATACTGCTTGGTCCCGCTCATCCTCCTGGTGAGTGCACGCTGCTTGGTCCGTTGGTGGTGGGTAGTTCTGTCACAAGGGCTGTCTAAAGGGGACCAAGGCGCAGCGTGTAGAGTGCTCATACTTTTCTTTAACGAAACACTTAACCAAAAACGACAGCCAACAGTTCCGTCAGGTACACTTGACAAAACGGAAAACAACTACCCACACATGAAAAACATGAAAAACAGGCTGCCTAAGTATGGCTTCCAATCAGAGACAACGATAAACAGCTGCCTCTGATTGGAAACCATACCTGGCCAAAACATAGAACACAAAAACATAGAAATAGAAATCTAGAAAAACCCCACATAGAAACAGAAAACCTAAAACCACCCAAAACACCCACCTGTCACACCCTGACCACTCTACTATGGAAAATGACCTCTTACAAGGGTCAGGACGTGACACCCAGGTCTATCTAGCCTGCTGCATATTTTTTGTTGTTGTTAGCTCACAGCATCACATGATAACGTAGGAAACAGAAACACTTAAAATCAGTGGATTAAAGTTGAAAGTAATTTCACGTCAAAAGGATGTGCAGGTGATCAAAATGGATGAAGAAGACAAGGTAATTCTAGTGAGTTAATTAAATGACACGGTGTAGCCTGTCAGCGTTGTAGGTTACTGCCTCCACCCATAGGCCTGGGCTTTAGTGGCAGGGGCACAGGTCAATACAGGCGCTCGCCTCTGCACTGAAGGAGCCAAGGGACGAGTCCCCGTTGCAGCTCGCATTTTCTCCTGCTACAGTATGGCCTACAATAATCTATTTGGTGGGGTTTGGCAGCCAATAATAGGATTTTATTGAAAGTTGGTTTGGATTGAGACTAAATCAAAGAATAGAACGATATTGAAATGAATTATATGAACAAATATTTCCCAGAAGATGTTGACTAACGTCTGAGCTTTAGGGTTCCACCTAAGGCTACTTGGCTTATTAAAGTTCTACATGTCGTACCTATATAAACCCACAAGAGAGACAATATAGCAAAGGCAGGACCATATGTTACTGTGTTTTGACCAATGATTGGTTTTGACCAGCCGAGAGTGCTGAAATTATTGGCAGTGCCCAGTGTAATTGTTCGATTGAAGGAGAAGGGGTATCGAAAACGTTTGACAGGGAAATTTCTCTCAATATTATTCCTACTGAGTGGGCAAGTAACCTCCTCCCCAAAATACGATTTGTGATCTCATAAAGTTCTAACATTCCATGACGTAGCATGTAGCCCCAAATTACAGTACCTGCCTGCAATATTGTCCTCACGTTTGACTTGAACTCAACTTGAATGTAACCGACACAAACAAGGACATGCTTTTCGAGATATAAAATAGCTTGAACGGATGAAGGGTAGGCTAAATGCTAAATAAATTGGGGGAAAGTAAAAAAAGAAAAGAAAAGTAATCTAAGCTGATACAGTATTTATTGTAAAAAGCTAGAACATATTGCACAAACGGATGCACTATGGATGCACAAACCCTAACATAAATAATGAATCAGCGATATAGAAATTGGCTTAATTATTTATTTACTAACTAATCAATCACAGAATTATATTATCACACACACAAATAGGTTAGACATTGGTTACTGACATGATAGAAAAGTCCCTAGTGGGCTAAGCCGATATGACGGATTGGTAGACAAAGGAAAGGGGTGGTGACAGTTCAAGAGCAGGAAACTCAGAGAGGATAACTACACTCATATAAATTGCTAATACTTTGAACACGAACAACCGCTCATTCGAAAATAAATGTCAATTTACATATTTACGAGTGTATGTTTTGGCTGTCCCACTCCGCGATCGCCGGTCCGTCTGCTGGATAGTCAGTCGACAGAAAGCCTCTGGTTTGTGACCAGAGATCAGAGTCCGTCGGAGTTGTAGGTTGTTATAATGGATATTTCAGAGTCCCATTCGGAAATGTTATAAGATCGGATGCGTTTAACAGATTAAAGTATTTAAACAGCTGCAGCCTGAATAATTGTTCTTTAGTTTGTAGATTTGTTAGCCATTTCAACATGGGCACCTTGTCCCGGCGTTATCTTGACTTTTGGTAGAGTTGCCAACCATTTCAACATGTAGCGACAGCTCCATATTTTCTGGTCTTATTTAAATTTAGTTGGAAGTGGCTTTTATACTAGAGTAGAAAAGGGGGCGTTCCATTATGCCAATGTAAATGTATGTACTCACGGGGTGTGGTGACGGACTAGTTAAAATTTTATATGAAAACCCATACTCTCATTTCGAAGGCTAACATCACATTTTATATTTTCAAAAGTATTCCTATACTCAATCATTTATTTTATCCAACATTCAGATGCAAACCCCATAATTGAGAAGTGTATACAAACAAAGAAACATTAAAGTGTGTCTCCTGTCCTTCATGAGGTCACCAAATGAAACAAACTCGACATGACTGCCCCTTAAGTGTCTATGGACCATTCCCACATTCTCAAAAACAGAAATATTATTTAATTCTCCAATTTTGGGGATTATGAGTTCTTGCAACCAGAATACTTTGGTTCCCTCTCTCAAAATTGAGAGTTTCTACCAGGAATTTATGGCTGTTGGAAGGAGAGAGAGTAAGAGAAGGGGGAGCCACGATATACAGTCGTGGCCAAAAGTTTTGAGAATGACACAAATATAACTTTTTACATAGTCTGCTGCCTCAGTTTGCATGATGGCAATTTGCATATACTCCAGAATGTTATGAAGAGTGATCAGATGAATTGCAATTAATTGCAAAGTCCCTCTTTGCCATGCAAATGAACTGAATCCCCCAAAAACATTTCCACTGCATTTCAGCCCTGCCACAAAAGGACCAGCTGATATCATGTCAGTGATTCTCTCGTTAACACAGGTGTGAGTGTTGAGGAGTACAAGGATGGAGACAACTCTGTCAGGCTGATTGAGTTTGAATAACAGACTGGAAGCTTCAAAAGAAGGGCGGTGCTTGGAATCATTGTTCTTCCTCTGTCAGCCATGGTTACCTGTAAGGAAACACATGCCGTCATCATTGCTTTGCACAAAAAGGGCTTCACAGGCAAGGATATTGCTGCCAGTAAGATTGCACCTAAATCAACCATTTATCGGATCATCAAGAACTTCAAGGAGAGCGGTTCAATTGTTGTGAAGAAGGCTTCAGGGTGCCCAAGAAAGTCCAGCAAGCGCCAGGACCGTCTCCTAAAGTTGATTCAGCTGCAGGATCGGGGCACCACCAGTACAGAGCTTGCTCAGGAATGGCAGCAGGCAGGTGTGAGTGCATCTGCACGCACAGTGAGGCGAAGACTTTTGGAGGATGGCCTGGTGTCAAGAAGGGCAGGAAAGAAGCCACTTCTCTCCAGGAAAAACATCAGGGACAGACTGATATTCTGCAAAAGGTACAGGGATTGGACTGCTGAGGACTGGGATAAAGTCATTTTCTCTGATGAATCCCCTTTCCAAATGTTTGGGGCATCCGGAAAAAAGCTTGTCCGGAGAAGACAAGGTGAGCGCTACCATCAGTCCTGTGTCATACCAACAGTAAAGCATCCTGAGACCATTCATGTGTGGGGTTGCTTCTCAGCCAAGGGAGTGGGCTCACTCACAATTTTGCCTAAGAACACAGCCATGAATAAAGAATGGTACCAACACATCCTCCGAGAGCAACTTCTCCCAACCATCCAGGAACAGTTTGGTGACAAACAATGCCTTTTCCAGCATGATGGAGCACCTTGCCATTAGTCAAAAGTGATAACTAAGTGGCTCGGGGAACAAAACATCGATATTTTGGGTCCATGGCCAGGAAACTCCCCAGACCTTAATCCCATTGAGAACTTGTGGTCAATCCTCAAGAGGCGGGTGGACAAACAAAAAACACAAATTCTGACAAACTCCAAGCATTGATTATGCAAGAATGGGCTGCCATCAGTCAGGATGTGGCAGAGAAGTTAATTGACAGCATGCCAGGGCGGATTGTAGAGGTCTTGAAAAAGAAGGGTCAACACTGCAAATATTGATCAATGCATCAACTTCATGTAATTGTCAATAAAAGCCTTTGACACTTATGAAATGCTTTTAATTATACTTCAGTATTCCATAGTAACATCTGACAAAAATATCTAAAGACACTGAAGCAGCAAACTTTGTGAAAATTAATATTTGTGTCATTCTCAAAACTTTTGGCCACGACTGTACACCCAAAAGGGCCACGTCATGGCAACGTGATTAAACTGGATCTGTAGAAGAGAAAACACCAGAACAACCTGAAACCAGTAAAAGCGAGGCCATTCTGCAAGAGGTCAACTCAATTGGACTTGGTGCTCTCCTTAAATGCCAAATTGAGAACTCTCAACCATTACTATATCTCTGTTATTCCAAAGAGGTATTTTCCCAGGTTGTGGCTATTCAGCTGAAGTCGGAAGTTTACATACACCTTAGCCAAATACATTTAAACTCAGTTTTTAAAAACTCCTGACATTTAATCCTTGTAAAAATTCCCTGACTTAGGTCAGTTAGGATCACCACTTTATTTTAAGAATGTGAAATGTCAGAATAATAGTAGAGAGAATGATTTATTTCATATTTTATTTCTTTCATCACATTCCCAGTGGGTCAGATGTTTACATACACTCAATTAGTATTTGGTAGCATTGCCTTTAAATTGTTTAACTTGGGTCAAACGTTTCAGGTAGCCTTCCACAAGCTTCCCTCAATAAATTGGGTGAATTTTGGGCCATTCCTCCTGACAGAGCTGGTGTAACTGAGTCAGGTTTATAGGCCTCCTTGCTTGCACACGCTTTTTCAGTTCTGCCCACAAATTTTCTATGGGATTGAGGTCAGGGCTTTGTGATGGCCACTCCAATAGCTTGACTTTGTTGTCCTTAAGCCATTTTGCCACAACTTTGGAAGTATGCTTGGGGTCATTGTCCATTTGGAAGACCCATTTGCGACCAAGCTTTAACTTCCTGACTGATGTCTTGAGATGTTGCTTCAATATATCCACATCATTTTCCATCCTCATGATGCCATCTATTTTGTGAAGTGCACCAGTCCCTCTTGCAGCAAAGCACCCCCACAACATGATGCTGCCACCCCAGTGCTTCACGGTTGGGATGGTGTTCTTCGGCTTGCAAGCCTCCCCCTTTTCCTCCAAACATAACGATGGTCATTATGGCCAAACAGTTCTATTTTTGTTTCTTCAGACCAGAGGACATTTCTCCATGTGGTGCAGTTGCAAACTGTAGTCTGGCTTTTTTTATGGCGGTTTTGGAGTCAATATAGGACTCGTTTTACTGTGGATATAGATACTTTTGTTCCTGTGTCCTCCAGCCTCTTCACAAGGTCCTTTGCTGTTGTTCTGGGATTGATTTGCCCCTTTCGCACCTAAGTACGTTCATCTCTAGGAGACAGAGCGCATCTCCTTCCTGAGCGTTTTGATGGCTGCGTGGTCCTATGGTGTTTAGACTTGCGTACTAATGTTTGTACAGATGAACGTATGTAAGCTTCCGACTTCAACTGTAGGTCAGAGGTGGCAGATTTGAAAAGCACATCATCTGCTGCAGAGAGTTGCTCTTACAACTCCCTTGAAGTTTGTGACTTTTTGGACGGTATCATGTCTTGCCTAGAAGACATGCCTGTGTCCGGTTCCTCGGCGTTGGAGGGATTAAGAGATACTCCAGCCTCTGTCATTCAGAAGCTCTCCAGTGAAGAGTTCCAGATGAACGCTTCCAACAAAGTGCAAAGAATACTGATAAAAT
Source organism: Salmo trutta (assembly GCF_901001165.1). Taxonomy (NCBI): domain Eukaryota; kingdom Metazoa; phylum Chordata; class Actinopteri; order Salmoniformes; family Salmonidae; genus Salmo; species Salmo trutta. Next base: position 72,313,656 of record NC_042969.1, read on the forward strand.
CAGTGAGTAGCTTTCACAGGAAAGTCAGTTCCAGCCAGACAGATTCTCAGATGTTGCCAGCAATGTCAACAATTTCCTCCAGGCATACAAATTCAACTGCTTTTGAAATCATTGGATCAATTACAAACTACATGAAGAGCCTTTTCCCACCCACAGAGTCTTCTACTACTCTATGGGAGGCAGACTCTATGCTTCAACAGAGCGATGATAAAAGCTTAGAATTCACTGAGGCAACACCTTAAGGCTCCCAGTCTGGTGTGGAAGTATCTGAGAAGAAGACCTGGACTACTGCAAAGACTATTTACCACAATGTGAAGACATACATGAGGAATTATTTCACATGGCAAAAGCAACAAAGGCTCAAGCCAAAAAGACCCATTTCTGGTTTCAATTCAGAATGAGCTGTCACAATCTGACCAAATGGTGACTGCATGAGAGCTTTCACAAATAGAGAATATGGTTGGAATTATGTTGGAGGACGTTGAGAAGGAAGCAGTGAATGTGGTGAAGAACTGGTCTACCAAGCGCCAGAGCGGTCTTCCTCCTCGTTGTCATCCTCATCTGACAGATCACAGAAGTCAGTGTGGGAATTGGCACTCCCTGGCACTCCCATCCCTTCTGAATGACCAGAAAGTACTACTCAGCCCATTTTGAGATGCTCAGTCATCGACATGGGCAAATCTACAAAGCTAAAAATATTGTTGTGTGATGTCAGGGAAAGCATATCTGCAATATTGAATACCATCATAAATGAGGTATATCCAGAAGATGAAGGGAAGGTTGCATCCCACCCTGATCAAACAGCTGCAATAGCAAGACTGGAGGAGCTCATATCTCAGGGTAGGATTGGTGCTCTCTCCTGTGATCTTACTCACCAAGTCAACTACATAATTTCTGAGAGCAACCCTTTGGTTCTGACAGTGGTGGCTGGGGAGAGTGCATCCGATTCAGTTCTTACGAAGCTGAAGAGGAATGACAAGAAGGTGGGGAAGCCCACAGCTTACGAGCTGGGTATGTGAAGCGCATCCTGCTTCCTAGCCTTGTGCCCTCTTTAGCATCAATGAGTTGGGCTCAGGGATTCAGTGTGACGGCTACCGTATCTGAAGACAGGATTTCATGCTATTTTTCTACATCGGCATTTTGTGACACAGTCAGTCTGTTTACCAAAGTAATGGTAAGCCAAGTCATGGACTTGTGGTTTCTGATGCACAAAGCAGAGGGTCATCTCCGACCTGATATAACTGATAACAGATATAGGTAGTCTACTGAGTGGTAAGCCCTCCCCTCTGCCATCTTTCTCTGCCATCAGCATGGCAACAAGTGAGACCTACAATGCTGCATGACGCCAACATAGATGAGGAAAGGGATGTCACCAGTTGTTCCAGCGTAGCTCAGAGCATTGCTTGTGATCAGATGTCAACCAGCCCAGATGTTGTCAAAGATGTCTTGCTTTCAGCCCCATCCTCTGATAACTTAGGCTGTGATGATGACTTCACTGGCCTCATCAGCATGTCAGTGGTGAGACTTCTGTCAAAAATTCTAACCAAACTGATCTGTACCCAGTTGGCATCACATCACAAAACCTGATTCCAAAATGTATAGCCTTCAGGCTGGTGGTCAGGCTGCTTTGAGAACCAAGCTTATCCCGAGAACCTGAGGATTCATAAAGTCTACAAACATCTGTTGAAGGTGTTTGGCTCAGAGAAGATCCTCCGACTGGCCGTGTCGACTCACGACTCTACATTCAATAGGATTATTGTGAAGTCATTGAGCTAGGACCTTCTCCACAGTTGTGACGAGGCATCAAGGGTAGGCTCAAGAACATCTTTCGAAGCCACCCGGCCTGAGGCTTTTCCCATGGATGTGAAGGCTACCAAAGGGAAGCTGTCTTTCCTACAAAGGCTTGCCAGGCTGAAATTCGACTGAAAGGTACAGCAAACTTATTTAAATTAACAATTGTGTCAATGTGAGTAAACAATGCTATTTTGAGAAAATGTAAAACCATCCATTAATTCCAAAACCATTTATAAATATTGTTGTGCTGGTGTGTAAGATGTGATTGTTATTACCATGATGTTGTTCCGCTGTGACTGTTGTTTTGACATGTTTTTGTCTTTCAACTCTTTCTTGGACATTTAAGATGGGGAACAAGAAGGATTCCAAGAAGAATTCCTGCCACCTTGAATACAAAGACCAGACTACTGCTAAAGATAGCATGTGTAAGTCCATGTTTGAGAAATTGGTGTAATAAATATTATACCCTATATACATTATATATTATCGAGATATATATTAAGAGATTTATGTAAAATGAATTTGTTTCCAAGCCTCAAGATGCTGGTTCTCATTTATTTGTGAAAGTTATGTTGAGTTGAAACTGAGAATACAATATAACATAATTTCCAAATTAAAATGCATGTCAACTTTCTCTCTTCTGTAGTGCCCAGCATAGTGGCACATGCTACCACGTCTGGACTCCCAGAGTATCTTCCCTCCACCTCTCAACAGGAGAAGCCTCGCAAACGTCCCCTTCTAATCAGGATGTTTTCCGCAATCTCCATAGGCAGTGGCAATTTTAGCATGTAAATCTTGGTTGGGCAAATAAAAAGTGGGATGCATGCCAGCAAAGCCACTACACAACACAACACTAAACAATACATTAATTGCACTATAATGGTGACAAACGGTGCTCACAAACTGTTAAGGCCTACATAAAGCTGTCCCAACAGCAGTCCCAACATCTTACCACTGCTACACCTGGCTATCAGTGGAGCCTTGTCTAGCAGCGAAACAGTTCATTCAGCCTCATTTACTGCCTTTTAAAAAAACATAGCTGATTTGGCTGACTTGCTTGAACAAATGTGGTTTCTAATGAAAATTCAGATGTACAAACTATGGCAAAAAGGGACGACAAGCAGATAAGAGGCAATCAGTAATTTAGATGAAGACAATGAGCGAGCTTGAACAGGAAAGTGGCACGGTGGTCCTTAATGGGCAAATTTTGTCATCAAAGTCTGACATTCTCTGGATTTATTTACGGTGGTTTCAAAACAACTGGGAACTCAGAAAAAAACAAGGTTGAATCATGATGACGTCATTGATCTTCTGGTCGTAGCTCTAGAAAGAGGCCGGATTTACAATTCCGAGTTGGATGACCATTCAAAACATATTTTCCCAGTCGGAGCTTGTTTATTCACAACTTCCCAGTTGTCTTCAACTCACTGAAGTCAAGTTTTCGCAGTTCCGAGTTCACAGTTGTTTTGAGCACGGCACAAATCATGCTTCATTGACAGCATGTGTCACGACTTCCGCCGAAGTCGGTTCCTCTCCTTGTTCGGGCGGCGTTCAGCGGTCGGCGTCGCCGGTCTTCTAGCCATCATCGATCCCCTTTTCATTTTCCATTTGTTTTGTCTTGTCTTCCCACACACCTGGTTTCAATTCCCTCATTACATGTTGTGTATTTAACCCTCTGTTCCCCCCATGTCCTTGTCCGGAATTATTTATTGTAAGTGCATGTATCCGGGAGGGAGACGAGTGGAAGACGGCATTCAGTACCACCTCAGGGCATTATGAGTACCTCGTCATGCCGTATGGGTTGATGAATGCTCCATCAGTTTTCCAAGCCTTTGTAGACGAGATTTTCAGGGACCTGCACGGGCAGGGTGTAGTGGTGTATATTGATGACATTCTGATATACTCCGCTACATGCGCCGAGCATGTGTCCCTGGTGCGCAGGGTGCTTGGACGATTGTTGGAGCATGACCTATACGTCAAGGCTGAGAAATGCCTGTTCTTCCAGCAGTCCGTCTCCTTCCTAGGGTACTGCATTTCCACCTCGGGGGTGGAGATGGAGAGTGACCGCATTGCAGCCGTGCGTAATTGTCCGACTCCCACCACGGTAAAGGTGCAGCGGTTTCTTGGGTTTGCCAATTACTACCGGAGGTTTATCTGGAGTTTTGGTCAGGTAGCGGCTCCCATTACTTCACTGCTGAAGGGGGGTCTGGTGAGTTTGCAGTGGTCGGCTGAGGCGGACAGGGCTTTTGGTCACCTGAGCGCTCTGGAAAGGGTGAACACAAAACGGGTGTTCCCGTGCTGGCCCATCCAGATCCCTCTTTGGCATTAGTGGTGGTGGACGCCTCCGAGGCTGGGATAGGAGCCGTGCTCTCTCAGCGCTCGGATACGCCACCGAAGCTCCGCCCCTGTGCCTTCTTCTCGAAGAAGCTCAGCCCGGCGGAGCGAAACTATGACGTGGGGGACCGGGAGCTGTTGGCTGTCGTAAAGGCTCTGAAGGCGTGAAGACATTGGCTTGAGGGGGCTAAACACCCTTTTCTCATCTGGACTGACCACCGCAATCTGGAGTACATCCGGGCAGCGAGGAGACTGAACCCTCGCCAGGCAAGGTGGGCCATGTTTTTCACCCGTTTTGTGTTCACCCTGTCCTACAGACCAGGCTCCCAGAAAGTGAAGGCAGACGCATTGTCCCGGCTGTATGACACAGAGGAGCGGCCCATAGATCTCACCCCCATACTCCCAGTCTCCTGCCTGGTGGTAGTGTGGGAGCTGGACGTGGACATTGAGCAGGCGTTACGTGCAGAGCCCGCTCCCGTCCAGTGTCCCGCTGGGCGTCTGTACGTCCCATCTGCTGTCCGTGACCGGTTGATCTATTGGGCCCACACGTCACCCTCCTCTGGTCAACCTGGGATCGGTTGGACAGTGTGCTGTTTGAGCGGGAGGTACTGGCTAAGGATGTGTGGGTTTATGTTTCCCCCTGCTCGGTGTGCGCCCAGTGTAAGGCTCCTAGGCACCTGCCCAGAGGGAAGCTACACCCCTTACCCGTTCCACAACGGCCTTGGTCGCACCTGTCGGTGGATTTTCTTACCGATCTCCCCCCTCACAGGGTAACACCGTGATCCTGGTCTTTGTGGATCGGTTCTCTAAGTCCTGCCGTCTCCTCCCTCTGCCCTGTCTCCCTACGGTCCTACAGACTGCGGAAGCCTTGTTTACACACGTCTTCCGGCACTACGGGGTGCCTGAGGATATAGTGTCTGATCGAGGTCCCCAGTTCACGTCTAGGGTCTGGAAGGTGTTCATGGAACGTCTGGGGGTCTCGATCAGCCTTAGATCACCCAGAGAGTAATGGGCAGGTGGAGAGAGTAAACCAGGATGTGGGCAGGTTTCTGCGGTCTTATTGCCAGGACCGGCCGGGGGAGTGGTCGGCGTTCGTGCCCTGGGCCGAGATGGCACAGAACTCGCTTCGCCACTCCTCCACTAACCTCTCTCCCTTCCAGTGCGTACTGGCGTACCAGCCGGTTCTGGCGCCTTGGCATCAGAGTCAGACCGAGGCTCCTGCGGTGGACGACTGGTTCAGGTGTGCGGAGGAGACATGGGAAGCTGCCCGTGTTCACCTTCAGCCGGCCGTGCTGCGCCAGAAAGAAAGCACAGACCGTCACAACAGTGAGGCCCCGGTGTTTGCACCGGGGGACCTGGTCTGGCTCTCGACCCGAAACCTGCCCCTCCGCCTGCCCTGTCGGAAGCTGGGTCCACGGTTTGTGGGGCCATTTAAAGTCCTGAGGAGAGTGAACAAGGTTTGTTATAGGTTACAGCTTCCCCTCGATTACCGTATTAACCCCTTGTTCCATGTGTCTCTCCTCAGGCCGGTGGTGGCTGGCCCACTCCAGGAGTCTGAGGTGCGGGAGGTTCCTCCGCCCCCTCTGGACATTGAGGGGGCTCCGGCGTACTCCGTGCGCTCCATACTGGATTCAAGGCGTCGGGCAAGGGGCCTTCAGTATCTCGTGTAGTGGGAGGGTTTCGGTCCGGAGGAGAGGTGCTGGGTTCCGGTCGATGACGTGTTGGACCCTTCAATGCTGCAGGAGTTCCACCATCTTCATCCGGATCGCCCTGCGCCTCACCCTCCGGGTCGTCTCCGAGGCTGGTGTCGGCGCGCTACTGGAGCCGCGCATCAAGGGGGGGTACTGTCACGACTTCCGCCGAAGTCGGTTCCTCTCCTTGTTCGGGCGGCGTTCGGCGTCGCCTGTCTTCTAGCCACCATCGATCCACTTTTCATTTTCCATTTGTTTTGTCTTGTCTTTGCACACACCTGATTTCAATACCCTAATTACATGTTGTGTATTTAACTCTCTGTTTTCCCTATGTCCTTGTCCGGAATTGTTTATTGTAAGTGCATGTGCATGTTTATCTGGTGTGCGACGGGTTTTGTACCCATTGATTGTTTGTTCTGGATGCCGGTGGTTTCATGTATTAAACTGCTCCGTTGTAACCCAGTTTTTGCTCTCCTGCGCCTGACTTCCCTGCTGCCAGTACGCACCCCTTACAGCATGGCCAATGTTGAATTTTTAATTTGGAAAAGGGCCTCTTAATCACAGATTTGGGACTACACAGCCACTCCACTGAATAGCAAGCTAGTGATTGCCTTGCAATGCTTGCAGTTAGCCACTGTCACTGATTCCATCCAAACCACTCATTGTTGAATTTGCGATTTCCAACTTGTGTAATGTTCATGTCCAATGGCCGATGAGCACCGATATGTTTTATCTTTAATTTATCTTCATATGACAAGGATTAAAAAGGATTTGCCAGTAGATCGTCAACTTGATTCATGATGATGACTGCTAGCTAAGATTTTGAAAGTATGATGTTGACATGATCAGTCCAATCAAAGCTACTGTACATATAATGTGATTTGACATAATTTTATCTGTGGTCAATGACCTTGAGCCTTCTTGGATGGGCACTTGTAATGTAACTCTATGGCAGCACCCAAGGGGCTAGAATTTTCTAGCTCTACCCTTAGACTTGGCAGTGAGGTAGTGTCCCCATGAGTGACAGAACACTGAGCCAATCACGGCACAACGCTCCATATTTTCTGCTGGCTTGCCCCACCATCACAGAAAGCACTGAGCTAGGCAGAAACACCTACATTTAGGAGCTGCTTTACTCAAGAAAACAAATAAGATACCTCTCTACATATTCCTCTTCTGTCTCTGCTGCTAAAGCCACTTTCTACCACTCTAAATTCCAAGCATCTGCCTCTAACCCTAGGAAGCTCTTTGCTACCTTCTCCTCCCTCCTGAATCCTCCTCCCCCCCCCCCCTCCTCTCTCTCTGCGGATGACTTCATCAACCATTTTGAAAAGAAGGCTGATGACATCCGATCCTCGTTTGCTAAGCCAAACGACACCGCTGGTCCTGCTCACACTGCCCTACCCTGTGCTTTGACCTCTTTCTCCCCTCTCTCTCCAGATGAAATCTCGCGTCTCGTGACGGCCGGCCGCCCAACAACCTGCCCACTTGACCCTATCTCCTCCTCTCTTCTCCAGACCATTTCCGGAGACCTTCTCCCCTACCTCACCTTGCTCATCAACTCATCCTTGACCGCTGGCTACGTCCCTTCCGTCTTCAAGAGAGCGAGAGTTGCACCCCTTCTGAAAAAACCTACACTCGATCCCTCCGATATCAACAACTACAGACCAGTATCCCTTCTTTCTTTTCTCTCCAAAACTCTTGAACGTGCCGTCCTTGGCCAGCTCTCCTGCTATCTCTCTCAGAATGACCTTCTTGATCCTAATCAGTCAGGTTTCAAGACTGGGCATTCAACTGAGACTGCTCTTCTCTGTGTCACGGAGGCTCTCCGCACTGCTAAAGCTAACTCTCTCTCCTCTGCTCTCATCCTTCTAGACCTATCTGCTGCCTTTGATACCGTGAACCATCAGATCCTATTCTCCACCCTCTCCGAGCTGGGCATCTCCGGCGCGGCCCACGCTTGGATTGCGTCCTACCTGACAGGTCGCTCCTACCAGGTGGCGTGGCGAGAATCTGTCTCCGCACCACGTGCTCTCACCACTGGTGTCCCCCAGGGCTCTGTTCTAGGCCCTCTCCTATTCTCACTATACACCAAGTCACTTGGCTCGGTCATATCCTCACATGGTCTCTCCTATCATTGCTACGCAGACGACACACAATTAATCTTCTCCTTTCCCCCTTCTGATAACCAGGTGGCAAATCGCATCTCTGCATGTCTGGCAGACATATCAGTGTGGATGACGGCTTACCACCTCAAGCTGAACCTCGGCAAGACGGAGCTGCTCCTCCTCCCGGGGAAGGACTGCCCGTTCCATGATCTCACCATCACGGTTGACAACTCCCTTGTGTCCTCCTCCCAGAGTGCTAAGAACCTTGGCGTGACCCTGGACAACACCCTGTCGTTCTCCACTAACATCAAGGCGGTGACCCGATCCTGTAGGTTCATGCTCTACAACATTCGCAGAGTACGACCCTGCCTCACACAGGAAGCGGCGCAGGTCCTAGTCCAGGCACTTGTCATCTCCCGTCTGGATTACTGCAACTCGCTGTTGGCTGGGCTCCCTGCCTGTGCCATTAAACCCCTACAACTCATCCAGAACGCCGCAGCCCGTCTGGTGTTCAACCTTCCCAAGTTCTCTCACGTCACCCCGCTCCTCCGCTCTCTCCACTGGCTTCCAGTTGAAGCTCGCATCCGCTACAAGTCCATGGTGCTTGCCTACGGAGCTGTGAGGGGAACGGCACCTCCGTACCTTCAGGCTCTGATCAGGCCCTACACCCAAACAAGGGCACTGCGTTCATCCACCTCTGGCCTGCTCGCCTCCCTACCTCTGAGGAAGCACAGTTCCCGCTCAGCCCAGTCAAAACTGTTCGCTGCTCTGGCACCCCTATGGTGGAACAAGCTCCCTCACGACGCCAGGACAGCGGAGTCAATCACCACCTTCCGGAGACACCTGAAACCCCACCTCTTTAAGGAATACCTGGGATAGGATAAAGTAATCCTTCTAACCCCCCCCCCCCCCAAAGATTTAGATGCACTATTGTAAAGTGGTTGTTCCACTGGATATCTTAAGGTGAATGCACCAATTTGTAAGTCGCTCTGGATAAGAGCGTCTGCTAAATGACTTAAATGTAATGTAAATGTAATGTTTGTATGCAGCTTTATTAACTCAATGATATATATTTTTTGACATTTTTGCAAACGGATGTGATACGTATTAATGCCAAAATAACAGGCAAAACAGGCAAGCCCCCAAAATGTTAAAAATGTGGGGCTCAAAACAGATGGGCTTTGCCCCACAAATCAAATGAAATTGAATTGAATTTGTCACATGCGCTGAATACCGTGAAATGCTTACTTACAAGCCCGTAACCAACAATGCAGTTCAAGAAATAGAGTTAATAAAATATTTACTAAATAAACTAAAGTTTAAAAAAAAAAGAATCAATCACAAGGTAACACAAGAAATGTACATAACAATAACGAGGATATATACAGGGGGTACCGGTACCAAGTCAATGTGCGGGGTACCGGTTAATCGAGGTAATTTGTAAAGTGACTATGCATAGATAATAAACAGTGAGTAGCAGCAGTGTAAAAACAAAAGTTTGAGTTTATTTCTATTTTTAAGGGGACAGTGTACATGTCATCGTCGTGTGTGTAGGTGGCAGGGAAGTCAGGCGCAGGAGAAACCAACTTGGTATTGCTGGAGTTGTTTTAATAAAATAATAAACAAACAACGAACTCCAAAACCAAAATGTACATAAAATAACATGGGCAACAATACCCATAGCTCACTACTACAAAATACACAGCACAAAATAACGTACAAACAATCTCAGACAAGGACATGAGGGGAAACAGAGGGTTAAATACACAACAGGTAATGAATGGGATTGGAACCAGGTGTGTGTGAAAACAAGACAAAACCAATGGATAATGAAAAATGGATCTGTGATGGCTAGAAGACCGGTGACGTCGATCGCCACTCGAACAAGGGGGGGGGCATCGACTTTGGCAGAAGTCGTGACAGTACATTAATCAACGTTTCAGTAAAAGTGCCGGTTTTAGCCAGCCGGCTAATTTTCAACCGAAGTCCCTGGGCAGGCCATTAAAAACAATTACAATAACAATACAGACAATCAATGAGCAGTGAGCACACGCAGAGCAACATAGGACAAGCAAGACATAGCATGCACACAGAGCAACATAGCACAAAAAGCAACAAGACAAAATCCATAAAAGCAAGAAAGTGTTTCCGCACCTCACAAGCTACAGACAACAGACAACATGGAAAGCGGCAATACACAACTAGGAATTATGTTCACAAGTCTGACTGGCCTTTAGCCATGTTTTTTTTGTGAAAGTGTGATAGGTGGTGTAGTTGTGTGTGTCTGATGGCAGTATATTCCAAACATAGGAAGCTCTCACAGAGAAACAGATTGACTAAAGGTGCTTTTCTTTAAGTGAACTATACAGTCACCTCTCATGGCAGACCTTGTAGATCTGCTGCCATATGTTTGGGTTTTCTGTTTAACAAAAGTACTGAGTGGAGGGGGAGCCAGGCCATTTAGGATCTTGAATACAAGACATGCATCAGTGTATTGAACAATAATTTTCCAACTCAGGAGCTCATGCTTTCTGAGGATGTAACAGTGATGATGGCTATTGGGCTTTCTATCAATCACTTTAAGAGCCTGTTTGTAGACAGACTAAATGGGTTTTAATGTTGTTACAGCAAGCTTGGGCTCAACTAGTCAAGCAGTATGTTAAGTGGGAGAGTATCATAGATTTGAAGTACAGTTTTGATACCTCTGTATTCAAACAATTTTGTATAAATCGGAAATGAGCGAGATTGAATTTGGTTATTTGAGTTACCTTTTTTACCTGAGCGGTTGGAATCAAGTATGATGCCAAAGTTCTTAGAATCAGATACCACCTGGAGCTTCTCCCCTGACACATAGACATCTGGCTCAGTAGCATCAGTTGTCCTCTTTGTGAAGAACATGCAGACAGTTGTTTTCACACTGAGATGCGAACATGAGTCACTGAGCCACTTTGCAACCTGTACCAATACAGTAGTGAGTTCTTGTGCAGCTTGTTGTTTGCTCTTTGCATGCACATATATCACTGTATCATCTGCATACATTTGAACTTCTGACCCACTACAGACAGAAGGCAGATCATGAATGTACAGGCTGAACAGGAGGGGCCCCAGCACTGACCCTTGGGGCACGCCCACATCATAGCTGAGAGTGGGCGACAACTCATTGCTCAATCTGACACGCTGAGTTCTGCCTTCAAGGTATGATTTCATCCATCTCAAGGCATCGGGGGAAAAGTTGAACTTGGACAATTTTGTGATGAGAACCTCATGGTTAACAGTATCAAAAGCCTTCCTTAGGTCCAGAAACATAGCCCCAACAAAGCTCCCTTTGTCCATCTTGGACTTCACATTTTCCAGAAGAAAGCAGTTGGCAGTTTCTGTGGAGTGTTTTGCTCTGAAGCCAAACTGTATGGAGTGTATTGTAAAGGGGCTGTTGTTAAGGTGGGCAATCAGTTGCTCTGTTACACACTTTTCAACAACCTTTGACACCACAGGTAGTATACTAATGGGCCTGTAGTTACTCACGTCAGCAGGGTCACCCAATTTAAAGATGTGGTTATTATTGCCGTCTTCCAGACCCTTGGAAACACCCCCTGACCAACATATATGTTGGTGACCTTAGTAATGGGGCCAATGGGTGCAGTTTTTAAGAAAGGTAGAGTCCAGCCCAAACACATCTTTGGCTTTAGAGCTCTCTAGTGAGCTAATCACCTTGTTCACTTCTGGGGGGGATCTGGGGACCCATGCCAAATCTTTTCAGTCTCCTGAGGGGGAAAAGGTGTTGTTGTGCCCTCTTCACAACAGTCTTGGTGTGTTTGGACCATGATAGTTTGTTGGTGATGTGGACACCAAGGAACACCTGCCCTGAATGACGGGTCGCCAATGTTCATAGGCCTATCCAAGCCATTCAAACGGTCTTCAAAGCAGGCTTAATACAGCGATTTCCCCTAATACAGTAATATTTGCAAGGAATTGATGGCCTTTGTCTTCATTTGTGTTCCCCAGCAAACACATTTGATTAGAAAATACATGGTAGTCTATTATGCAATAATAATCACGTTGTATGCAAAACAGAGTAATGTTGTCCTGAATACTGTGTAGAACATGCCAACACACACACACACACACACACACACACACACACACACACACACACACACACACACACACACTGACCCTGGCATTAGTGTGATTAATGGAACACACACACATAGCACTTCAGATATGTCCCACAACCAACATTCAACCATATATCAATGATTCACTGTAAAATAATTGTCCTGTAAAATAAACCACACTTAATTTACAACAAATAAAATAATAAATGATGCCGGACACTCAGTGAGAAGGGAATGAACTGGTTAAACTTCTCAACAGAAACACTCAAATTTCTATTTTCTGTGGATAGCCTGCATTTACATTTTCTGTGTGCTAGTGTGAACTTTGACCTTTAGATGGTAGTAAAGGTATACTTTTGCTGCAGATCCACTTCTACAGCACAAACCTTTCTGGACAAGTAGCCTACACATTTGTCCCTAGCATGTGTGTGTATGTTTGAGGCAAAAAAATACTGAATATTGCAGTATACTTTTATGATACAGATTCATTCCTCATTCTGTAGCACTGCACAGCTATAGTTTTTTCAAATGCCAAATGTACCTGCAGCATGTTACTGGCTTGGCTTATCTGAGTGACTTGTGTTGTGAGAGGAGAACCAGAATTCAAACAAAAACTCCTGGATGTAATTTTATAATATTGTTAGATCTTTTAAGTAACATATGGTAGCATACACGTTTCACATGGTAGCAAATCAAGCTAGCTAGTTTTATGTTACAACGTTACATTATATTGCCTTGCCAATGTTTGTGTGAATCCTATTCTCGCCTACCTTCCACATCAACAAGCGACGCACGCGCATCTTTGCTCAGCTATCTCCTGTCCCTATCGGTTTCACTGGGAAGACTTCCGGCTGTGTGTCATGGCGGCATGGTAAAGCTTGCTCAAAGGGAAAAATAACCAACCCGTACTGTCTTTTTTAGACAGCGGTTTGGGGATTTATTACGGGCTTAACATAGCCACGAACGTCCACGTTCGTATTGGGAATTGCAAGCACTCATTAGCGGTCTCCATCCGCTCGGCCATGGCGGCACATAAACCAGTGGAATGGGTTCAGGCCGTGATAAATAGATTCGACGAGCAGGTAATAAAGTGTTTATGAGTTGGAAGTGGGAGTAACGTTAGTTAGCAGCAACCAGTTAATCTTTTGTAGATGGCTTGTGTCTGTAGCTAACTTATTTCTGCAATTGCAAAGTGCATGCTATCCTGCTTTCTTGTTTAGTACAGTAGGTAGGTTGGTACTAGTATATAGACAAAGTAACGTTAATAAACGTTAAGACACATTTTTATCTGTGGTTTAGATTGTGTAACAAACGTGCAAGTTACTTTTAGTTAACAAGCTAACTAGTTAGCTACCCATGTAACTAGCTAGCTAGCCAACTAAACATGCATTGTCATGTTCCATAGATTTTGGGTGTCGGTATAGCTAGGACTGTTAATAGAGGTTGCACACAAAGGCTAATATTGACTAATTCTGCCAGACAATTTGGGGAAAAGATGTCACTACCAGCTAGCTACTCATAAAGTTAGCTAACTAAACAAATGAGGTGTGACATGCACTGATTAAAATAAAGTACTCTAGCAGTGGCACCTTGCTACTAGTTTTATTAGGTTTGAGTCAGCTGAATGGACATATGCCTCTCTCCCTCCCTGAAATGTCACATGCAGTGAAAAAAAACGAAGAACACACGCTCCTTGCATGCTGTCAGCCAACAGTCATGTTACCGAATGTGGGTTTGCAACCTGGCCATGTTTCTACTCTGTGGTAAAGGCCTCAATACTAAGATAAAAAAGCATTATGGATCTGTACTAATTGGCAGACATACGTTTTTGTTCAATACCTACTTCTATAATTACTACATCCTTAAAGTAATATATTAGTACTGTGAGTTTCTTAATCAAACACAGATTTGAGTGTGCTTATGTGCTTGTGGTAACCAAAGCAGCTGTCTACAAGGCTCGCCCAACAACCACATATTCTTGGTGACATTGACAAGTCAAGCAACGGTGATTGTTTTAAGTAGATATTGCTAGATTCTGGCAAATAAAGGAACATTCCACCCTAAAACTACTTTTGGTAATTCTTTCATTAGGCCGTTGTTGACATAGTCCCAAAATGTTTTGCTTATCAGCAATCAAGTTTTCAAGCTAGACTATATATACAAAAGTATGTGGCCACCCCTTTCAAATTAGCCATACCCGTTGCTGACAGGTGTATGGAATCGAGCACACAGCCATGCAATCTCCATAGACAAACATTGGCAGTAGAATGGCCTTACTGAAGAGCTCAGTGACGTTCAACGTGGCACCGTCATAGGATGCCATCTTTACAACAAGTCAGTTTGTCAAATTTCTGCCCTGCTAGAGTTGCCCCGGTCAACTGTAAGTGCTGCTATTGTTTAGTGGAGATGTCTAGGAACAACAATGGCTCAGCCGCGAAGTGGTAGGCCACACAAGCTCAGAGAACGGGACCGCTGAATCGTGTAGTGCTTAAAAATTGTCTGTCCTCGGTTGCAACACTCATTACCGAGTTCCAAACTGCCTCTGGAAGCATTGTCAGCACAGGAACTGTTAGTTGGGAGCTTCATGAAATGGGTTTCCATGGCCGAGCAGCCGATCACAATGCAAAGCGTCGGCTGGAGTGGTGTAAAGCTCGCCGCCATTGGACTCTGGAGTCATGGAAGCGCATTCTCTGGGAGTGATGAAAAATGCTTCACCATTTGGCAGTTCGACGGACGAATTTGGGTTTGGCAGATGCCAGGAGAACGCTACCTGCCCGAATGCATAGGGCCAACTGTAAAGTTTGGTGGAGGAGGAATAATGGTCTGGAGCTGTTTTTCATGGTTCGGGCTAGGCCCCTTAGTTACATTGAAGGGAAATCTTAACGCTACAGCATACATTCTAGACGATTCTGTGGTTCCAACTTTGTGGCAACAATTTGGGGAAGGCCCTATCCTGTTTCATCATGACAATGCCCCTGAGCACAAAGTGAGGTCCATACAGAAATGCTTTGTCGATCGGTGTGGAAGAACTTGATTGGCCTGCACGGAGCCCTTAATTCAACCCCATCAAACACCTTTGGGATGAATTTGAACGCCGACTGCGAGCCAGGCCTAATCGCCCAACATCAGTGCCCGACCTCACTAATGCTCTTGTGGCTGAATGGAAGCAAGTCCCAGCAGCAATGTGAGAACATCTAGTGGAAAGCCTTCCCAGAAGAGTGGAGGCTGTTATAGCAGAAAAGGGGGGGACCAACTCCCTATTAATGCCCATGATTTTGAAATGAGATGTGTGACAAGCAGGTGTCTACATACATTTGGTCATGTAGTGTATGTAACTTTCAATATACAGCATATGCTAATGTCCAGAACTGCTACAGTATCCCTTTAAGGGTGCCAAAGATTCCTCTAATGAACTTGAGATTTAAGTTGTGTGAATCATTGGGTCAGGTAGTCTAGCCAGTCCATCAAACATTTTTACACTGTCTGTTGTCCCTAACTGTTTCTCATCAGGAGTCGTTATCAGTCAACATGTATCATATTGTAAGGTTGTAAACTTTCCAACAAATCAGCTGGAGTATTCTATGTTGCTTGAGAGCTGGTATGTCTGTAGAGCAGCTCTGGGTTTCAATTTCATCCATTGGAAACTGGGCTTTGTCTGTTTTGGTCATCGAAGACCCCTGCCAAAGGGACTGAAACAGATGGTTCTGTTGGGATGGTTCTTGCAACCATGCTGCAGTGCAAGCAATGCTGCCAGAAATTCTTCACTTAAAACTAATTTGAGTGAAAGCTGTTGTACAAATAAACTTGGAAAGGGTTAGGCCTAGTTTTGGGCTACCAGAGTTTGCACTATGCAATGGTTTGGATTTAGCCTAAACTTGCTTTAAGTGCCATTGCGCACTGTCAACTGCCCTCAACTCCAGTACAACTTCAGGTATAAGACTCTGTCTCATACCTCCCTTTCTTTGTCTTTTTGAAAGGTAATATCAGCACTTTGTGTTCAGTTTGGGTAGGTTCTGGGCCTCTGGTTTCAGAGGCTACAGAGGGACTCTGTATCACAGAGGGGTATTGTACCCAGACTTAGCGGCTCTGCTCGGTTTATTACAGTTTGATGAAAATATAATAAGGGATTAAAACCACCTTGTGTTAAGACCATTTAGAGGCCTCTAAGTCAGGGGTGCTCGAGTACTATTTGAGAAGGTCTGGTCACACACATTTCCAAGGTGTCAAAGGTCCGGATGGATAATATCATGTATTGGCGTAGTAACAAACCCCCACCTCACAACCCGAAACTGTTCACACCCCTCTTGTTGGTGTTGAGAGAATGTTTCAGTTTGAAAGTCAATTTCCCACAATTCTACACATTTTGCATGGGGCAGAGATTTTTGCTGCTGTTTTTAAAGCTAATTTCCTGGAATTCTATGCATTCTTCCATGTCTTGCGTGTTTATATGATACCAGGGGTTGAAGCCTGACCAAGTAAAAAAATACAATAAATATACAGTGCAGCCTTATCATAAATGGATTAAATAAAACATTTTCCTTCGCAATCGACACACAATATCCCATAATGACAAAGCGAAAACAGTTTTTCAATTTTTTTTTTAACAAATGTATTAAAAAAAATAAATGGATACCTTAAGTATTCAGGCACTTTGCTATGAGACTCGAAATTGAGCTCAGGTGCATCCTTTTTTCATTGAGTATCCTTGATGTTTCTACAACTTGATTGGAGTCCACCTGTCGTACATTCAATTGATTGGGCATGATTTGGAAAGGCACATCTGTTTATATAAAGTCCCACAGTTGACAGTGCATGTCAGAGCAAAAACCAGCATTGAGGTCGAAGGAACTGTCCGTAGAGCTCCGAGACAGGATTGTGTCAAGGTACAGATCTGGGGGAAGGGTACCAAAAAATGTCTGCAGCATTGAAGGTCCCCAAGAACACAGTGGCTTCCATCATTCTTAAATGGAAGAAGTTTGGACCCACCAAGACAATTCCTATATCTGGCTGCCCGGCCAACTGAGACATTGGCGGAGAAGGGCCTTGGTCCGGTAGGTGACCAAGAACCCGATGGTCACTTTGACAGAGCTCCAGAGTTCCTCTGTGGAGATGGGAGAACCTTCCAGAAGGACAACCGTCTCTGCAGCACTCCACCAATCAGGCCTTTATGGTGGAGTGGCCACTCCTCAGTAAAAGGTACATGACAACCCGCTTGGAGTTTGCAAAAGGCACCTAAAGACTCTGACCGTGAGAAACAAGATTCTCTGGTCTGATGAAACCAAGATTGAACTCTTCGGCCTGAATGCAAAGAGTCACGTCTGGAGGAAACCTGGCACCATCTCTACGGTGAAGCATGGTGGTGGCAGCATCATGGTGTGGGGATGTTTTTCAGCTGCAGGGACTGGGAGACTAGTCAGGATCGACAGAAAGATGACTGGAGCAAAGTACAGAGCGATCCTTGATGAAGTCCTGAGCACTCTGGAGCAGGTTCTCAGACTGGGGCAACGGTTCACCTTCCAACAGGACAATGACCCTAAGCCACACAGCCAAGACAATGCAGGAGTGGCTTCGGGACAAGTCTCTGAATGTCCTTGAGTGGCCCAGCCAGAGCCCGGACTTGAACCAAATCAAAAATCTCTGGAATGACCTGAAAATAGCTGTGAAGCAAAGCTCCCCATCCAACCTGACAGAGCTTGAGAGGCTTTGCAGAGAAGAATGGGAGAAACTCCCCAAATACAGGTGTGCCATGCTTATAGCGTCATACCCAAGAAGACTCAAGGCTGTAGTTGCTGCCAAAGGTGCTTCAACAAAGTACTGAGGAAAGGGTCTGAATACTTATGTAAATGTGATATTTCCGTTTAAAAATAAACATAAATTAGCATAAGGTAACTTTTTTATTATGCTGTATTGTGTGTAGATTGAGGGGGGGAAAAAAACAATTACAGACTTTTTCTAAAATTGATGTAAAAAAATGTAGAGGAAGTCAAGGGTCTGAATACACACTATATATATATTTTGACCCCATTCTGGGTCTGTACCCGGTCTGCCAGTTGATGATGGGGGCTGTAAGTCATAGCATTGTATGTGTTGGCTTTATGAGGGGAAGTACATGCTCAGAATCAGAATTTCTGTGTGAACCTTGCTTATTTTGTCCGGAAACAATGAAAGGGTTGTGAACATTGAACAGTAAGTCTAAATCACAGTTGTATGCAACTTCAGATTCCTAAATTGTCTTGGTTGTTATACATGTAAAAAAATCTCCCCCGGGTAGGTTGGCGCATGCCAATGTGATGTACTAGATTAGCGAGAAAGAAGTACCTCAACCTAGTAGTATTTGTCCTCACAGCCCAGAATTGCCATATTTCCTGTCACGAACTCTGATACCTCCTGCGCCTCAACCTGTTGCTTTGACCTATTTATTTATTTATTTGTATTTTGTTCTTAAGTGTTTGTGTCAACACTTTCTGCTAGCCAGCTTGCTAGCTCGGTTGCAATGTAGCCCGCTTCGCTTGGAATAGCAAACAAACATTTCCAGTGCTTTAGAAGCTGAGTGTATTACGCTCTTGTCCGGGGCAATGTTGACAATCCGGAGTTCCAATGCGGCAATTGTTTGCTAGCGAGGATTACAGGAATGAAGTTGCTATTCTAAGCAAGCAAATCAAGGGAGGGACTGTGAGATGTTCTGAGCAGATTGACATAAGGAATAGCTTTCCTGCACTGGTTCCTCCTCTCTTGATCTGACAGGGGGATGTCTGGACCTATCTCCGGTAACCAAAGGCGTACGTTATCCTGCTTCTCGTGGGCCCTTGAAAGGTTCAAAGAATTGTGTAAGGGGTAGGAATGGGCGGATTTCTCCATTCCCTTCTCCGGCCGTTGTATTGGGAACTTCAATGGCGAGATGTCTCAGTCCTTGGAGCAAAAACTTTGCTATCCAGGAGCATGAGTACTGGACATCAATAAGGTGCTCCCAAGCATTTTAAACCAGCATCAGGAAATTGAGTCTCATAGTTAATGTGGGATTCAATGACATTGTGAAGGGTAGCTCAGAACAGCTTTTAAAGAACTGATTGGGTCACCTTTAATATCTGGCCCTCTGCCCTCCCTAAGTCATGGCTTTGAACGTTTCAGCAGACTTTTAGCCCTCCATAACTGACTACGAGACTTGCAGCTCTGGGTGTAAACTTTTTTGGACAATTTTGATTACCTTCTGGAAGCAAAGCAAATTTTATAAGGAAGATGGGATCCACCCAAATCGTTTGGATTCCTGGATCCTCTCAGCATTATAAGACAGCATGGAGACAATTACTTATCATTGACCCAAGCACAGCTTAGTTAATCCCTAACATTGAGATGTCATAATGGTTCAGCAAATGTACATTATCCCAGGGGTGTTGGAAGACCCAATGTAAGTAACCTAATTGATTTCCCACTTACTGCCCTGAATGCCTCTGCTGATCCCACCGCTATTGTATGCAGTAATCACGTGTCTATGAACCAGTTATACTGAGGCGGTGTACCCTAGTAGGAAGTCCACTGTGTGCAGCTCACCCTGCACTAATATAAATAACATGAGCATGTTTACTTCTGCAAAGCTAGCCAGTAAAGCAATGAAAACAATCAAGCATCCCAGAAAGGTGCTAAAAGTAGCCAACGTTAACACATTTTGCTTCAGAAACAAGGTTCATGAAATCAATAATTTGCTAATAACAGATGACAATCTCTGAAACTCACTTAGATAATGCCTTTAATACAATTTATAGTAACACTGTTAACAAGGCATGTCCTATAGGCTGTAGTTTTGTCGCACCTGAATTACTAAATAGAGCCATAGCAACATGGAACTCTAATCCACATCAGTTAACTGATGCAAGCAGTAGAATC
This sequence comes from Salmo trutta, assembly GCF_901001165.1. NCBI lineage: Eukaryota > Metazoa > Chordata > Actinopteri > Salmoniformes > Salmonidae > Salmo > Salmo trutta. Next base: position 72,333,579 of record NC_042969.1, read on the forward strand.
GGATAAAAGAAATACAGCTATAAATGCACCTTATGGAACAGCGGGAATGTGAAGAGGCTCATACAGGTACAGACACGCACACGGGCGCTAGCACACACTCTACACACGTACATTGTAATATTGTTGTGTAATGGTATCATACATTTTGTGTTATGGATAACAATTGGTAAGACAGACAAACATTGTTTTATTATATGGTGTCCCTTCCATGAATGGATTGATGGTATTCTAAGAGAAAGGCCCTTGTATTCGCATGAAGATCATTGAGTCAAATGTTTTATGTTACACAAATTATACATAATTCATCTTAATGTGAATGTTCTAAACTTCCCATCGAGGGACAATAACAGTTCTCTTTTCATGAAAAATTGGCCTCACTTTAATTACAGTTCTTCTTGTGGCCCTGTCCTCTCATCCAATGTTCCTCTCCTTTCCCCTGTTTACCCCGATCATGTAATCCGCACACAGTGCATTGGTGTGTACGTATACAATGTTAATCAGCTATGCCAAAGTGCACATAAGGGAAGAGATGGCTCCGTGACCTTTTAGAAATCCAATCCCGGCCTGTGAAACAAAGTGCTTACTGTCTGTGGGCCCGGACGGACCGTAGCTGAACTGGATGTGAAAGATATGAAGCAGGGATGGTTCTGTGTGGACAGTGTGCACTCCAGTTCAGACTCCTGATTATTTTCTTACCCCCGGTCTTGGGACTTTAATTCCCAGGCCCAAGTTTCTCCCTGAGGGGCCCCAGTGGTAGAGTGGATCCTGATAGTAAGCAGTCATAGGTCTGCTGCTTAAAGCTCATTAACACTCCAGCCCTGATGTGCTCTGCATACGCACTTGCCAGCCACACCTCCAGGCAAGCTTAAAGGGGCTCCTCCTGCCCACAAGGTCTGGCCCAGCTGTGGATGTAATGTCTGTGTTCACACAGATGTAGCCTGCAGGTGTACAGCTGTGGGTGTACACCAGAGTTGTGGCAGGGCGAGGTTCTTGATAGCACAGGGCTTCATTGTTCTGACTGCAGGATGACTGTTCCTTGCCCTTCGCCAGGTGTCATAGGCGTCTTCATAGCATGAGAGGTGTGTCATAACACTTCTTGTGTGAAAAATATTTAATGTAGATATTTCTAGTGTGGATAGGTCGAGTGTGGATGTGTAGACGAATGTAAACACAGGATAAGAAGGTGAAACCATGGCTTCATGTAATTCTATTAGGCTTGCTCAAACCTGCTGCATATAGTGCATTTGGAAAGTATTCAGATCCCTTGACTTTTTCCACGTTTTGTTACTTTACCGCCTTATTCTAAAAATAATTTATCAGCAATCTACACACAATACCCCATAATGACGAAGTGAAAACAGGTTTTTCGATTTTTTTTGCAAATGTTTTAAAACAACGTACTTTTAACCCCCTTTTTTTGCCCTTAATTTCGTGATATCCAATTGGTAGTTAGTCTTGTCCCATAGTTGCAACTCCCGTGCGTACTCGGCAGAGGCAAAGGTCGAGAGCCATGCATCCTCCGAAACACGACCCTCGCCAAGCTGCACTGCTTCTTGACACACTGCTCGCTTAACCCAGAAGCCAGCCGCATCAAGATGTGGGTGGAAACACCGTACAACTGGTGACCGAAGCCAGCGCGCATGCACCCGGCCGCCACAAGGAGTTGCTAGAGCGCGATGGGACAAGGACATCCCAGCCGGCCAAACCCTCCGCTAACCCGGACGACTTGGGCCAATTGTGCACCGCCTCATAGGTCTCCCGGTCGCTGCTGGCTGCAACACAGCCGGGGACCAAACCCGGATCTCTAGCGCTGTGATACAGTGTCTTACACTGCAGGCGCTACTCGGGAGGCCGATTTTAGAAATACCTTATTTACATAAGTATTCAGACCCTTTGCTATGAGCCTCGGAATTGAACTCCGGTGCATCCTGTTTCCATTGATTATCCTTGATGTGTCTACAACTTGATTGGAGTCCAGCTGTGTAAATTCAATTGATTGGACATGATTTGGAAAGGCACACATCTGTCTATATAAAGTCCCACAGTTGACAGTGCATGTCAGAGCAAAAACCAAGCATTGAGGTCAAAGGAATTGTCCGTAGAGCTCTGAGAGGCACAGATCTGGGGAAGGGTACCAAAAAATGTATTCAGCATTGAAGATCCCCAAGAAGACAATGGCCTCATCATTCTTAAATGGAAGAAGTTTGGAACAACCAAGACTCTTCCTAGAACTGGTCGCCTGGCCAAACTGCGCAATCGGCGGAGAAGGGCCTTGGTCAGGGAGGTGACCAAGAACCTGATGGTCTCTCTGACAGAGCTCCAGAGTTCCTCTGTGGAGATGGTTGTCCTTCTGGAAGTTTCTCCCATCTTTGCAGCACTCCACCAATCATGCCTTTATGGTAGAGTGGCCAGACGGAAGCCACTCCCCAGTAAAAGGCACATGACAGCCCGCTTGGAGTTTGCAAAAGGCACCTAAAGGACCCTCAGACCATGAAACAAGATTCTCTGGTTTGATGAAACCCTGATTGACCTATTTGGCCTGAATGCCAAGCATCACATCTGGGGGAAACCTGGCACCATCTCTACGGTGAAGCATGGTGGTGGCAGCATCCTGCTGTGGGGATATTTTTCAGGGACTGGGAAACTAGTCAGGATCGAGAGAAAGATGAATGGCGCAAAGTACAGAGATCCTTGATGAAAACTTTCTCCAGAGCGCTCAGGACATCAGACTGGGGGCGAAGGTTCACCTTCCAACAGGACAGCGACCCTAAGCACACAGCCAAGACAATGCAGGAGTGGCTTCAATACAAGTCTCTGAATTTCCTTGAGTGGCCCAGCCAGAGCCTGGACTTGAACCCGATCAAACATCTCTAGAGAGACCTGAAAATATTTGTGCAGCGACGCGCTCCATCCAACCTGACACAGCTTGAGAGGATCTGCAGAGAAGAATGGGAGAAACCCCCCCAAATACAGGTGTGCCATGCTTTTAGCGTCATACCCAAGAAGACTTGAGACTGTAATCGCTTCCGAAGTTGCTTCAACAAAGTACTGAGGAAAGGGTCTGAATACTTATGTAAATAGTCATTTCCGTTCGTAATAAAAATAAATAAAAACATTTGCAAACATTTCTAAAAACCTGTAGATTGTTTATTTCTCAATTTAATCCATTTTAGAATAAGACTAACGTAACAATGTGGGAAAATGTAGGGGTCTGAATACTTTCCGAAGGCACTGTGTGGTCCACTGTCTAACACGTTCACCCGTAGCTAGATTCTCTTGTGACTTTAGAAATATTTTTTTCTTTCTCTTAGCTTCCCGTTAAAACAGGACATCAGAACAACCATACCAAAGTCAGCACAGAGCACAACAAGGAATATCTCATCAACATCTCTAAGTACAAGTTCTCCCTCGTCATCAGTGGACTCACGAACATACTAAAAAATGTGAACAACATGGTAAGGGGAGCTTTTAACTTAACACTTTTAGCTGTTTATTTGACTTTAGCATGAGCAATGGGGATCACTACATTGCACGTCATCAACCCCACTAGAGGTCGACCGAGTAATCGGCATGGCCGATTTTAATTAGGGCCGATTTCAAGTTTTCATAACAATCGGTAATAGGCATTGGACGCCGATTACATTTCAATCCACGAGGAGACTGGCAGGCTGACTACCTGTTATGCGAGTGCAGCAAGGAGCCAAGGTAAGGTGCTAACTAGCATTAAATTTATCTTATAAAAAACTATCAATCTTAACATAATCACTAGTTAACTACACATGGTTGATGATATTACGAGTTACCTTGCTTGTCCTGCGTTGTATATAATCAATGCTATGCCTGTTAATTTGTCATCAAATCACAGCCTACTTCAACTTCGCCAAACGGGTGATGATTTAACAAAAGCGCATTTTCAAAAAAAACACAATTGTTGCACAAATGTACCTAACCATAAACATCAACGCCTTTCTTAAAATCAATACACAAGTATATTTTTTAAAAACCTGCATATTTAGTTAAAATAAATTCATGTTAGCAGGCAATATTAACTAGGGAAATTGTCACTTCTCTTGCGTTCAGTGCAAGCAGAGTCAGGGTATATGCAGCAGTTTGGGCCGCCTGGCTCGTGAACTGTGTGAAGACCATTTCTTCCTAACAAAGACCATAAATACTTTGCCAGTATTTTACATAATTATGACAACATTGAAGGTTGTGCAATTTAACAGCAATATTTAGACTTAGGGATGCCACCCGTTAGATAAAATACGGAACGGTTCCGTATTTCACTGAAAAAAATAACTTTTTGTTTTCATAATGATAGATTCTAAGGCTCGTGTTTCTGTGATTTATTAAAAGTAAGTCTATGATTTGATAGAGCAGTCTGACTGAGCGGTGGTATGCAGCAGCAGGCTCGTAAGCATTCATGTAAACAGCACTGTCCTGCATTTGCCAGCAGCTCTTCGCTGTGCTTCAAGCATTGCGCTGTTTATGACTTCAAGCCTATCAACTCCCGAGATTAGGCTGGCAATATAGTGCCTATAAGAACATCCAATAGTCAAAGGTATATGAAATACGAATGGTATAGAGAGAAATAGTCCTATAATTCCTATAATAACTACAACCTAAAACTTCTTACCTGGGAATATTGAAGACTCATGTTAAAAGGAACCACCAGCTTTCATATGTTCCCATGTTCTGAGCAAGGAGCTTAAACCTTAGCTTTTTTACATGGCACATATTGCACTTTTACTTTCTTCTCCAAAACTTTGTTTTTGCATTTATTTAAACCAAATTGAACATGTTTCATTATTTATTTGAGGCTAAATTGATTTTATTGCTGTATTATATTAAGTTAAAATAAGTGTTCATTCAGTATTGTTGTAATTGTCATTATTACAAATATATATAAAATCGGCCGATTTTTAATCAGTATCGGCTTTTTTTGGTCCTCCAATAATCGGTATCAGCGTTGAAAAATCATAATCGGTCGACCTCTAAACCCTACCTTCTGGTAGGCATGTGTATTGTGTGAAAACTCCAATTCAACTCAAGTGTAGGATGCACACAAAGGGCTGGAAGTGTTGTTTGCTGAATCACTGTGTCATCTGTGTCTGTAACCTCTCCTCTCTCCAGCGTATATTTGGGGAAGCTGCTGAGAAAAACCTCTACCTCTCCCAGCTAATTATCCTGGACACACTGGAGAAGTGCCTGGCATCGGTGAGGAAACCCCCATACAGTCTGCATCCACTGTATCCCTCATTACATTACTTTTAGTTGGTCTGCTAACTTATCCCACTACAGTTGTTTGTGTGCGCTTGTGTATAAACCGTTCTCCATTTTAGTTTTTAGTCCCCCCCAACTCAAACAGTTTTCTGTTATTGAATATTATCAGTCAAGAGCACTGGCCTCAATATATTGGCTCCTATTGCACCAATATTCTAAAACGCCATTGGTCTTCCAACACAACATCCGCATTACATTGGTTAGTTAGATCTCTGTTCTGTCTCTGCTTTTTCCAGACAGACCTCTGTTAATACACTGAAACCCCTTCCTTCAGTCGTGCTTTCTCTTCACCTCTGAAATAGGTGCCTCTGTTCTGCGACGGTGTAGCAGAAGATTACATTTGCAGGTGTTTCCTTGACTTTTGTTAGTGCTTTCACTGCCTCCAATGGGATTCCCGGAAGTTTCCTGTATAGGTTTTTCATTAGTGCATGTTGTCAGATGGAAGCCAGCTGCTCCCCTCATGGACGCTATGGAACTATTTTTGAATTTGTCATCTTACGTTTTAAAATATAAGTATTTTAGTTGTTTTGTTTGACTATTTCCTACATAAGGGTGAGCAACAGGTTTTGAATGCAGTTTTATGCAATCTGTCCTAGTATGAGGCTGCCAGTTTGACCCCACGAGTTTTGGAAATGAGCCAATGGGAGCGCTGGTGAATCCCAGGTGGGACATGCTGTGTTTTTGCACCTGAGAGAGGCACTTAACCCACATGCATGTATTGCATATCCAGCTGGATAAATCCAAAGTACAGTCGTGGCCAAAAGTTTTGAGAATGACACAAATATACATTTTCACAGTCTGCTGCCTCAGTTTGTGATGTCAATTTGCATATACTCCAGAATATTATGAAGAGTGATCAGATGAATTGCAATTAATTGCAAAGTCCCTCTGCCATGCAAATGAACTGAATCCCCAAAAAACATTTCCACTGCATTTCAGCCCTGCCACAAAAGGACCAGCTGACATCATGTCAATGATTCTCTCGTTAACACAGGTGTGAGTGTTGACGAGGACAAGGCTGGAGATCACTCTGTCATGCTGATTGAGTTCGAATAACAGACTGGAAGCTTCAAAAGGAGGGCGGTGCTTGGAATCATTGTTCTTCCTCTGTCAACCATGGTGACCTGCAAGGAAACACGTGCCGTCATCATTGCTTTGCACAAAAAGGGCTTCACAGGCAAGGATATTGTAAGATTGCACCTAAATCAACCATTTATCAGATCATCAAGAACTTCAAGGAGAGCGGTTCAATTGTTGTGAAGAAGGCTTCAGGGCGCCCAAGAAAGTCCAGCAAGCGCCAGGACTGTTTCCTGAAGTTGATTCAGCTGCAGGATCGGGGCACCACCAGTACAGAGCTTGCTCAGGAATGGCAGCAGGCAGGTGTGAGTACATCTGCACGCACAGTGAGGTGAAGACTTTTGGTGGATGGCCTGGTGTCAAGAAGGGCAGGAAAGAAGCCACTTCTCTCCAGGAAAAACATCAGGGACAGACTGATATTCTGCAAAAGGTACAGGGATTGGACTGCTGAGGACTGGGGTAAAGTCATTTTCTCTGATGAATCCCCTTTCCGATTTTTTGGGGTATCTGGAATAAAGCTTGTCTGGAGAAGACAAGGTGAGCGCTACCATCAGTCCTGTGTCATGCCAACAGTAATGCATCCTGAGACCATTCATGTGTGGGGTTGCTTCTCAGCCAAGGGAGTGGGATCACTCACAATTTTGCCTAAGAACACAGCCAAAAATAATGGTACCAACACATCCTCCGAGAGCAACTTCTCCCAACCATCCAGGAACAGTTTGGTGACAAACAATGCCTTTTCCAGCATGATGGAGCACCTTGTCAAAAGTGACAACTAAGTGGCTCGGGGAACAAAACATCGATATTTTGGGTCCATGGCCAGGAAACTCCCCAGACTTTAATCCCATTGAGAACTTGTGGTCAATCCTCAAGAGGCGGGTGGACAAACAAAAACCCACAAATTCTGACAAACTCCAAGCATTGATTATGCAAGAATGGGCTGCCATCAGTCAGGATGTGGCCCAGAAGTTAATTGACAGCATGCCAAGGTGGATTGTAAAGGTCTTGAATAAGAAGGGTCAACACTGCAAATATTGACTCTATGCATCAACTTCATGTAATTGTCATTAAAAGCCTTTGACACATATGCAATGCTTGTAATTATACTTCAGTATTCCATAGTAACATCTGACAAAAATATCTAAAGACACTGAGGCAGCAGACTTTGTGGAAATTAATATTTGTGTCATTCTCAAAACTTTTGGCCATGACTGTATGTGAGAAGTTGCCACTGATGACCTAAAAAGCACTCCTTGTTTTCTCAGAGAACCTAAAATAGCCAGCCTGCACACACACTTTCCTCTCATGGTTTTCCTTCTCTTTTTCTCTGTCTTCCTCTTCCCCCTGTCCCCCCAGCAATCCAAGGACTGCCTACGTCTGGACGAGACCATGCTGGTGAAGCAGCTGCTGCCTGAGATCTGTCACTTCATCCACACGTACCGCGAGGGCCACCAGCACGCTGCAGAACTCCGTGCCGCCGCCTCAGGGGTCCTCTTCTCCCTCAGCTGCAACAACTTCAACGCCGTCTTCAGCCGCATCTCCACCAGGTAATGCTAACCCTGATCCTGAGTAGCTACAGAGTGTGTTGGCTAATTCTGTGTCAATGTCACTGTTGATGAGCAGTTGATCAGGTGTATTAGTACAGGGCTGGAACAAAAGCCTGCCCACCCTGTTGTTCTTCCAAGGTCCATTGCAACTGATCTACGTTATTGTCTTTTGTCAAAAAATGCATTTGTGTCTTTTAAAAAGTTCAGCTAGACCTGATTTTTCCCAGAAGTGTAGTATTACAAATTAATTTATGCCCTCAGAAGTCATGATGAGGACACTGTTTGGGCCCCCATTCCTGCTCATGCCATGTGAGAAGTTAACTTGTTTGTGTACCTAAGCACTTCCGTTTAGCAGCCAGTCATGGACAAGGTCACTGTGACTGAACTGTTAGCCCAGTCATGAACCAAATCCCTCCCTCCCCACCCAGGATGTTCAGGATGGTGCAACGTTACAGAAAGTAAAGAGAGAGTGAACAGGATTTCCTGTTTTATTGTTCTATTAGGTTAATTGTCCCCCATAATGAAATTGGGGAGTGCACTGTGGATCTGTCTCCGTACGTTTGTCACACCCGATTTTGACGAAACTGCGATGAATGATACGTCTAGCCATAGATATCTGGCATTTATAAAATGACACTGATTGGCCCAAGTGGGGTGCTATAGTAATCAACTGTAATTCCAAACTTTGAACAAGCATATCTCCTGTCCCTTTTGAGCTATTGTCATGACATTTTGGTTCATATTTGCAGCCCCTCATGATCAACAAGTTTCCCATGACAACTTATATAATTTCAGTACTTACAAATGAAATGTCTTTCCACACAACATAACTTAGCAAATGCACTGTTTCAGACCCCTTGACTTTTCCACGTTGTTACTTTACAGCCTTATTCTCATCAATCTACACACACAAGCCCATAATGACAAAGCGAAAGCAGGTTTTTAAACATTTTAGAAAAATAAAAAAATGCCTTATTTACAGAAGTATTCTGACCCTTTGCTATGAGACTTGAAATTGAGCTCAGGTGCATCCTGTTTCCATTAATCATCCTTGATGTTTCTACAACTTGATTGGAGTCCACCTGTGGTAAATTAAATTGATTGGACATGATTTGGAAAGGCACACAACTGTCTATATAAGGTCCCACAGTTGACAGTGCATGTCAGAGCAAAAACCAAGCCATGAGGTTGAAGGAATTGTCCGTAGAGCTCCGAGACAGGATTGTTTCGAGGCACAGATCTGGCGAAGGGTACCCAAAAAATGACTGCAGCATTGAAGGTCCCCAAGAACACAGTGGCCTCCATCATTCTTAAATGGAAGAAGTTTGGAACCACCAAGACAATTCCTATATCTGGCTGCCCGGCCAACTGAGAAATTGGCGGAGAAGGGCCTTGGTTCCAGTAGGTGACCAAGAACCCGATGTTCCCTCTGACAGAGCTCCGGAGTTCATATGTGGAGATGGGAGAACCGGAAGCCATTCCTCAGTAAAAGGCACATGACAGCCTGCTTGGAGTTTGTCAAAAGGATTCTCTTATCATGAGAAACAAGATTCTCTGCTCTGATGAAATCATGATTGACCTATTTGGCCTGAATGCCAAGCGTCACATCTGGAGGAAACCTGGCACCATCCCTATGGTGAAGAGTGGTTGCAGCATCATTCTGTGGGGATGTTTTTCAGTGGCAGGGACTGGGAGACTAGTCAGGATTGAGGGAAAGATGAACGGAGCAAAGTACAGAGATCCTTGATGTAAACATGCTCCAGAGCGCTCAGGACCTCAGACTGGGGCAACGGTTCACCTTCCAACAGGGCAACGACCATAAGCACAGAGCCAAGACAACGCAGGAGTGGCTACAATACAAGTCTCTGAATATCCTTGAGTGGCCCAGCCAAAGCACGGACTTGAACCCGATCGAACATCTCCAGAGAGACCTGAAAATAGCTGTGCAGCGACGCTCCCCATCCAACCTGACAGCTTGAGAGGATCTGCAGAGAAGAATGGGAGAAACTCCCCAAATACAGGTGTGCCAAGCTTGTAGTGTCATACCCAAGAAGACTCGAAGCTGTAATCACAGCCAAAGGTGCTAAAACAAAGTACAGAGTAAAGGGTATGTATAGTTATGTAAATGTAAGATATATTTTCAAACATTTCTAAAAACCAGTTTTTGCTTTGTCATTGTGCGGCATAGTGTGTATATTGATGATGGGGGGGCATTTTAATCAATTTCGGAATAAGGCTGTAGAAAACTGTAAATGATCTGAATACTTACCAAATGCACTAAGTTGGAATAATTGAGACAAGGACCGCCACATCATTCGTCAGGGACAACGTTTCTATCTGCAACATTCTGAACGTTTCACATCATTGATACACATGTCAGTGTCTTGTCTTGAATGATCAGGGGATGTCAAAAAGGCAGCCTCTACAAGACTGTCCACTTTTCCCTCTCTTCCACCCTCTTCTTTCCCTCCTTTCTACTGAGAAGCTGTGGTAGAATAAAATCTCAGGATATCATGTTTGACAGGACGAACTTGTTCCCTGGCAGTGTATAAGATTCCTTATCCATTGTGTTCTCCCCCAGGTTGCAGGAGCTGACAGTCTGCTCAGAAGACACTGTGGATGTCCATGATATAGAGCTCATGCAGTACATCAATGTGGACTGCTTTAAACTCAAAAGACTGCTCCAAGGTAGCTACTCTCTCAATTCCCTGTATGTCATACTTCATGTATTTTTGAACTCCTGGATTCGGTGTATTTTGATGTTTTTTGCTAATACTCTATTACTTTTCACTGCGTCCTCTCAGAAACGGTATTCAAATTCAAAGCCCTGAAGAAACCTGCCCAACTTGCTGTCATTAACAGTTTGGAAAAGGTTTGTGCGCCAATACATCTGTGTTCAGTGCTGCTGTTTTATGTTTATGAAGTTGGTGAATAATATAATACATGGTATTCACTACTGCCACCTCTTGGCTGCTGGTGAAATGTTTCAAATACAATGTTCCACTTTGAGGACATCACTATGCAGGTTTCCATTGACCCAGGTTTATTTGGCAAATGATGATGATGAAAACAATATTTTTAAAATAAACGATTGACTAATAATTTCGAAGGTACGTGGGGCATGTGATGCCAGACACAACTATACAACTCCACTAAACAGTTAATTGCTAAATCATTTTTTTTATTTACTTCAAAATAATATTTATTTGCAGGACAAGGATTATCCTGACTTTCAAGAAGGCCTGAATTGCTTTGACTTGCTTTTCTGGTTGGCTGAATGCAAGTTGCACTATCCAATTATTTTACAGGAGTGCAACTTTCACCATGGCACGGACCGTTGCAATACGTTACCACATGACAATGATTTAAATATGGCATGTATTAGTCAATTCTGCATTCTATCCATGCTACCTGAGACATGAAGCAGATAGGAGGGAGGGCAACCTGAGACATGAAGCAGATAGGAGGGAGGGCAACCTGAGACATGAAGCAGATAGGAGGGAGGGCTACCTGAGACATGAAGCAGATAGGAGGGAGGGCAACCTGAGACATGAAGCAGATAGGAGGGAGGGCTACCTGAGACATGAAGCAGATAGGAGGGAGGGCTACCTGAGACATGAAGCAGATAGGAGGGAGGGCTACCTGAGACATGAAGCAGATAGGAGGGAGGGCTACCTGAGACATGAAGCAGATAGGAGGGAGGGCTACCTGAGACATGAAGCAGATAGGAGGGAGGGCTACCTGAGACATGAAGCAGATAGGAGGGAGGGCTACCTGAGACATGAAGCAGATAGGAGGGAGGGCTACCTGAGACATGAAGCAGATAGGAGGGAGGGCTACCTGAGACATGAAGCAGATAGGAGGGAGGGCTACCTGAGACATGAAGCAGATAGGAGGGAGGGCTACCTGAGACATGAAGCAGATGGGAGGGAGGGCTACCTGAGACATGAAGCAGATGGGAGGGAGGGCTACCTGAGACATGAAGCAGATGGGAGGGAGGGCTACCTGAGACATGAAGCAGATGGGAGGGAGGGCTACCTGAGACATGAAGCAGATGGGAGGGAGGGCTACCTGAGACATGAAGCAGATGGGAGGGAGGGCTACCTGAGACATGAAGCAGATGGAGGGAGGGCTACCTGAGACATGAAGCAGATGGGAGGGAGGGCTACCTGAGACATGAAGCAGATGGGAGGGAGGGCTACCTGAGACATGAAGCAGATGGGAGGGAGGGCTACCTGAGACATGAAGCAGATGGGAGGGAGGGCTACCTGAGACATGAAGCAGATGGGAGGGAGGGCTACCTGAGACATGAAGCAGATGGGAGGGAGGGCTACCTGAGACATGAAGCAGATGGGAGGGAGGGCTACCTGAGACATGAAGCAGATGGGAGGGAGGGCTACCTGAGACATGAAGCAGATGGGAGGGAGGGCTACCTGAGACATGAAGCAGATGGGAGGGAGGGCTACCTGAGACATGAAGCAGATGGGAGGGAGGGCTACCTGAGACATGAAGCAGATGGGAGGGAGGGCTACCTGAGACATGAAGCAGATGGGAGGGAGGGCTACCTGAGACATGAAGCAGATGGGAGGGAGGGCTACCTGAGACATGAAGCAGATGGGAGGGAGGGCTACCTGAGACATGAAGCAGATGGGAGGGAGGGCTACCTGAGACATGAAGCAGATAGGAGGGAGGGCATACAGCCTGTCACCAATTTATTAATGCGCAAATTGCCTAAATAAACTTCATGTTTATTCGACAGCTAGGTTTTTGCCCAAATTTTTGTTTGTTTGGGGGGGGGGTTGACGTCATTATGTCCAGCTGTTTTTTATCGACACAAGACGGTTGAATGGAAATGCACCATAGCAGGCAGTTGATATATTTTCTATGCAAACTTTCTAAATGTTGTAAAACAATAACTGGACAAGTTCATGGAAACGTACAGTACCAGTCAAAAGTTTGGACACCTACTCATTCCAGTATTTTTTTTGTATGTTGTTGAAAAATAATGAAGACATCAAAACTAGGAAATAACACATGCAGTCATGTAGTAACCAAAAAAGTGTTAAACGATTCAAAATATATTTGATGTTCTTCAAAGCAGCCACTTTTTGCCTTGATGACAGCTTTGCACACTCTTGGCATTCTCTCAACCAGCTTCATGAGGTAGTCACCTGGAATGCATTTCAATTAACAGGTGTGCCTTGTTAATTTGTGGAATTTCTTTCCTTAATGCATTTCAGCCAATCAGTTGTGTTGTGACATGTAGGGTGGTATACAGAAGGTAGTCCTATTTGGTAAAAGACCAAGTCCATATTATGGCAAGAACAGCTCAAATAAGCAAAGCGAAATAAGTCCATCATTACTTTAAGACATGAAGGTCAGTCAATGCGGAACATTTCAAGAAGTTTCTTCAAGTGCAGTCGCAAAAAACATCAAGCGCTATGATTAAACTGGCTCTCATGAGGACCACCACAGGAAAGACCCAGAGTTACCTCTGCTGCAGAGGATAAGTTCATTAGAGTTACCAGCCTCAGAAATTGCAGCAAAAAATTTAATTCTTCAGAGTTCAAGTAACAGACACATCTCAACATCAACTGATCAGAGGAGACTGTGTGAATCAGGCCTTCATGGTTGAATTTCTGCAAAGAAACCATTAGTAAAGGACACAAATAAGAAGAAGGAACTTGCTTGTGCCAAGAAACATGAGCAATGGTCATTAGACCGGTGTAAATCTGTCCTTTGGTCTGAGTCCAAATTTGAGATTTTTGGTTCCAACCGCGGTGTCTTTATTTAAAATTCAAGACACACTTAACCAGTATGGCTACCACAGCATTCTGCAGCGATACGCCATCCCATCTGGTTTGCGCTTAGTGGGACAATGACCCAAAACACACCTCCAGGCTGTGTAAGGGCTATTTGACCAAAGGAGAGTGATTGAGTCCTGCATCAGATGACCTGGCCTCCACAATCATCCAACCTCAACCCAATCGAGATGGTTTGGGATGAGTTGGACCATGTGGGGACTCCTTCAAGACTGTTGGAAAATCATTCGTCATAGTTTTGATGTCTTCATTATTACTCTCCAATTTAAAAATTAAGAAAAACCCTTGAATGAGTAGGTGTGTCCAAACTTGTGACTGGTACTGCAGCTACTGTCAGTTCAATCCTGTTCTACAGGACAGTTAAATGTTTTTGTTCCTCCGCAGGCCTTTTGGAACTGGGTGGAGAACTACCCTGATGAGTTTACCACGCTCTACCAGAGACCACAGACAGACATGGCAGGTCAGTATTCTCAATAGCCGTGTATTGGACTGAAACAGAATGCAGATCCTGTCACAACATGCACTTTGACAAAAAAGTTCCATGTTAAATCTCAAAACGGATTCAAAGGGACTGTAGGGAACAGTTAAGGACACTCAAGAAGTTAGGTGAGTTTAGGGCTATCTCACGTGTGTGTGTGTGTGTGTGTGTGCGCGTGCGCGTGTGTCTGTCTCTGTGCACTCCCTTTAGATGCTGCGGAGAGGCTGTTTGACCTGGTGGACAGCTTTGCTGAGAGTGCTAAGAGGAAGGCAGCGGTGTGGCCTCTACAGATCATCCTCCTTATCCTCTGTCCCGAGATCACACACATCATCTCTCGAGAGGTGGTGGAGGAGAGCAAGGCCAACAAGGTGAGATGAGAGAACACACACACGCTGAGATTAAATAGGTACTGTGACTGATAGTTGCTTTCTCTGTCTTGCTACAGAAGCTGTTCCTGGAGAGCTTGAGGAAGGCCCTAGCAGGCCAGGGGGGCAGCAAGCAACTAACAGAGAGTGCTGCCATCGCCTGTGTCAAACTGTGCAAGGCCTCCACCTACATCAACTTGGAGGACCACTCGGGCATCTTCCTCCTGGTGCAGTCCTTCGTGGTGGACCTCAAGGTCAGAAAAACCAACCACTCTGTTGCAATCTGGGGGCTAGGGAATGCTACGGCAGTGGTGTCAAATCAAATACACATGGTTAGCAGATGTTATTGCGAGTGTAGCAATGCTTGTGGATGCTTGTCTGGGTTTTATGTTCGTCATTTATGTCATGGAGTAAAATTGACCCTGTCCTTTTCTGTATAGACATTTCTATCTACAACGTCCTGAACGGTAAACCCTGATTGATATGCCTACGGCTACCCCTTAGGCCTTTTGAAGTGCAACTGTTGTGCTAGTGCTACCGCTATGGAGCTATGACCATTTTCTAATACCCATCCAATCATCTCAGACCTACACAAAGCCCCTTGTGGTATGGTTAATTGTGAAATTGGTTCATTTGGATATTGCGGACGGTGACATGCAGCTTCCTCCTATCTATTCCATCAGGCCCTGCTCTTCAGCCCCACCAAGCCCTTCTCTCGCGGGGCAGGCAGCCAGAACGCAGACGTGGACCTCATGATCGACTGCTTCGTCTCCTGTTTCCGTATCAACCCTCACAACAACCACCACTTTAAGGTCAGTCAGTCTGCTCAGCTCAGTGCATCGGTTGAGAAATGTGCAGACCATGTCTAAATGATGCTTTACCTCACTGTCAAAGCGGCAATTTTGACGAAACTTTGTCATTATTAATCTCCTCAGGTCTGTTTGGCCTCGTCATCCCCCTCTACCTTTCACTTTGTTCTGGTCAACTCCCTGCACAGAATCATCACCAATGTAAGTGTGTACCGTCTCCACTACTACTTACTACCAAGTTCAATCTAAGTACAGTTGATAGGACGGTGTTGATCTCAATTGCCGTTCCTACAGCAGTGCAATATTAATGATCTTCTCTTCTATCCTCTTCGTCCTTTAGTCTGATCTGGACTGGTGGTCTAAGATTGATGCAGTGTACTGCTACTCTGGAGAGCTGCGACTAATGTTCTCAGACACTCTGAGCCGAGTGATGCATGGCCTTCACACACACGCCCCACAACGCATGACACCGGTGAGAAAGGGACCACGCACATTCACACTCACTGTCCACCAATTGTTGGAAACCCACTTACCTTTTGTTTTCCTGTATAAGCCAACCTCCTAGGAAAAGTATGTCTTAGTTACATCTTAAGGTTCAACTTATCTCTCTAACAGAGTCTGTCATTTAAAGAGAAGATGACCACCAGCCTTAAGTTCAAAGAGAGAGCCACAGATGTGGACACACGCAGCTACAAGTGCCTCCTCCTCGTCCTGGTCAAACTCATCCACGCCGACCCCAAACTCATGCTGCACGTACGTCTGACACCAACCACACCATACATACTGAGACAATGTCCCTTGGCTCTGTTTGAATAGTTTTACACCCTCCCTTCCACTTGTGTGTATGTTTGTGTTTCCTCTCTACCCTTACTTTCACCCATACATGCATGTTTAACGTGTGTGTGTGTGTTGTAGAACCCAGGGAAGCAGGCTCAGGAGACTCAGAGCAGCACAGCAGAGCTGATCGCAGGCCTGGTGCAGCTGGTGCCCTTGGCCAACACAGCCCAGCTCTCCCAGGAAGCCATGGAGGTCAGTTTACACTCCTTCTCTCTTACTCTCACTCCATCCACTCTGCTTCTTTATTCTTTCTCATTCTGTCCATTTCAACTCTATTCCCTAACATTGAATTGTCAACTTCAAGTAAGGCACATTTCTTTCTGTCTCTGTTTCTCCCTGGCCAGGCTCTGCTGGTGCTGCACCTGCCTGAGACTATTGAGCTGTGGAACCCTGAGGCCCCCATTGAAACCTTCTGGGACATCAGGTACAAGGACATGGTTTAGTTCTATGGGCTTTTCAGTCCATGTAGACACACACTGTTCATGGATTCAGTAGTAGTCCCAGTCTTTAGGGGCTTGTGTTGAGATTCCATTGGGCTCTAACACTGGCCTATCCCATTGCAGCTCCCAGGTTCTCTTCCTGATCTGTAAGAAGCTGATTGGTCACCAGATGGTGAACAGTACAGAGGTGTTGAAGTGGTTGAGGGAGATCCTTATCTGCAGGAACAAGTTCCTCCTCAAGAACAAGGTGAGGTCAAGGACTCTAACCTCACATGAGAATAACCATTGAGGGCTACAAAGCACTTTCAATGGAGAATCTCCATTAAACATTATTTTTAGTCTAGGACGAGGCTTAGGTCTGAAAAACCATCCAGAGAGTTTTGCATGTGTTGGACATGTGTGTTGGACATGTCTAACTCCTCTCTGCTCCTCCAGGAGTGTGCCACGCAGGGCAGTGGAATCCCCATCTGCAGACAGGCCCAGACCAAACTGGAGGTGTGTCTATACATGTTTCTGTGGAGCCCTGACGCCGAGGCCGTGCTGGTGGCCATGTCCTGCTTCAGACACCTGTGTGAGGAGGCTGACATCCGCTCTTCCGCTGACGAGTTGCCCGTCCAGACCATCCTGCCCAACTACGCCACCTTCACAGAGTTTGCCTCCGTCAGCAACATGATGGCCACCGGTCAGTAAAAACATTGTGTTTTGTAGACCACTTTAATGTGGTCTGAGAGTCACTATATAGGCCAACGGTTTCAGAAAATGACTCCCTCTACATGTTCCAATATGTGTTTTGTAGGACGCTCCACCCTGCAGAAGAGAGTGATGGCCTTGTTGAGAAGGATAGAGCACCCCACTACAGGAAACACTGAGGTGTGAAAGAATAGAGAAACATTAAATACAGTTTATCCTTGCTTACATCCCTCTAGTATTTGACGTATCCCTCCTTGTTTCCATCTCACCCCAGGCATGGGAGGACACGCTTGCAAAATGGGAGCAGGACACCAAACAGATTCTTAACTTCCCCAAAAACAAGGTGGAGGATGGTCAGGTAAAAGCACTTCAATTTTAGGACTTAGGTTTGTTTCACCGTTAATAAAAACAACGCAGGGAACCACTGCTCCAAACTCTACCTAAATACCTGATCGCTGTCTCCCCCTGCAGGAGTGGATCAACATGACAGGCTTCCTGTGTGCTCTGGGAGGGGTGTGTCTGTCTCAGCCCAGCAAGCCCTGTGGCCCCGCCACCTACAGCCCCCCCATGGGCCCCATGAGCGAACGCAAGTACTCCATGGTCTCTGTGGGCTCCTGCGATGTCTCCAACGCTGGAACCTCAGCCACCTGCTGCTCCTCCACTGAGACCCCCCTGGGCAGGTTCCTGGACCGCCTGCTGGCTCTGCTGGTATGTGGTCATGAGAGGGTGGGTCTGCACGTCCGCACCAATGTCAAGGAGCTGCTGGGGCTGGAGCTCAGCCCGGTCCTCTACCACATGCTCTTCAACAAGCTCAGGAACAGCATCGGACGCTTCTTCGACACACAGGGGCCGGTGAGTGGCTGGGCAGGAAGATGGGGGCACGTTAACCAATGATTTGAATTGTATTAGCATAGAAAATCTTATTAGGACAGGTAGGGTGCTGCAATCAGCATATCACATTTTATTAGTTCTTTATAAAATATTGTTCCTTTGACATTAGCAGGAATGTAGTTAAGACTGATTTAATGGATTTGTCTCTATACTATTGCAGGTCCCTATCAATGATACTAACACGCAGTTTGTAGAACAGACCATCGCCATCATGAAGAACCTACTGGACAACCATGCTGAGGGCAGCTCAGAGCACCTGGGACAGGCCAGCATAGAGACCATGATGCTCAACCTGGTCAGGTGAGAGACACTCACTCACTCACTCACCCAGGTCGCAGTTGTAGCCTACCTGGTTAAATAAAGGTGAAATAAAACTCAGCTTATGAAATGCTTAATCAGTTGTCCATCTTCAGGACCTTATTCAGTCTCATCTCACCCCCCAGGTACGTGCGTATCCTCGGCAACACATTGCATGCCATCCAGATGAAGACCAAGCTGTGCCAGCTGGTGGAGGTGATGATGGAGAGACGAGACGACCTGTCCTTCTGCCAGGAGATGAAGTTCAGGTGAGAGACAGACAGCACCCCCTCCTGGACAGACCTAAACACTAGCCAAACTAGCTAAACGCTACTTAAAGTGTCAGCAGTTCAAACAATAAAAAAGTGTCTCCCTGTTTTGGTAAAAATCTGACGGATGGGGCTGGAGAAATATAACCACTCTCAAATTCATAGACAGAGCAGACTGACAATCCCTGATATAAAATTATAGTTTTAACCATGTTTTGAGGCTATATTGTTTGTTTACATTTACTTTCTTTCCAAACATTGGAGTAAAACAAGCTTATATTTTGGGTCCAGATTGGGTATGACAGTTGAACGTAGCTCATGAGGCATTTATAAGTTATATTCTTCAAGACTCAATGGGTATACATCAGAGGTGGGACCAAGTCATTGTTTTACAAGTCTGAAGTCAAGTCTCAAGTGCTAAACTTTGAGTTTCGAGTCCTAAACAAGTCATAATGTGCTCTTCACCAAATGTAATACCATTTCATATTTTTAACGAGTAATCGTTAGTATATTACATTTATGCGAATCACGAATGCTTTCTCTATTTATTACTTTCCAGATAAATTTGATTTCAATGGAAATACATGGGTAGCCATGAGAAAGACCCCCCCCCCAAAAAAAAAATAAATAATGATTGACTATCGAGATTTGCTATGGGGCGCAATCGGGCAATGTAGGCTTGTACACAATTCCCCAACAGTAAGCTAACATATGTCAATGGTTTCAGGAACAGCAGTAACATCAGGCAGGATTTAGGCTTCCAACTGCCTGGCCAGTTGTAGCTTTATCCTCTCTAGGGTAGGTGGCACCAAATCGTCCCACCTACGTAACAGCCAGTGGAATCCTGTGGCGCGTTATTCAAATACCTTAGAAATGCTATTACTTCAATTTCTCAAACATATGACTATTTTACAGCATTTTAAAGACAAGACTCTCGTTAATCTAACCACACTGTCCGATTTCAAAAAGGCTTTACAACGAAAGCAAAACATTAGATTATGTCAGCAGAGTACCCAGCCAGAAATAATCAGACACCCATTTTTCAAGCTAGCATATAATGTCACAAAAACCCAGAAGACAGCTAAATGCAGCACTAACCTTTGATGATCTTCATCAGATGACACACCTAGGACATTATGTTATACAATACATGCATGTTTTGTTCAATCAAGTTCATATTTATATCAAAAACCAGCTTTTTACATTAGCATGTGACGTTCAGAACTAGCATACCCCCCGCAAACTTCCGCCGAATTTACTAACAATTTACTAAATTACTCACGATAAACGTTCACAAAAAGCATAACAATTATTTTAAGAATTATAGATACAGAATTCCTCTATGCACTCGATATGTCCGATTTTAAAATAGCTTTTTGGTGAAAGCACATTTTGCAATATTCTAAGTCGATAGCCCGGCATCACTATTTAGACACCCAGCAAGTTTAGCCTTCACCAAACTCCGGTTTACTATTAGAAAAGTTTGATTACCTTTGGTGTTCTTCGTCAGAATGCACTCCCAGGTCTTCTACTTCAATAACAAATGTTGGTTTGGTCCCAAATAATCCATAGTTATGTTCAAACAGCGGCGTTTTGTTCGTGCGTTCAAGACACTATCGGAAAGGGTAAATAAGGGTTACGAGCACGGCACATTTCGTGACAAAAAAATTCTAAATATTCCATTACCGTACTTCGAAGCATGTCAACCGCTGTTTAAAATCAATTTTTATGCCATTTTTCTCGTAAAAAAGCGATAATATTCCAACCGGGAATCTGCAATTAGGTAAACAGACGACAGAAATTAAAGCAAGGGATCGACTCGGGCACGCGCCTAAGCCCATTGTCCTCTGATCGGCCACTTGTCAAAAGCGATAATGTGTTTCAGCCTGGGGCTGCCTCGATATCGTTCAGCTTTTTCCCGGGTTCTGAGAGCCTATGGGAGCCGTAGGAAGTGTGATGTTACAGCAAAGATCCTCAGTCTTCAATAAACAGAGGCAAGAAGAACAACAACTTGTCAGACAGGCCACTTCCTGCATGGAATCTTCTCAGGTTTTTGCCTGCCATATGAGTTCTGTTATACTCACAGACACCATTCAAACAGTTTTAGAAACTTTAGGGTGTTTTCTATCCAAAGCCAATAATTATATGCATATTCTAGTTACTGGGCAGGAGTAGTAACCAGATTAAATCGGGCATGTTTTTTATCCGGCCGTGTAAATACTGCCCCCTAGCCCTAACAGGTTATCTTGGGTGCAATGATCACGTTCCCACACTGACTGACTGTGGAGGCTCATTGATTTTACGTTACGTTAGCCTACATGATACACCAGTAAAGTTATAAATTATGTAGCTGCCGGCTATATTAGCCATGACTTACCGTTCTTTGTGCAGCTTCAAATGTCCAACAAAGTTGGAAGTTGTTGCGCCTCCGTCTGTAATTTTCTTACCACATGTTTTGCAAGTTGCAATCCGTTTTTTTGATGAGTACAGTGTCATCTTTATATCCGAAAATAATAATTTTGGGTATCATCTTTCCAAGGGCTCCATCTGAATTCACCCACCGACGTTCCTCTGCACTGCCACGCACAACTTTATCTCAGCTGGCATAATTTGATTGGCTGCTGTCCGATTGAAACTGTAATCCGTTAAATGAAGAGTTGATGCGCTGCACACTTTTTAATAGCATTTTTATTATTTGGTCTTGGGGAGGGTATCAAGTCAGTTCGAGTCAAAAGGCTCAAATCCAAGTTAAGTCACGAGTCATTGGTGTTAAAACTCAAAGTCGAGTTGCAAGTCACCATATTTGTGACTCGAGTCCACACCTCTGGTATACATAATTAGTTTAAGGTCAAAAATGTCTGTAGCAATTGCTGATTGCCCCTTTAAAGGCTACCGATAATTAACCTCTTTTACATTTATTTTTTTTAACGTTTTTTTTTTGTTAATTCAACCCCTCACCACGTCTCTTCCAGGAACAAGATGGTGGAGTACCTGACAGACTGGGTGATGGGCACCTCCAACCAGGCTGCTGATGACGATATCAAGTGTCTGACCAGAGACCTGGACCAGGCCAGTATGGAGGCGGTGGTGTCTCTGTTAGCTGGCCTGCCTCTACAGCCTGAGGAGGGAGACGGAGTGGAGCTGATGGAGGCCAAGTCCCAGCTCTTCCTCAAGTAACTACAATATGCTTTACTCATATACCTTTTAGTCATGTAGCTGACACTCTAATCCAGAGAGACTTAGTTATCTGTTGCTGCTCTTTGGCTTTCTGTTTACTGTACATGCTGTAACATTTCCACACGCAAAAAAAACTCTTGTTTTCTGTATAGAAGTAAAGGAATGCATTAACTTAAATGTGCACTTCATTTGAATCCAAACTGACAGTTAAGTGTTCTGAACCCTGCTTTACCCCCTGTACCCAGGTACTTTACCCTGTTTATGAACCTGCTGAATGATTGCAGTGAGGTGGAGGATGATGGCCAGCCGGTGGTTGGGAGGAAGAGGGGCATGTCTCGACGCCTGGCCTCCCTCAGACACTGTACTGTCCTGGCCATGTCCAACCTCCTCAACGCCAACGTGGACAGCGGACTCATGCACTCTATCGGTGATCTACTTTAGCAGTAGTGATTCTCTACATTTTTATAGTGCCAGAAAGCCATAACATTAGTCCTTCCATCTACCAAGGACCATAGCTTCCAAAATGAACAATCAAACCTCAGTTAAAATCCCCCTGTATCCACTTCCACCCTTCATCTCTCTTTGGCGCTCTGTCTCTCTCTCACTCCTCCCCCCACCATCCATCCTTCTCCAGGTCTGGGCTACCATAAGGACCTGCAGACACGGGCCACCTTCATGGAGGTTCTGACTAAGATCCTCCAGCAGGGGACAGAGTTTGACACACTGGCCGAGACGGTGCTAGCTGATCGCTTTGAGAGGCTGGTGGAGCTGGTCACCATGATGGGAGACCAGGGAGAGCTGCCCATTGCCATGGCACTGGCCAATGTGGTGCCAGGATCCCAGTGGGTATGTACGAAAAAGAGCACTAGGTCATTTTTGTCTCGTCTTGGGGTGACCAACCTTCACACTGAAGAGCACTACAATAACACATCTGTTTCTGCTAGTCAAGGTGCTGATTTATTAGTAGAATCAGACATGTTAGTGCAAGGCTGGAGTAAAAGCCTGCGTCTCCTGTAGCGCTCCAGAGAAAGGGTTGGCCACCCCTGTGCTAGTATGTGTGTTAGTTCTAGTAGTTATAGAAAGGTGTTTACGCATTTTTGTGTATTTGAGTTTTTGTCTGCGTGTGTCTTCTTCAGGACGAGCTGGCCCGTGTGTTGGTGACGCTGTTTGACTCTCGCCACCTGCTGTATCAGCTGCTGTGGAACATGTTCTCCAAGGAGGTGGAGCTGGCTGACTCTATGCAGACTCTGTTCAGAGGCAACAGCCTGGCCAGTAAAATCATGACCTTCTGTTTCAAGGTAAAACCACATTTCTCTCCCATACAGACAATTTTAAATAGTGGAACCTGAAGCGCTCACACCAAGCATGACATTTTAAATCCATTTTAACGTTGAAATCCTTTGTCAGGTGTACGGGGCGGCGTACCTACAGAAGCTCCTGGAGCCTCTACTTAAAGGAGTCGTCACCACCCCAGAGTGGCACAGCATCAGCTTTGAGGTGGACACAACCAGGTAGGAACCTTTACCGGAAGCATTCCACCAGTTAGTTTGACTGTGGTAGCCTGGTGTGGTGGTAAGGGATAGCGCATCGATTTGAGCAATTATGGGGGGTAACCTTCTTAAATGAAAGTTACCAAGGCAATTTTTAGTTTTTATTTCTTTCATGAATGACAGTTGTAGGACTCTCCCCTTCCTCTCTCCTCTGTCTCCTCTCTTTTTGTCCTCTCCACCCTCCCTCCCTCTGTAGACTAGAACAGTCGGAGAACCTTGAGGAGAACCAGCGGAACCTTCTCCAGATCACAGACCGGTTCTTCCTGGCCATTATCAACTCCTCCAGCGAGTTCCCTCCGCAGCTCCGCAGTGTGTGTCACTGTCTCTACCAGGTAGGGTCATATCCCACCCCTGGCCTGTCGCTCTCTGGCCTACACCCTCAAGCCCTGGCTTCCTTCTTCCACACTGTGCCAATAATGGCAACAGCTCTCACTCACTCTAATACACACACTGCCACAACCTTCTTACTTTCCTCTGAATTTCCACTAACATTGCCGCTATACATACAGTGGTCCCTCCTTTAAAGGTTCTGAGCTTACACCGCGGGACTTAGAGGTACCCAGTGTCACGGCATCATTCCTCCAGACCACCACAAGGGGGAGTTGGCGCACTCATTATGCATTTTAGTCCCAAGGTTTTTATATGACCAATCATATCGAGTGGTATTTGACGCGAGCCACCCGTCCCTGGTGACTTTCTTCAGCAAAGATGGCTGACAAAGCATTATGGTGGAAGTAATTATAACGTCATAACGAGTCAAGCACAAAATGTACAATTGAGAGGAATATGTTCATGTAGAAACAAACGGTTGTTTATATTTTTTTTGTCAAAGTTAATTTACGAAATTTGCTATTTAGCAAGTTTTTTTCAGTCATATCCAATACCAGGTGTATCAAACTCCATTCTTTGAATGATGCTGTGTCTGCATGTATGTATTACAATTATGCACTTCAACAGTGTTTACCACTACAGGGATATCAATGATTACACATTGTAACTATGCAATAGACTAGAAACATGATTTAAGTAAAGGCTGATTTGTAATTCATATATACAGAAAAAAACAGTCCACTACACTTCCTATGCATATCTAACTCCCTTCATCTGCATTTATCTGAGGAGGTTCTCCCAGCCATGTGGACGATTTGAAAACAGGGCAGCAAAGTTTTTGTCACCAGAGCGGTTTAGAGCATAATACTATTTACCTGTGAATAACCAGACCTTCATACAAACTTGCTATGCTAAATTCTTGACGCTCAACCGAAGGTGCTGCCATATTCTGCCAGCAAGCCCATAAGCGAGCCACCCGGGCGGCGAATGACGTGTGGTAGAGGGCGAGGAACGAGATGAGTGTAACAATCCAGGCTAATTACTCTGAGATCGGCTTAATAATGGAATGAAACATGCAGGGAGCAGGTTTCCAACCCTCAACATTCTCAAATCAAATTTTATTGGTCACATACACATGGTTAGCAGATGTTAATGCGAGTGTAGCGAAATGCTTGTGCTTCTAGTTCCGACAGTGCAGTAATATCTAACAAGTAATCTAACAATTTCACAACAACTACCTAATACACACAAGTGTAAAGGAATGAATAAGAATATGTACATATAAATATATGGATGAGCGATGGCCGTGCGGCATAGGCAAGATGCAGTAGATGGTATAGAGTACATTTTACATTTTAGTCATTTAGCAGACGCTCTTATCCAGAGCGACTTACAGTAGTGAATGCATACATTTCATGCATTTTTTTTTTTTTTTTTTTTGTACTGGCCCCCGTGGGAATCGAACCCACAACCCTGGCGTTGCACACACCATGTTGGCATTGCAAACACCATGCTCTACCAACTGAGCTACAGTATATACATATGAGATGAGTAATGTAGGGTATGTAAACATTATATAAAGTGGCATTTTTTTTGAAGTGACTAGTGATACATTTATTACATCCAATTTTGAATTATTAAAGTGGCTAGAGATTTGAGTCAGTATGTTGGCAGCAGCCACTCAATGTTAGTGATGGCTGTTTAACAGTCTGATGGCCTTGAGATAGAAGCTGTTTTTCAGTCTCTCGGTCCCAGCTTTGATGCACCTGTACTGACCTCGCCTTCTGGATGGTAGCGGGGTGAACAGGCAGTGGCTCGGGTGGTTGTTGTCCTTGATGATCTTTTTGGCCTTCCTGTGACATCGGGTGGTGTAGGTGTCCTGGAGGGCAGGTAGTTTGCCCCCGGTGATGCGTTGTGCAGACCTCACTACCCTCTGGAGAGCCTTACGGTTGTGAGCGGTGCAGTTGCCGTACCAGGCGGTGATACATTCAGACAGGATGCTCTCGATTGTGCATCTGTAAACGTTTGAGGGTTTGAGGTGACAAGCCAAGTTTCTTCAGCCTCCTGAGGTTGAAGAGGTGCTGTTGCGCCGCCTTCACCATGCTGTCTGTGTGGGTGGTCCATTTCAGTTTGTCAGTGATATGTATGCCGAGGAACTACCACCTTCTCCACTGCTGTCCAGTCCAAGTGGATATGGGGGGGGGGGGGGCTCCCTCTGTTGTTTCCTGAAACCCACCATCATCTCCTTTTGTTTTGTTGTTGTTGAGTGTGAGGTTATTTTCCTGAGGGCCCTCATCTACTCCCTGTAGGCCTTCTCGTCGTTGTTGGTAATCAAGCCTTCCGCTGTAGTGTTGTTTGCAAACTTGATGATTGAGCTGGAGGCGTGCATGGCCACGCAGTCATGGGTGAACAGGGAGTACAGGAGAGGGCTGAGAACACACCCTTGTGGGGCCCCAGTGTTGAGGATCAGCGGGGTGGAGATGTTGTTTCCTACCCTCACTACCTGGGGAAGGCCCGTCAGGAAGTCCAGGACCCTGTTGCACAGACTAGTGTAGGCACAGACCCAGGGTCTCGAGCTTAATGATGAGTTTGGAGGGTACTATGGTGTTGAATGCTGAGCTGTAATCGTTGACCAGCATTCTTACATAGGTATTCCTCTTGTCCAGATGGGATAGGGCAGTGTGATGGCGATTGCATCGTCTGTGGACCTATTGGGGCGGTAAGCAAATTGAAGTGGGTCTAAGGTGACTGGTAGGGTGGAGGTGATATGATCCTTGACTAGTCTCTCAAAGCACTTCATAATGACAGAAGTGAGTGCTACGGGGTGATAGTCGTTTAGCTCAGTTACCTTAGCTTTCTTGGGAACAGGAACAATGGTGGCCCTCTTGAAGCATGTGGGAACAGCAGACTGGGATAGGGATTGATTGAATATGTCTGTAAACACACCAGCCTGCTGGTCTGCGCATGCTCTGAGGACGCGGCTAGGGATGCTGTCTGGGCCGGCAGCCTTGCGAGGGTTAATGTTTTACTAACGTTGGCTGCGGGGAAGGAGAGCCCGAAGTCTAGCACGCTATCGACTGTACCCTTATGTATTAATTAGGGTTGGGGCCGATTGGGGCTAAAAACACAATCCATTGGTATCTTTAACAAGTGGAAAGGGGAAAAAGTATTATTATTAGTTTTTCACAAGTGTAGCAGGATGTGAATTCTACCAACAACATTTCTAGGATGGGCTATTAGCTGAACAACAGACCGTTCAACCTTTACTAAAGAATTGTCTAATAGCCGAACTAGGTGTAAACCCCCTCCCCCCAACTTGCAACAAATCATTTGTCTACCTTTGCACATCTACCTACACACGGTTCATGTTCTGAGAGAAAAAAATGATATATATTGGTCATGGCTCCCGAGTGGCGCAGCGGTCTAAGGCACTACATCTCAGTGCAAGAGGCATTACTACAGTCCCTGGTTCGAATAGAGGATGTATCACATCCGACTGTGATTGGGAGTGTCATAGGGCGGCACACAATTGGCCCAGCGTCATCCGGGTTTGGCCGGGGTAGGCCGTCATTTTAAATAAGAATTTGTTCTTACCTGACTTGTCAAAAATTAAATGTTTTTTTAAACTGGCGGCAACCGCAGCGCAATCAATAGGAGGTGAACAGTGGTTGGTGCTGAAAATATAGCTAACTTGTTATGCAAGTGTTGCACACCAACAGATGGCGAAAACCTACACCAGTCGAGCAATTCATTTTTTCTAGCCTAAACGTCTTGATGGCCTTGACCGGTTCATCTTTGCTTGTCGGCTTGGCAGAGTTCCGGATGAATGTTTCCAGTTGATGCCAAACAAGTTCGAGCGGGTTTAAATCAGGAGACATACATGTAGAGATTAAAGTAATATTTTAGATATACTGTAGGCTTTCCGTAGGTGTTGTAGGTCTTTTATTTTTATTTTACCTTTATTTTACTACATAAAGGTCTACTTACTCTGCTGGTGTCTTGACCCAGTTTATCCCCTCATTTGCAATGTAAACCCGGGCGGCAGTGTGTTTTGGGTCATTGTCTGTATTTGGAGAAGAAACTACAACTATTATTAAAAAAAATGCAATATAGCTTTCCTAATTTATGACGATTTCCTCAGCACCGACCATATGTTAGAACGAGGTGTTGGCCTCGGTACAATAAGTACAATAATAGAAATATACATGTAAATAGGCCTAAATGTAACAAAATATTGCTATAACCCTTCCTTAAAATAATTGTGGTCCCTGAAACAGCTATCTGACAGGGTCCAGCACATCTCGATGATTTCTTCCTCAAAGACATGTTGAGCCGTGATACCTGAAAAAGGAGGCAAGAGTGAATTATTGTTGTACACCTAACAGTTTGTGGGTTGTAGGCTACAATATTTTATGTACCTTTTGCTTGTAAATAGCCAAACTCAAAAATCAATTATGGGCCTGGTCCTTGGCTAGAAATTGCCATCCCGCACATGGAGTTTGAGGATATGCTTGGGACTCGGCTTGCTTGATCTTTTTTTGTGTAACAATTTTGAGCAAATATCTCAAGGGCCGCAGTTGATTTGTCTGTGAAGATGATGTCATTGAATATCTCGCCAGCTTTGATCCATGCCTGGGCCTGCAGGACGCAAAGTTCTTTGTTTGTCAGACAAATCATTGGGTCTAAACTACAGACCATTATGGCTATTAGCAGGGCTATATTCTGGCCTTTCTAAATATTGCTTTGGCCTTTATTCAGATTAGTCGCTCACTGTCATTTTTTTGAAAATGAAATAATCTCCTAAATATGGATTTATTTTTTAATAAATATATATATATATATATATATATATATATCCTTCACGCTGTGGATGTCTATTTCAGCACCGTTTCGCACTGCTTTGAGACAAGCATGAAAAATGAAAATATTCAATTATATTCCATGATATTCTTAAGATATAAGTGTTGACTGAATATAAACAAGTGATGGCTGCTAAATAATCAAGTTAGGTTTTTCCAGAAATAAATCATTCTAAATAACAAACTGGCTTTATTTATAAATGAGTGAGAATGTCTCACCCCATGTTCTAGAATAGCCTTTTTCTCACTTACTCTTGGTTAAATGAAAACGAAATCTTCAAAATATCGGTACTTTTTAATTTACTATTATATAAAAATCCCTTAGGATCTGTGAGAATATGTAAGGGGCTTTTATATAATTCTATATTAATTAATAATAATCTCTTTGTTTAAGAAGTAACGATATTTGGGAGATTTCGTTTTCATTTAATCAGGCGTGAGCGAGAAAGGCAATTCTTGAACATGGGGTGAGACATTCTCACTACTTTGTAAATAAAGCCGCCAATAACTGCATTTAGAGGATTGGAGGATTCTAAATGAATTCTGTTAGTATCTGAGAATATCTCATGGAAATGCCCCTTTGATATTCATTTAGAATCCTCCAATCCTCTAAATGTAAATATTGGCACAGAGTCACTTCATTGAAAAAAATATATGTACAGTCGTGGAAGGGTGACGCGCCCGACGCGTGTGTCATCTGATGAAGATCATCAAAGGTTAGTGCTGCATTTAGCTGTGGTTTGGGTTTATGTGACATTATATGCTAGCTTGAAAAATGGGTGTCTGATTATTTCTGGCTGGGTACTCTGCTGACATAATCTAATGTTTTGCTTTCGTTGTAAAGCCTTTTTGAAATCGGACAGTGTGGTTAGATTAACGAGAGTCTTGTCTTTAAAATGCTGTAAAATAGTCATATGTTTGAGAAATTGAAGTAATAGCATTTCTAAGGAATTTGAATATCGCGCCACGGGATTCCACTGGCTGTTGAGTAGGTGGGACGCTTGAGTTAATCCCATTGAGAACTTGTGGTCAATCCTCAAGAGGCGGGTGGACAAACAAAAAACCACAAATTCTGACAAACTCCATGCATTGATTATGCAATAATGAGCTGCCATCAGTTAGGATGTGGCCCAGAAGTAAATTGACAGCATGCCAGGGTGGATTGCGGAGGTCTTGAAAAAGACGGGTCAACACTGCAAATATTGACTCTTTGCATCAACTTCATGTAATTGTCAATAAAAGCCTTTGACGCGTATGAAATGCTTGTAATTATACTTCAGTATTCCATAGTAACATCTGACAAAAATATCTAACGACACTGAAGCAGCAAACTTTGTGGAAATTAATATTTGTCATTCTCAAACCTTTGGCCACGACTGTAGACGTACTGTAGGCCTACCATAGGTGAAATAAGTCTCACTAGTGTTGAGTAATGTGCTGTTAAAAGTGGTGTAGGTCTTATTTATTTAAAAAGCATATTGAAGTTAGAGGCAATAAGATTTTTGAAGTAATAAGATTTCAGCATCGTTTTTGCGCTGCTCTGAGACAAGCATGTGGACTTGTCTTGATAAATAAATTAGTTTTTTATTTTCACTGAATCTCCGTTTGGGTTTTGTTTAGACTAGAATTAGAAAATGATGGTGTGGAAATGTTATGCTCTTAGTGTAAACTTTTATTTAACTAGGCAAGCCAGTTAAGAACAATTTCATTTTTGGGGATTCTTTAGCTTAGTAGCCTAGTACTGTACTTTCGACAGACTCGTTGTACAGCACCATATTTTCCATTCCATCCTAACGGAAACCCAGATAGTTTTTCGTTTTTCTTGGAATAGAAACACCCATAATATTAATCAAGTTAATTAAGCAAGTATCATTCAAAAGTTTGGACACTTACCCATTCCAGGATTTTTCTTTTTACTATTTTCTACATTGTAGAATAATAGTGAAGACATCACAACTATGAAATAACACATATGGAGTCAGTTGAGAACAGATTCTTATTAACAAGGACAGCCTACTTCTTCCTCCCCGTCTGGAAATTGAACCCCTGTTTCCCGCGTGCCCGCATTCTCTAGTACAGACATGGCCTGCTCTCCCTTATGTAAGCAATTAGGAACTTTCCCATGTTTACTACAGTATGTATTGTAGGTTATGTTTACTTGTCAGACTGCACAGTAGCATAATAAACAGATGCCGATGGCTTATCTTAAATGCTTTATTATTAAAAATTTAAAAACATATTCTGTACAGTACTGTATTTCTTCATCCGCGTCTTTATGCTTTCGTTAATAAAATAATGATAAAAATACTCTTTCAAAATGCAGATGTTGATTTAGTTATGGAACCATAACGAATTACTATGGGAATAAATATCACTGATTTACAGAAATATTGGAATAAAGTTGTCTAATGAAGGCAAAAAATTTAGAATCCTCCAATCCTCTTATGCGGTAGCCTACTCCCGACCGTCCCGTTGTACAGCGCCATATTTTCCATTCCATCCTCACGGAAACCCTGAGGGTTTCGTTTTTCTCAGAATAGAAAGACCATAATATTAATCAAATGTTTTAATCAATCCCATGTACTATGTTATTACAAAAGGTTTTAAATGATCTCGTAATTCCAATATGGGAGACTTTCAAATGCTTCTCAAAGATGCCCTCTAGTGGTCAAACTAGCACTAATGCGTGTTAATGTAAAAAATGGCTGACAATTAAATAACGTGCCATAGAATGCTGCAGCAGCCCGCAAGTATGATTAAACTTTTAAAGGAGGAACCACTGTACTCTGCCCTCTCCTACATGTTCTCTCTTCATGAACTGTGACAGAACAGATAAAGGGCTGTACCTTCAATGGTGGTAGTTTGAAAAGGGGGAACATATGCAGTTGAATTACCTGGCCACAGCAACATCAAGACACCACAAAGCAGCTAGTTTGTTCGTGCTCGCAGTCACCCAACCTCTTACGCACATACACACACACACACACACACACACACAGACTTCCATCTCTATTAAGCCTAACTTTACCATGAAAGAACACCTCTGTATGGACACACACGCTACCCCAGCCTATTTCCTGCTGTTTCCATCTGCATGTCTGATGAGCCGACACCGCTGCCCTGCTGCTCTCTGATTCCACAAAGACTGACTTTCTCCCTAAACTGATCTAAAGTAACACATTAGATGTTTTGATATCTCAATGTGATGAACACAGGGTGCTTTGGAACCACTAATGTTATTTTGTGGCACACAAAACCGAACTCTCACAGAAAGGGAAGCTTATACTTATCGGTCTCCATTTGCTCGATACTCTCCCATACTACTACTATAGTGCTAAAATCTGCCTGTAAAAAAACATGCACCTGCACAGACACATGCTATGCTGTTCAATAGTAGGGCTGTGCCAGCAGATGCTCTTGTGTAGCGCCTGTGTGTGTCTATGTGGCCGGTGCTGTGACCTGTTTGTGCTCATCTCTGTTCTGTAGGCTACTTGCCACTCTCTACTGACTAAAGCCACAGTTAAAGACAGAAAGGAAAACAAAAAAGCAGTAAGTTCAGAGAACTTTTTCCTCAGCCACTTTATTTTTTAAAAGCAAAAATAATTTTTTGTTGCATTTATTTTAATTTGATTTATTTGTATGGTTTGATTTAGTGCTTAATTTGTTCATCTTGAAACGGTTTTCACATTCAAGTCTGTGTTCAGCCTTCTCTTAAAATCCTTGTACTAATACTGGCGCCAACTTAGTTGCTTCCATTTTCTATTAACCATGCCAAGAAACCAGTGCATTCCGTTACAGCAGGGGTGTCAAACTTTATCCATGGAGGGCCTAGTGTCTGCGGCTTTTTGTTTTTTCCTTTCAATTAGGACCTAGACAACAAGGTGAGGGGAGTTCTTTACTAATCCGTTTTATTAATGGTCGATCAAGTACAAGGGAGGAGCGTTAACCCGCAGACATTCGGCCCTCGGTGGAGTTCTCCCCTTTTCTTGATTTATTTTTCTTTTCTTTTTCTTTCATCAATGTAGTGCAAAAAAATGAAAAACAAGTTTAAACATAGCTACTTTAACGGGGTAAATATATATATATATATATATATTTTTTTTGTCTCCCCAATTTCGCGGTATCCAATTGGTAGTTAGTCTTGTCTCATCGCTGCATCTCCCATACGGACTCAGGAGAGGCGAAGGTCTAGAGCTGTGCGTCCTCCGAAACACAACCAAGCCGCACTGCTTCTTGACACAATACCCGCTTAACCCGGAAGCCAGCCACACCAATGTGTCGGAGGAAACACTGTATACCTGGCGACCGCGTCAGCATGCATGCGCCCTGCCCGCCATAGGAGTATGGGACAAGGATATCCCTGCCAGCCAAAACCTCCCCTAACTCGGACAATGCTGGGCCAATTGTGCCAGTCGGCTGTGACATAGCCTGGACTCGAACCAGGATCTCTAGTGGCACAGCTAGCACTGCAATGCAGTGCCTTAGACCACTGCTCCACTCGGGAGGCCCTATTTGGAGTTAAATACTTTTTGATTAGGGTTGCAGCACATCTGCACATCTGCAAGCACAGCTGGACAAATATTATTTATCTCTTTTATTTTAATGTGTTAAAATGCTGTATATAAGTTGTCAACAGGCCTAAGTTCCCAAATTTAAGAGGATTCCCGTGGTATTTGCAGAAATCCATTCAGGCTTAATTTTCCTCTAAACTTGAATTAAAATGTTCTTGTTATAGTTACGGAAGTCCAGAGAGGAGGACGTGAATAAAAATAATAATTCCCTTGTGTCGATCACAATTTATCAATCTCATGATCACTCCATAACAAAAGTTGTTGTAAACCCTTTTCTTAGGTTACAGCCTTACACACAATAACCCATAATGACAAAGCAAAAACAGGTTTCTAGAAATTTTTGCATATATGAAATACCACAAATACATAAGTATTTAGACACTTTACTCAGTACCTTGTAGCACCTTTGGCAGCGATTTACAGCCTTGAGTCTTCTTGGGTATGAGGCTACAAGCTTGGAATACCAGTATTTGTGCAGTTTCTCCCATTCTTCTCTGCAGATCCTCTCAAGCTCTGTCAGGTTGGATGGGCAGTGTTGCTGCACAGCAATTTTCAGGTCTCTAGAGATGTTTGATCGGGTTCAAGTCCAGGCTCTGGCTGGGCCACTCAAGGACATTCAGAGACTTGTATTGAAGCCACTCCTTCGTTGTCTTGGCTGTGTGCTTAGGGTCATTATCCTGTTGGAAGGTGAACCTTCACCCCAGTCTGAGGTCCTGAGCACTCAGGAGCAGGTTTTCATCAAGGATCTCTCTGTACTTTGCTCCAGTCATCTTTCTGTCGATCCTGACTAGTCTCCCAGTCCCTGCAGCTGAAAAACATCCCCACAGCATAATGCTGCCACCACCATGCTTCACCGTAGGGAAGGTGCCAGGTTTCCTCCAGATGTGAGACTTGGCATTCAGGCCAAATAGGTCAATCATGGTTTCATCAGACCAGAGAATCTTGTTTCTCATTGTCTGAGAGTCCTTCAGGTGCCTTATTGGCAAATTCCAAGCTGCTGTCATGTGCCTTTTACTGAGGAGTGGTTACCGTCTGGCCACTCTACCATAAAGGCCTGATTGGTGGAGTGCTGCAGAGATGGTGGTCCTTCTGGAAGGTTCTCCCATCTCCACAGAGGAACTCTGGAGCACTGTCAGAGTGATCATCGGGTTCTTGGTCACCTCCCTGACCAAGGCCCTTATCCCCCGATTGCTCAGTTTGGCCGGGGGGCCAGCTCTAGGAAGAGTCTTGGTTGTTCCAAACTTCTTCCATTTAAGAATGATAGAGACCACTGTGTTCTTGGACCTTCAATGCAGCAGAATTGTTTTTGTACCCTTCCCCAGATCTGTGCCTCGACACAATCCTGTCTCAGAGCTCTACGGACAATTCCTTCGACATCATGGCCTGGTTTTTGCTCTGACATGCACTGTCAACTGTGGGACCTTATATAGACAAGTGTGTGCCTTTCCAAATCATGTCCAATTCGTTGAATATACCATAGGTGGACTCCAAGTTGTAGAAACATCTCAAGGATGATTAATGGAAACAGGATGCACCTGAGCTCAATTTCGATTCTCATAGCAAAGGGTCTGAATACCTATGTAAATAATATTTTTTTATATGTATGTGTATATTCGCTTTGTCATTCAGGGGGATTGTGTGTAAGTTGAGGAACATTTGTAATTTAATCCATTTTAGAATAAGGCTGTAACAAAATATGGAAAAAGTCAACGGGGTCTGAATACTTTCCGAATGCACTGTCTTCTCTGGACTTCCGTACTTAGATCTCTCCATCTTCCTCTGCCTCCCTCCCTCTTTCTTGCACTTTTACTCTCTAACTCTTTATTTCTCTCTCTTGCTTTTTTCTTTCTCTCTCGTTCTGTGGCTGGCTTTGAGAAGGGTGGTGTGAAATCTTCTCAGTCATGTCGTACAAGCATCTTAACTTTTCATATTTTGTCTTCTCTCCACTCTGTTCCCACTCCTCCTGCTCTCCTCCCTCCCCATTGTTCTCTATCGCCCTCCTCTTCCTCTAGGTGGTGAGCCAGCGTTTCCCCCAGGACAGTATAGGGGCGGTGGGCAGTGCCATGTTCCTGCGCTTCATCAACCCTGCCGTCGTGTCGCCCTACGAGGCAGGCATCCTGGATGAGAAGCCACCACCCAGGATAGAGAGAGGACTAAAGCTCATGTCCAAGGTATGTGTTGGGAGCTTCCATCTTACTAAAATAAGCACCTCGTGAAAACGTCAGTAGTGGCTTTGACCCGAAAGAGTTTGATCAAGTAATTGTAAAAAATACATTTCATTTATGACCTTTTATTTGAGGTAAGTTGCTCTCGGTTTTGTGTTTTTGTCTCTGTCCTCAGATCCTCCAGAGCATTGCCAACCATGTGTTGTTTACCAAAGAGGAGCACATGAGGCCTTTTAACGACTTTGTGAAAAGCAACTTTGATGCAGCCAGGCGGTAAGCTAGGTTCAAGATGACAAAGGGATACAAATACAACTCTTTGCAACAATGGGACCTAGCTATGCTAGTTTGCATCGGTGCTGGTCCCAGATTTGTGACGACATCTTAACCTGTATATTTTCCGACCTAGACGGTAAGTCAGAAGAATTTTAATACCAGCAAAGCTTTTGACAAAAAAGCCCCACTTTGAAAGCGAATAAAAGCACACACTGCTCTCTCAGTATTTTGAAAAGCAGGAACTGATCTGAGTCCTGACTTTGTTATGAAGCTGAGAATTACATACCTCGACTCGTTTTCTAAAATGTTACAGATTTTTGTAATAGATTTCCAGTTCTGTAGTTGACCATTGGCTGTGTGATCCATCTGGATTGTCCTGTAGGTTCTTCTTGGACATAGCATCTGACTCTCCTCCAAGTGACTCAGTCAACCACAGCCTGTCCTTCATCAGTGATGGCAACGTTCTGGCCCTCCACAGGCTGCTGTGGAACAACCAGGAGAGGATCGGACAGTACCTCTCTAGCAACAGGTCAGTAACACGATGAGTCACCAGTCATCATCTTATTATGTGGACTACCAGTATAGCCCTCTTTGTCTGACAGCGGTCTCTCTATCCCCTCTTTCCATTCCATAGGGACCACAAGGCAGTGGGCAGGCGGCCATTTGACAAGATGGCCACCCTCCTGGCCTATCTGGGGCCACCCGAGCACAAACCTGTGGCCGACACACACTGGTCCAGCCTCAACCTCACCAGCTCCAAGTTTGAAGAGTTTATGACCAGGTAACTGTTCTCCTACTGTAGAGTTAGTGTGTAAAATGTTCTAAAACACTCAGGATGCTAGCAGTTAGTGAGTGGAGTTGATTCAGAAGCATTTTATTGTCCGCTTGTCCCTGATTTCTAGGCACCAGGTCCATGAGAAAGATGAGTTCAAAGCCCTGAAGACCCTCAACGTCTTCTACCAGGCTGGCACCTCCAAGAATGGCAACCCACTCTTCTACTACATTGCTCGCAGGTAAGACCTAGCCAAGGAGTATATGTTGGCGTCTACATATATTATTGTTATTATAAACCAGCTTGAAAACAAACTTTATCAACACAATGTCAGGGAAGCGTCCTTTTGAAGTTGATACTCATATAGATTGGGCCATCTGTTGTTTGGGAGAGGGATTGTGTCCTAAATGTTTAGCACTGCTGACGGCCAAGCTGTAAGGGAGAAGATGGGTTCATGGGGAGGACCTAGGAAGGTCCATTCACTCATTACAGCAGGCTTTATGGGGCTACATATCATAGCCTCTTAGTTCCAACTCAGCTGAAGAGGAGGGCTACCCTATGCCTCCTCCCCAGGCTGCTGCCCAATGTTCTGGGGGAGTCAGGATGTCTGGTGAACCAGATTTAGAGCTACCCTATACCTCTGTCTTTGTGTGTGGTAGGGAGTATAGTGGGGGGAATTCTGCACCTTACAATAGTGGAAAGAGGGTCACTTTCTGACGAAATGGTCAATGATGTGTGAGGATTTCAATGCCCAGAGGAGAATAGTTTGGTTTCAATTCGTTATAACTTTCAGTTATTTTTAGGAGCTTATAAAGAGCCAAGGTGTTTGTGTGCATGTATGTTAGGGTCTTAAGTACTTCTAGATAACCCCCCAAACCAAGCTGATGCCAAGGTGTAAAGATTAGGTATCTCACATCATACACTGACTCATCCAAACCATACGTAAAGTAAATGATTCTAAATGTTCCGTTTCTGTGTTTATATCATAGAAAGCATAAAACGCAGCAGCATCTGTCAACAGAACACACAAGCAGTATAGACTACATGGAGTAGAGCATTCATGTTTCCACGCCAATAGTATTATTAATCATGTATGTGTATACATTTGCCTAGATATTATTTGTATGTGCGTTTGAAAGATATAGTCATACAGCACAACTACACTCTGTAGATGGTGGACAAATTGTTGGAAGATGAGAGAGAATACACAACTATATTCATTTTTTTTAGGCAGTAACAGTCGAACGTTGTTCTTTTAAAATTAAAACAAAACTCCCTTTAACATTCTGGGTCAAATGTACAAAGGGTTAGCCCTCTCCAAAATCCATCAAGACTTGGCTCTAGTCTCTTTAGGAGGCTTTGAACGCAGTCACCGTGACTAAAAGGTTCAAGGCGACAGCAGAACACACAATCTGTGTGTGGAGACCGTGGCCTCTGCTCCGCGTGCTTCCTGTGTTGGGCTTCTTGGTGGCAGAGTGCGGACGCCCCGTTGTGCTTGTGCGTGTGGTGAGGCCATGCGAGCGGGTGGAGGTGAACACGAACGGTGTCTGATCCCCCGAGCCGTTGGCCACCCCCCTGTCTCCATGCATCCCAGGCTCCAATAACGCGGACTTAGCCAGGTACCCAGAAGTGGCGACTGCAGCCCTAGCCGGTGGGAGGCCTCCACGGCCCAGCTCTCTGGCATCAGCCCCCAGCGGAGGCTCTGTGTAGGATGCAAAGTGCCACTCCCCTCCTGGAGTTGCCAGATGGGCTTGCCCACAGGTTGGCCTAGTGTAGCAGGGGCAGCCCAACACGGCAGCGTGGGTATGTTCGGCCCAGAGCAAGAGCCTTGTGATGTTCTCCTCCTCCTCACAAGCCCAAGGGTTATCCCCAAGCGTCAACAACTCGAGCCCCTCCAACCGGTCAAACACCCCCTCCGGCACCCAGGAGAAGCGATTAGCGTGCAGGTAGAATCTCTTCAGTCTGGGCAGCCGGTCCAACGACCCCAGGAGGATCTGAACCAGGTAGTTGTGGGACAAATCCACCATCTCCAGATTATGAGGCATGTTGGTAGGCACGGTCCAGAACCGGTTGTGACTCAGGTTGAGGGCGTGTAGGCTGGGCAGGGTGTTGTTGATGAAGACCACCCTCTCCAACTCATTGGCTGACAGGTCCAGGACCCGCAGGTTCCAGTGGTAGGCCGTGTCGTTCTTGTCTAGGGCTCGGAGCTGGTTGCCGGCGGCCCGGATGTCCCACAGGGCCCTGGGCAGGCCGGAGGGGAAGCGACCCAGGAGGTTATAGGACAGGTCCAGAGTCCGCAGGTGGGCGTAGTGGCTGAGCTGGCCCTCCAGACCACGAAGGCTGTCGGGAGAGAGGGGGAGAAGTCAGATGTTAGAATCACAACTATTTGACACATCAGGGAGGATAAATAAAAGATTCCTGTGGAATTGTTAGTTTAATTCAAACCACATACTGACCAAACATGAATTGCGAGAGTTTCTTCAACTGAATATGCAAGAAAGACAATGTAATTATTAGGATCCCCTCCCTGCTGATTCTGTCTGGCTATTAGCCATGTTGCTGTTTAGAACCCAGACGTTTAGAGCTAGGATCCAACCTGATGAGAAGGAAGATGATAAAGATAAGGAAGAACTTGTCTTCCTACCTGTTTTGTGAGAGGTTGAGGAAGCGAATGTTGTGCTGCAGGCCTGGGGGCAGCTGTGAGAGGTGCCGTGAGGAGCAGTCCACCACACGGTGGCCCCGGCTGCAGGAGCACACGGCGGGGCAGATGGACAGGACCAGCCCGCCCAGCACCCCCGACAGGAGCAGCAGGAGGAGGCAGGCTAGCGAGGTGCGGTAGAGCATGATGAAGGCTCTGAGAGAGGGAGAGACACAATGAGAGGAGACACTGGACTATACCCAAGGACATAGATCTGCAACACTTCTTTGCTCACATGATTTATATAGACTCACAATTGGAAGCGCACAGTTTCGATCCTGTACTCTGCTCTACCAAGCAAAAAGGCAGTAACTGCTCATAGTGTGGAACTGAGAAAAATGGCTTTTATTTACCTTGGTTTCACAGTAACTTTATGCATTTACTGCTAACATGACCCCCATTTTCTTCAAAACACAATACAATAAAGGCAGGATACTTGTCCACATGATTAAGCATGTATTTAATGTAGGAAAAATGATTAACACATTTTTGACCAATTTAGCAATTACTTCCTTTTTGCTTGGTAGGGAAGTATGGATCTTCGTCAAAAGCATCAGTCATTCACACACATCTGCAGAATAATAATACTAACAGTTAAATTAGCTACCGACATCATTAGCATTTAAATATTCATTAGCAATAGCTCACTTAAATCCAATCCTTGCTAGCTTTTCCAAGCTGCAATTACCAGGAGCTTAAAAAGATATTTCTGGATTTTGGCGTTGAGGCCCTTTATCTACTTCCCTAGAGTCTAGGGCTTACCCCATTTAGTCGATTGTATGGTCGATAGGCTGTTGGTCGACCAAGGTTTTTTTTTTAGTCGAGCAGTGGCAAATATATTTAAAATTATGGCACACATATTTAAAAGAATGAATGCACACGAGACAACTGTCTGATTCACGCTTGTCTCAGTGGACCAATCCAACTGTCTGATTCACGCTTGTCTCAGTGGACCAATCCAACTGTCTGATTCACGCTTGTCTCAGTGGACCAATCCATTGCTGAGAACATGGGGATGGCTCACCAATAGTACATTTACCGTTCATTTTGAATCTACAATGTTTGTTTGGATACAATAATTTATGTTAATGCTTTAAATATATTACTATTACAGTCTTACCGTTGTCATTGTAGGAGTGGACATGTTGTTTGCAGAGTGCACAGCCTAGGCTACAAGTTTGTGTTTATTTCATTTACGAGTTGTCAATTTATTCATTGTCTTTTGTTTGGAGTGCTCCTGTCAATGTTGAGTAAGGACATGCATAGAAGTAGGCCTAGGCTACATGGCCTGCACGCAAATGTAGGTTAAGTGTGCCCGTTTTGGGGATCTGATACTATTTCTGATTGTCTTAACTCACCATTACTGTGTAGCTTCTCAAAGTCATTTTTTCTTCGCCTCAAACAGCAAGTAAACAAAGTCTGTTTTTACATCCATTGAGAATGACAATAGTTACTCAATGTAGCCTATTTGAAAAATCTTTCCAGCTCTCTCTCTTTCTATAACCACTGAAATGTCATGCTTTCTATAACCACAGAAATGTCATGCTCTACCCGGTGGAAACGTCATAAAATAGGCCTACCTGATTGCTTCTTATCCGTTGCGCAAATACCACAGGCTATTAATAGTTGATACAATGTTTCAAGTTCCTTGCAAACAGGCCATGCATAGCCAATGTGATTTATAGGATATTTATTCTTATCAGGATATTTTCTACCTGCAGGCTTCAATGTTTTTATTTTATGTCTTTATGTAGGTTATTTTTACATATTGGCAATAGAAGTTACTTTTAGATTTGTATCGTTTTCATTTAGATAGTGTTTTGATTAACCACATGAAATTGATTTTGAGATGAAGACTTTATTATAAATGAAATGAAACTTCCACGAAAATGTGCATATGAAAACTGGCACGCAGATCAGTAGAAATGGTAAGGTAACTTAGCACTTCAAATGGAAAAGGTTGCTGACCGCTGGTGTAGCCTGGCAACTGATGGAGCATAACCCCACAATCTGCTAAGGCCAGCCTGGCAACTGATGGAGCATAACCCCACAATCTGCTAAGGCCAGCCTGGCAACTGATGGAGCATAACCCCACAATCTGCTAAGGCCAGCAGCAGTGGGAGGAGGGTCGGGAACAGGTTTTTGTTGTCCGGTTAGGCTCTATTGATCTCTGGCTCCATCTTGTAATTTGTGTCTTAATTTTAAATTGCAGTGCTTAAAGCATCAGACAAGCTCAGTAGCCTACATATAGTTGAATTTATTTAAACATAGCGTTTGTCTATATATGGAAAAATACACGTTTTAAAATGACGTCCAATCGATTGGTCTAAAGAACAGACGACTCTCGGTCGACCAAGATTTTTCTTTTGTCGGGGACAGCCCTACTAAAGTCAAATGAACTAGTGGATACCATTTTTATGTCTCTGTCCAGTATGAAGGAAGTTAGAGGTAGTTTCGAGAGCCAATGCTGTCGAGCAGTAGCGTGAAGACTGGAGGTCTATGGGTATCTGCCAGCATGCTAGTTTTCCAACATAGATTGCTAGACAACGGTAGTTTGAGTTTTAGCTACAGTATCACCCTTATTCATAACCTGCCTAGTTTCCCCCCAGTGGAATCTCTGTAGAACTGATTTAAGACCTTGTCTGGAGCTGCTGCTGTTTAGAGATAGCCTTTGATGCATAACAACAGCCTCCCAGATGGGAGAGAGGCAGTATTAAACACCTGGACACAGTAGTAAAACACTCCACACTGGTTCTGCTGCCCACAGAACAATCTGTCAGAACAGGTGCCAATCCAGCCTGTTAGAAAGTCATGACTGGGAACCAGCTGGGTGGATTGGACCTTACTTAAACCAGAGCCCTCTGCCTTCCCATACCGCTCTCCTCCCTATAGTTCCCATTCACATCATTAACACCCCTCTGACATTTAGAACATTGTAACGCCAGGCTATATGCTAACTGTCCTCGTTGAGGGTCAGACTGATACATCTAATAGCTTTGATGCAGTTTACAAGGGCCCCAGTCAGTTTGTGTGCCGGTAAGCTTGAAGCCTTGCCAGCGGGTAGGAGCTCAGAAATACTGCAGTAAGAGCCGGCTGAATTCATTTAGGGCGGCACACACACACACACTCTTAATCCCATACACGCACATTCACGCACACAAACAGTTGTGTTGTGTCCTGTCATCTCTGTACCCTGTCTGGCACAAATGACTGGTTATCTGGGGAGTATGTGTGTGTGTGTGTGTGTGTGTGTGTGTGTGTGTGTGTGTGTGTGTGTGTTAAGAAGAGCTTGCCAAACACATGAGTGTCGCAGGGTAATAGCATTACATAGTAAGCTGAGCTCTGGAAACTTCTTCAGGTCATGGCATACTGCAAGTTAGTCTGAGGTTGCATTTAACCTGTATAACAATAGTTGCAATAGTAACATATCAAATACATTTGAAATTACATCAGAATTACAGAAATATGTTGCTATTAGAAATAGAAAATGTTGCCCCAAAAATCTATTTTAGAATATTGGAGGCTGTGTGTACATCTTCCTCCGTGTCCATTAATTGTGTTAAGTTGTGTAACACAATTGTATCAATCGGTGTATAAGTGCTTTCAAAACAACATCAAGTCATTTATTCTATGGAGCCGATCGGCATTTGCTCCATAAATAACCTGTAATATTTAATGGAGATTTTAGCGCCATTTGAGAGAAGCATATAGGTCTCTAATGAGAAGCAGTAGACTGACATCGACAAATCACCCTGCTGCAGTCCACTGAGCTAATGTGGTACAGAATCAAATACATCACTGCTCTGTGAAGCACTGTGTGTGTCCTGTCATGTGCGCATGTCTTAGCATGTACACCCGTCTCTCCTACCGTTTTTCTCTCCATGCCATTAGTCACTCACCTTATCCTCTCCATTGCTTCAGTCCGTCATCTCGCTCTTCCTCCTTCCCTCGGCCAGCCCTCTCACTCGCTCCCCCCTGTTTTTTTTCTGAGCAGCAAGTCAAATCTTGGGGGTGTTAGATGTCAACGTTCTTGCGTCCTTACTATTTCTACTCTCTCTGTTTTTGCGCTGGCTCTCTTTTGGTGTCGTTTTCATTTCTTTCAATATCTTCCTCACTTGCACTCTTGCTTTCTATTTTCTCCCTTGCTTTTCTTCCTTCTCTGGTGAAGGTGGACCTCTCTTCCCGCTATCTCCCCCCTCTCACTCTCTCTCTCTCTAGTGCTGTGTTGGCACTGGCCAGTGGTGGGCAGGCTCTCTCGTTCTGTGTCAATACCCTCTTCTTGGTTATGGCGTCCTCCTGGCATGCCAGAGCAGGATGCCCTCGATAGCGCCAGTCAGTCTCCACCGCTCCTCTGCAGGCTCTTGATGCAGCACTGTGCTCAAGGAAAGAGCAGTCTGAAAGGGAGAGAGAGGAGGAGCAAGTGAGGGAGGGGGAGAGGAATGGAGGATTGCAGCACAGTGCCGGCCCCCTCTGCTGCTGATGAGGCAGGGGGGGCTGTGGTGACTTCTCTTTTTCATACACAAACAGTGCATTCAGAAAGTATTCAGACCCCTTGACTTTTACCACATTTTGTTACGTTACAGCCTTATTCTAAAATGGATTGAATTCCCCCCTCCCTCCCCCCCTCCAATCAATCTACACACAATACCCCATAATGACAAAGAAAAATCAGGTTTTTAGAAATGTTTGCAAATGTAAAATCACGTTTACATAAGTATTCAGACCTGTTACTCAGTAATTTGTTGAAGCACCTTTGGCAGAAATTACAGCCTCGAGTCTTCTTGGGTATGACACTACAAGCTTGGCACACCTGTATTTGGGGAGTTTCTCCCATTCTTCTCTGCAGATCCTCTCAAGCTGTCAGGTTGGATGGGGAGCGTCGCTGCACAGCTATTTTCAGGTCTCTCCAGAGATGTTCGATCAGGTTCAAGTCCGGGCTCTGGCTGGGCCACTCAAGGACATTCAGAGACTTATCCCGAAGCCACTCCTGCATTGTCTTGGCTGTGTGCTTAGGGTCGTTGTCCTATTTTAGAATAAGGCTGTAACTTAACTGTGGAAAAAGTGAAAGGGGCCGATGCTTTCTGAATGCCCTGTATCTAACATCACATCTGGCACCTGCAACGACTGGCTGCCTCCACCGTCCTCAGCAGCGAATTAGCACTGTTTTTGTATTAACGGTACAGTTTTTCTCACCATCCTCCTGGTCTTCCTCCATTTCGGGTGCCCACATGAAGCACCCTGGCAGTCTACAAGCTTGTTTTTGCAAATGTGCTGAGCAATGAATAGGTGTTCTGTGACTAGTGTCTGTTTTACAGCCAATGTTGCTGCAGCGATATGAATAAAATCCTAGTTTTTAGTGGGTGTGTGTGCTGTGATTACTTCATTTTGAGTGGGGTGATTTGGGGTGCTACTGGAGATTTAGATATGTTATTAGATATGTTTTTAAATCAGCACTTCATGAAGTCACTTCTGTGCCCATCTGCCTATACCCTGTTTGGTTGGTTGTCTGTCTGTCTGTCTGTCTGTCTGTCTGTCTGTCTGTCTGTCTGTCTGTCTGTCTGTCTGTCTGTCTGTCTAAAAAGGAGTCA
This sequence comes from Salmo trutta, assembly GCF_901001165.1. Taxonomy (NCBI): domain Eukaryota; kingdom Metazoa; phylum Chordata; class Actinopteri; order Salmoniformes; family Salmonidae; genus Salmo; species Salmo trutta. Next base: position 72,378,367 of record NC_042969.1, read on the forward strand.
TTCTTTAATAGTTTTGGGGCTTCTCTCGTGGAAATACACACAGTAAGCATAACATGATGCTTATTGTTCTAGGCATTCCGTACTTAGCACCACAGAACTGCTCTGTTCTGCAACTAGCCGTAAGCAAGTAGTGAATATTTCATTCTGCACTTCTGCCGAAGCAGGCTCCCCTGCTATAGTCCCGTGTGGCTCAGTTGGTAGAGCATGGTGTTTGCAACGCCAGGGTTGTGAGTTCGATTCCCACGGGGGACCAGTACGGAGAAAAAATGTATGTATTCACTACTGTAAGTTTCTCTGGATAAGAGCGTCTGCTACAGTGGGGGAAAAAAGTATTTAGTCAGCCACCAATTGTGCAAGTTCTCCCACTTAAAAAGATGAGAGAGGCCTGTAATTTTCATCATAGGTACACTTCAACGATGACAGACAAAATGAGAAAAGAAATCCAGAAAATCACATTGTAGGATTTTTAATGAATTTATTTGCAAATTATGGTGGAAAATAAGTATTTGGTCAATAACAAAAGTTTCTCAATACTTTGTTATATACCCTTTGTTGGCAATGACACAGGTCAAACGTTTTCTGTAAGTCTTCACAAGGTTTTCACACACTGTTGCTGGTATTTTGGCCCATTCCTCCATGCAGATCTCCTCTAGAGCAGTGATGTTTTGGGGCTGTCGCTGGGCAACACGGACTTTCAACTCCCTCCAAAGATTTTCTATGGGGTTGAGATCTGGAGACTGGCTAGGCCACTCCAGGACCTTGAAATGCTTCTTACGAAGCCACTCCTTCGTTGCCCGGGCGGTGTGTTTGGGATCATTGTCATGCTGACAGACCCAGCCACGTTTCATCTTCAATGCCCTTGCTGATGGAAGGAGGTTTTCACTCAGTCTCACGATACATGGCCCCATTCATTCTTTCCTTTACACGGATCAGTCGTCCTGGTCCCTTTGCAGAAAAACAGCCCCAACGCATGATGTTTCCACCCTCATGCTTCACAGTAGGTATGGTGTTCTTTGGATGCAACTCAGCATTCTTTGTCCTCCAAACATGACGAGTTGAGTTTTTACCAAAAAGTTATATTTTGGTTTCATCTGACCATATGACATTCTCCCAATCCTCTTCTGGATCATCCAAATGCTCTCTAGCAAACTTCAGATGGGCCTGGACATGTACTGGCTTAAGCAGGGGGACACGTCTGGCACTGCAGGATTTGAGTCCCTGGCGGCGTAGTGTGTTACTGATGGTAGGCTTTGTTACTTTGGTCCCAGCTCTCTGCAGGTCATTCACTAGGTCCCCCCGTGTGGTTCTGGGATTTTTGCTCACCGTTCTTGTGATCATTTTGACCCCACGGGGTGAGATCTTGCGTGGAGCCCCAGATCGAGGGAGATTATCAGTGGTCTTGTATGTCTTCCATTTCCTAATAATTGCTCCCACAGTTGATTTCTTCAAACCAAGCTGCTTACCTATTGCAGATTCAGTCTTCCCAGCCTGGTGCAAGTCTACAATTTTGTTTCTGGTGTCCTTTGACAGCTCTTTGGTCTTGGCCATAGTGGAGTTTGGAGTGTGACTGTTTGAGGTTGTGGACAGGTGTCTTTTATACTGATAACAAGTTCAAACAGGTGCCATTAATGCAGGTAACGAGTGGAGGACAGAGGAGCCTCTTAAAGAAGAAGTTACAGGTCTGTGAGAGCCAGAAATCTTGCTTGTTTTTAGGTGACCAAATACTTATTTTCCACCATAATTTGCAAATAAATCATTAAAAATCCTACAATGTGATTTTCTGGATTTTCTTTTCTCATTTTGTCTGTCATAGCTGACGTGACCTATGATGAAAATTACAGGCCTCATCTTTTTAAGTGGGAGAACTTGCACAATTGGTGGCTGACTAAATACTTTTTTTTCCCCACTGTAAATGACTAAAATGTAAATGTACTGCTGGCAATATTATTCAGCGACAAGCCAGCATGATTTACTGGCAGCATTCACAATTCTCCAGAACAAATGTCAGCCAATGAAACTCAGTAAGAAATACCCTCCATAGTGCAGTGCCTGGTGCTAGCATGGCAACACCAGACCAATCAAAAGTGTGAAACTGCATAGCTACTCCAATCTGCTGTGTTAGTTCCGGGTGTTCAACCAATATGCTGTGAGAGTCTGATGCCAAACTAATGTGGACTATTCATCTCAGATCATTAGATGGGATCACTGAAAATGACTTGCTATAATTCTGTCATGTTGCTATAATTCTGCTATAATTCTGTCATGTTGATAGCTTTGTTAATAAGTTGAAGCGTCAAGAGAATTGCATACACGAACCACAAGTGTTTGTACGAGGGAAAATACCTTTTCACAAAAGGTTTCCCACCTTGCAACCTACTTGAGTGTGAAAACCAACGGTAGTCACAGCACATGCAATTGTTTTAGAATGATAAGGACAGAAAAGTAAGATGTAAAGTCATACTAAAAGTTGTACTCTTACAATAGCTTGTCATGATAGTAGAACGAATAGACTTGTGTTGAGATGAACATGGCATCTGTTTGTGTTGGAGATGAAGGTTCACCCCCTACAGGACTGATATGACAGACTATGTTGAGATGAACATCTGTTTGTGTTGGAGATGAAGGTTCACCCCCTACAGGACTGATATGACAGACTGTGTTGAGATGAACATCTGTTTGTGTTGGAGATGAAGGTTCACCCCCTACAGGACTGATATGACAGACTGTGTTGAGATGAACATCTGTTTGTGTTGGAGATGAAGGTTCACCCCCTACAGGACTGATATGACACACTGTGTTGAGATGAACATGGCATCTGTTTGTGTTGGAGATGAAGGTTCACCCCCTACAGGACTGATATGACAGACTGTGTTGAGATGAACATCTGTTTGTGTTGGAGATGAAGGTTCACCCCCTACAGGACTGATATGACAGACTGTGTTGAGATGAACATGGCATCTGTTTGTGTTGGAGATGAAGGTTCACCCCCTACAGGACTGATATGACAGACTATGTTGAGATGAACATGGCATCTGTTTGTGTTGGAGATGAAGGTTCACCCCCTACAGGACTGATATGACAGACTGTGTTGAGATGAACATCTGTTTGTGTTGGAGATGAAGGTTCACCCCCTACAGGACTGATATGACAGACTGTGTTGAGATGAACATCTGTTTGTGTTGGAGATGAAGGTTCACCCCCTACAGGACTGATATGACAGACTGTGTTGAGATGAACATCTGTTTGTGTTGGAGATGAAGGTTCACCCCCTACAGGACTGATATGACAGACTGTGTTGAGATGAACATCTGTTTGTGTTGGAGATGAAGGTTCACCCCCTACAGGACTGATATGACAGACTGTGTTGAGATGAACATCTGTTTGTGTTGGAGATGAAGGTTCACCCCCTACAGGACTGATATGACAGACTGTGTTGAGATGAACATGGCATCTGTTTGTGTTGGAGATGAAGGTTCACCCCCTACAGGACTGATATGACAGACTATGTTGAGATGAACATGGCATCTGTTTGTGTTGGAGATGAAGGTTCACCCCCTACAGGACTGATATGACAGACTGTGTTGAGATGAACATCTGTTTGTGTTGGAGATGAAGGTTCACCCCCTACAGGACTGATATGACAGACTGTGTTGAGATGAACATCTGTTTGTGTTGGAGATGAAGGTTCACCCCCTACAGGACTGATATGACAGACTGTGTTGAGATGAACATCTGTTTGTGTTGGAGATGAAGGTTCACCCCCTACAGGACTGATATGACAGACTGTGTTGAGATGAACATCTGTTTGTGTTGGAGATGAAGGTTCACCCCCTACAGGACTGATATGACAGACTGAGTTGGTGGTTTGAAATCTACATCAGACCTAGAACTGCAGATGTGTAAAGAGTTAGAATGAAACAGGATTTAAAATAGTCTCAAGTTTAGCTACTTCTCTTGCTGCTTCCTCTCTACTTCTCTTGCTGCTTCCTCTCTACTTCTCTTGCTGCTTCCTCTCTACTTCTCTTGCTGCTTCCTCTCTACTTCTCTTGCTGCTTCCTCTCTACTTCTCTTGCTGCTTCCTCTCTACTTCTCTTGCTGCTTCCTCTCTACTTCTCTTGCTGCTTCCTCTCTACTTCTCTTGCTGCTTCCTCTCTACTTCTCTTGCTGCTTCCTCTCTACTTCTCTTGCTGCTTCCTCTACTTCTCTTGCTGCTTCCTCTCTACTTCTCTTGCTGCTTCCTCTCTACTTCTCTTGTGTTTCTTTCATGTCTGCGGCAGTATCAACACAGGGAGTTCTACAATCATTTTTCAACAGAAACATTTCCCTTTTAGTACTCAGCTGGAGAATATGTCTGGAAGAAGCTGTGAATTTGAGTAGTGGGGGGGTGGTGAGAGGGATTGGATTTATGATGGCTGTATCTTCCAGGCAACGCTCTTTATAGGGAGGGATAAAGCAGGTGCCGTGGCTGGCATCTGAGCGGCAGGGGTGGGTGGAGTGGGGGACAGTAGCTTGTGGTGTAGGCAGATGATGCTCTCCTCAATCACCACCCAGCAGAAGGAATTATAGCCTGGCGTTAACCATTGAGCCTGTAGTCTGCCTCACTGTATGAGGCTAATGTAGTACACAAATTCACACCAGTATTTACCATAATTGGGTTTATTGCATAAATACATGATTGATGAACAAGGAGCATTTAACATCTCATTTGTTGACAAGTATGTGTAGATGATTGGGTGTGGTGGTTTCTTTCTGTCTCCCATCTCGTTTCTGTGGTTTCTCTTCAGATGAGACATTGAGGCATTTTTTGTGGGTCTGACATTTCCCTCTTTCTGTCTCTCTCTTTACTGTTAGTGTACTGCTGCACAGCTCTGAAGTACACTGGGAGCGATTGCAACACTGCAGTAAGGCACTCACTAACAGTGTTGGGCCAGCCCCACTGAGAGACTAACTCCCTGCTCACTCTCTCACATTCATTCTATCCCTTTCAATTTATTGTTCCTCAGTTTAATTATATAATTCACCCTTTTGTTACATTTATTTTTAATACTTCCTCTTTCACCGTGAATGTTTCATCCTGGGTAGATTTTTTTCAGTGACTTTACTTATGCTCTGAGAATGTTCACTTGCCCCACACACACACAATTATGTTACTTCAGCAGTGCATCGTTCTCTGAATTATCTCACCACTGGGTGTGATGCTGATGTTTAGGTCTTTACATCCTGTGTGTTTCTCTCCAAAAAGTACACTGGAGAAAAGCAATTATTGTAGCATGAAATAAATATCACTGCTATAGATTGGTCAGGCTGAATTAATATGGATCTGAACAGTATCCACATCTTGGATCAAAACATTTGGGAAAGCTTTCTGAGTGTACATTTGGTTGCCTTCATACCAAAGAAAGATCATAGGGGAAAAAGCTGATTATTGTGGCTAATGTCAGTTATCCTGTTAAATAGGGAGAGGGTTAGCTTGGTTTTGACATTCAAACTATAGCTATAGGCCTAGTTGAAGATCCATTTCATGGAATGTTTCATCAGATAGAGGTATAGATAGAGGAAGCAAAACACTGATAAGCAGCCGTTTAGTTTTTTGGTTAAAGTGGTTTCCTTTTTTGGGTGGTGGGAGAGGAAAGTGGGTTTCCTGTGTGTTGCTATCTGTCACTGCTTGGAGATGAGTAAAGGCGGGTCTGGGAGGATGGAGAAATATGTGCTCTCTGGTGGTTGGGGGCTGGCCTGGTCTGAGGGGGGATGCAGGTGAACACCCAACAGTGGTGCAGGAACAGCTTCTGGGATATCTGGTGGCGTATGAGAGGGAGAGGAAGAGCGATTGGGAGCATTGTCTGGCCCCAGATCAACATCCTGGCAGGAGGCTGATGGTCATGGGTGAGTGCTGTGGCAGTGGTCTCTGAAGACGTCGGTGGCGGAGGAGATGAGGAGTTGTCTGGAAGTTGTACCTCCTCAGTCTGGGTATTTTCTTTGTTCAACGCAGCAGTCCCGTTGCATGGTTTAACAATCTGAAACCGTCTCTCTTCCGAATGTACTTCCTGCCGGAATCCCACCCATCTGGAAATCCTGGTCAGTATCCTGGATCAGAGAGAACCTCTTGGAGAGTTGCTGAGACAGGAAGCCAGAGAAGGAGATCCCATTGGAGCCCCTCGGATGGACATCAGCACTATCGTCATTATCCAGTTGAGACTGAACTCCACCGTCCAGAAACGGAGAGGGGCCGGCCCAGGCTGCATTCTGCAGCTGCATCCTCTGTTTTCTTTGCTTCCTTACGAAGATGACCCCGAACCCCACCAGCATCATGAACAACGTCCCACCAATCAGTACAGCCACCGCTGTGCCATGGTTCCCCGTCTTTTTTCTCTCGTCTTTGTTTGCAGTTTTTGTCGGAGGCTTTGGTTTCTTTTTTGCCGTGGTGGTGGCAGTGGCAACTTCTTTTTTAGTGGGGACCATTGGTGTGGATTGGCCCTTGCTGCTGGTAACGTCAATACTAGAAGTAACAGAGGCTTCAGTGGTGGCAAGGGTCTTGGCAGGCTGGGTCGACGTCCATGGAGTGGAGACGTGGGTTGAAGATTTGGTCATGGCTGTAGATGGGGGTAGGGTGGTGGGTGAAGTGGCAGCACTAGGCAGCTCAGATGGGCCTGTTGGACTTCTTTCAGTGGGGTGTGAAGGGGTTGATCTCCTGCTTGTGACTGGGGCCTGGTCGGGGGTGCTGGGTCGTTGAGCCTCTCCGCCTGTGTTCAAAGTATATTCCGCTCTAGTCGGTGTCACTCCAAATCCAACACCAGTTGGCGTGGGTCGGTTCCTCTCTGTGGAGTTGTTGGATTGCGACATTGGAGGATTGGACAGAGTAGGCCCCGTTTGGATCTCTGTTGGTTGATTTGGTGTCGGTGAGGTTGTTTGAGTGGACAACTCAGAAGGTCTAGGTGATGCTGTTGGAATTACTTCGTCCTTGCCGGAGGGTGTAACTTGCCTTACCAGAGGTTGATTCCACATAGTGGGCGAAGTTTCCTGGGCTCCATCTGCTGTGATCCCCACCGTAGACTTGTTTTTATATCTGGTTGTTTGGCGGTCCTGAGGTGACTGGGAGTTCCTCTTTGTGCTCATACGCAAAGGCTGCATTGAAGGCCGATTGTGGCTGAGAATGTTTCTGGTCAACACCTGGTCTGAAGTCTGTGGTTCACTCTTCACTGTGAGCTTCAATTCAACTGAAGGTGCTACGGTGCTATGGTGTCCTTCATCCGGTGCATTGTTGAGGGGCTCTTGAGCCAATTCTAAGGGTGAAACTTTGTCTGAAGTTGCAGTAACCTCACTGCTTCTGAAGTTGGTAGAGTGGAGGTCAGGCTGGAGTGTCACTGTGCCATTCAGTCCCCGTGGCAGCATCCACAGAAATGACACAATAACAAGATGCTTTCCCTCCATTGCTGTTTCCTGTTAACGTCTGAATTCTGCTGTATCCTGATGACTGACGGATGAAAAGAAGAAAAGCAATTGTCATTACTGTATCTATAAACGCGCTGTACCATGAGGAAACAAGCAACATTTTAGCATAAAGGGCTGCGTGGTAAAATGTGATCGCTACTTTTGGCATTTCCTTCCTCAAACTACAATTCAAAGTAGGCATAGAATATTTAGAGTAAATGTGATCTATTAATACGATCAGAATGTTTAATGGGGAATCAAAACAATATTTTCTGGTTCTGTCCCATTTCTAAGAATGAATGGCTTATAATGTTTCACATCAGGATGTCTTTGTCCAATCAGTATTGATTAGCTTACATTAGTGATAGTGTTTGTATAATGTGCTTTTTCCCCCTCCTGCTTACCATTTAAAACTCCCACAAACAACTCTGTATTTAAAAGGCTTTTGTTCAAAACTGCTTGCACATTCTCTGGCATAGCACACATGTCCTCATTATAGCCACAGATTCTGCAGTAACCCATTTATATTTACATCACCCACCCTAAAGTCGGTTGTACTCACCAGAGCCTACACAGGATGTAACCCTCGAATCCTGGCCGGCCTTAACCTGCTCCAAGTTCACAAAAGTCAGAAACCCTGTATGAGTTGGTGTGTCTCAGTTGGTAGAGGTCCCCATAGTTTGGTGTACATGAAGCCCAGATAGCAGCCGCTGTAGAAGGCTGCGAGGCCACAGCCTGGTAGAATACAGAACCTTTTCTTGCCTCACTTGACAGGAAGTGAGAGCTGTGAAACTGAGGTCTGATGACACCCTGTTCTTTTTAACAGAGCAAAGTCTCTGGTGATCTAAGAAGAAGTGGTTTGTGATTTTAACACTGGATGTTTCAATACAAAGATGTACATACCGTAATTTCCGGACAATTAAGCGCACCTGAAATGTTTTTATTATTATTATTTTGAACATAAATAAGCCGCACATGTCTATAAGCCGCAGGTGCCTACCGGTACATTGAAACAAATGAACTTTACACAGGCTTTAACGAAACACGGCTTGTAACAAAAATAAATAGGCTTTAACGAAACACGGCTTGTAACAACAATAAATAGGCTTTAACGAAACACGGCTTGTAACAAAAAATACAAAATTAGCAGTAAACAGTGGCCTGCCAAGAAAGTCATTGGTCACCATCTTCCTTCTCCTGTGCACTGAAACCATCTCCTTCGGTGTCGGAGTTGAATAGCCTCAGAATTGCTTCATCTGATATTGGATCGTTTTCATTGTCGCTCTCGTCACTTTCATCCGGAGGCAAATCCCCCGCTGGGCCCTCTTCAACATGCAGCAGTCCAGCATTTTCGAAACCCGTTGATGATAGTGGATTTTTTGACAATGCTCCACGCTGTCAGGACCCACTGGCAGACTTGACCATAAGTTGCTCTTCGCACGCGGCCCGTTTTAGTGAAGGATTTCTCCCCACTTGTCATCCAAGCCTCCCGCTGAACACGGAGCGCCACCTTAAATGCACGATTTACACTGATGTCGAGTGGCTGCAAATACTTTGTTGTGCCCCCAGGAATCAGGGTGACAAAATGACTACCGTAATCAGAATGATGGGAAGTTTGAGAGCGCTCGATTTAATCTAAACAGTAAACAAAAAAGATGTTTGACCTTAGCCCGTTCGGCAATTTCATTGGTCTAATGAAAGCTTCATGCCGCCAAAAAACTGAGCAGAATGTGTTTTTTTGGAAATAAAAATTGAAAGCGGGACAAATCCATATATTAGCCGCGTCATTGTTTAAGCCGCGACGTTCAAAGCCTGTGAAAAAAGTTGCGGCTTATAGTCCGGAAATTACTGTATTTAATTTTAATATGCACTCTGGGATAGTTGAGTCTTTGTCAAATAGTTTGTTACAGACAGTACTGAATGTTGTACTCTTGGAAAGTTTCTGTTAAATAAATAGCTGCCTCACACCTGCAGAGAAGGCGTGAAAGTAGTTGGCTGCCTTGCTGCTGAAGCCTGTTACATGTGAAGTGTTTCAGTTGTCACTATCACTCATTCAGTTCAATTATACAGTCGTGCTTGTTTTCTGTATTTGTTCTTTTGGTTTAAAACTGTCAACAGAAATAAGATACACAGTTAAAAATAATAATTGAAACACAGGAAGGTCCAGGATGTAGTGTCAAAGACAAGCGGTGGTTGTTTCAGTGTTTTCAGTTGAATTGTTTAACATAGACTGTGGTCACCACTACAGCTTTGCTCTCCTTCCTTTCACACGCCAACAATATCAAGCCCACATTTCTCTTTTCATGTACACTACCGTTCAAAAGTTTGGGGTCACGTAGAAATGTCCTTGTTTTTTTTAATAGAAAAGCTATTTTTTTTGTCCATTTTAAAATAACATCAAATTGATCAGAAATACAGTGTAGACATTGTTAATTGTAATCGAGTATTGTAGCTGGAAACGGCACATTTTTTTTATGGAATATCTACATAGACGTACAGAGTTCCATTATCAGCAACCATCACTCCTGTGTTCCAATTGAACGTTGTGTTAGCTAATCCAAGTTGATCATTTTAAAAGGCAAATTTATCATTTAGAAAACCCTTTTGCAATTATGTCTGCACAGCTGAAAACTGTTGTTCTGATTTGAAGAAGCAATAAAACTGGCCTTCTTTTAGACTAGTTGAGTATCTGGAGCATCAGCATTTGTAGTTTCGATTACAGGCTCAAAATGGCCAGAAACTCACCAGTCTATTCTTGTTCTGAGAAATGAAGGCTATTCCATGTGAGAAATTGCCAAGAAAATGAAGATCTCGTACAAGGCTGTGTACTACTCCCTTCACAGAGCAGAGCAAACTGGTTCTAACCAGAATGGAAAGAGGAGTGGGAGGCCCCAGTGCACAACAAAGCAAGAGGACAAGTACATTAGAGTGTCTAGTTTGAGAAACAGGCACCTAACTAAAGTCCTCAACTGGCAGCTTCATTAAATAGTACCCGCAAAACAGCAGTCTCACTGTCAACAGTGAAGAGGCGACTCCGGGATGCTGGCCTTCTAGGCAGAGTTGCAAAGAAAAATCCGTATCTCAGACTGGCCAATGAAAAGCAAAGATTAAGATGGGCAAAAGAACACAGACACTGGACAGAGGAACTCTGCCTAGAAGGCCATCATCCCGGAGTCCCCATAGGGCGGCGCACAATTGGCCCAGCTTCGTCCGGGTTTGGCCGCGGTAGACCGCCATTGTTAATAAGAATTTGTTCTTATTTGACTTGCCTAGTTAAATAAAGGCACCACACACACCAAAAAGTTATTTTGTTGGCATTTACGTATGTCCCCATTACCAGTGAAACATAAACAAAACCTATTTCTTTCACTTACTTGCTGTGCTGTTTCGTTGTTCGTTTGTTCAGTTGTTTCATTCTCAACCAGGATTTCATCATACAGTTGAAGTCGGAACTTTACATACACCTTAGCCAAATACATTTAAACTCAGTTTTTCATAATTCCTGACATTTAATCCTAGTAAAAATTCCCTGTTTTAGGCCAGTTAGGATCACCACTTTATTTTAAGAATGTGAAACGTCAGAATAATAGTATAGTGATTTATTTCAGCTTTTATTTCTTTCATCACATTCCCAGTGGGTCAGAAGTTTACATGCACTCAATTAGTATTTGGTAGCATTGCCTTTAAATTGTTTAACTTGGGTCAAACGTTTTGGGTAGCATTCCACAAGCTTCCCACAATAAGTTGGGTGAGTTTTAGCCTATTCCTCCTGACAGAGCTGGTGTAACTGAGTCAGGTTTATAGGCCTCCTTGTTCGCACACGCTTTTTCAGTTTTGCCCACACATTTTCTATGGGATTGAGGTCCTGGCTTTGTGATGGCCACTCCAATACCTTGACTTTGTTGTCTTTAAGCCATTTTGCCACAACTTTGGAAGTATGCTTGGGGTCATTGTCCATTTGGAAGACCCATTTGCGACCAAGCTTTAACTTCCTGACAGATGTCTTGAGATGTTGCTTCAATATATCCACATAATTGTCCTACCTCATGATGCCATCTATCTATTTTGTGAAGTGCACCAGTCCCTCCTGCAGCAAAACACCCCCACAACATGATGCTGCCACCCCCGTGCTTACCGGTTGGGATGGTGTTCTTCGGCTTGCAAGCGTCCCCCTTTTCCTCCAGTCATATTTTTGTTTCATCAGACCAGAGGACATTTCTCCAAAAAGTACGATCTTTGTCTTGTCCCCATGTACAGTTGCAAACCGTAGTTTGTCTTTTTTAGGGCGGTTTTGGAGCAGTGGCTTCTTCCTTGCTGAGCGATCTTTCAGGTTATGTTGATATAGGACTCGTTGCACTGTGGATATAGATACTTTTGCGCCTGTTTCCTCCAGAATCTTCACAAGGTCCTTTGCTGTTGTTCTGGGATTGATTTGCACTTTTCGCACCAAAGTACGTTCATCTCTAGGAGACAGAATGTGTCTCCTTCCTGAGCGGTATGACGGCTGCATGGTCCCATGGTGTATATACTTGCCTACTATTGTTTGTACAGATGAACGTGGTACCTTCAGGCATTTGGATGAACCAGACTTGTGGTCTGCAAATATTTTTTTTTCTGAGGTTTTGACTGATTTCTTTTGATTTTTCCATGATGTCAAGCAAAGAGGCACTGAGTTTGAAGGTATGCCTTGAAATACATCCACAGGTACACCTCCGATTAACTCAAATGATGTCAATTAGCCTATCAGAAGCTTCTAAAGCTATGACATAATTTCTGGAATGTTCCGAGCTGTTTAAAGGCACAGTCAACTTAGTGTATGTAAACTTCTGACCCACTGGAATTGTGATACAGTAGATTATTTCACTTATAATTCAATCTGTAAACAATTGTTGGAAAAATGACTTGTGTCATGCACAAAGTAGATGTCCTAACCGACTTGCCAAAACTATAGTTTGTTAACAAGAGATTTGTGGAGTGGTTGAAAAACGAGTTTTAATGACTCCATTGACTCCAACCTTGACTTCAACTGTGTCAAGCAGTGAAGTTTTAGCTCTTTCTGTCCGTGGCTTCTTCCTCGGTGAGCATTGTCACTGTCTGTTTCCATCTTGTCCAGCTGTGTGTGTAACATTACACGTAAACCCTGTTTCTTGTCTGCATCGAAGTAGCAGTCCTTGTACATAGCATGGTGGCGACACAGTAATGAGTGAAAGCCACCGAATCGCTTGTTCACAGCCTGTCGGCAGTTTTGTTGAGCAGGCGTTTCAATGCCATGACAGAGGGTATCACGTCTACTGCAGGCACAGTTGATGAGCTTATTTCTCCAGTCAGTTGTTCGAATGGATCTAACTAGTGTGTTCATGTTTCAAACATGTTCTCAAATGCCATTTAAATGGCAGCAGCGGTATGACAACCAGCATATTCCTGAGCATACAACTTCCTCAGTACGAAATCCTCGATGACCCACTCTGCTGTCAGACTTAGCATGCTCATAGGGCAGGGTAACATCTGGAAAATGTGCACTTGGTAGTGTGTACCGGTGCTCGACCAGTCGGCGAAAGCCAACATCACCCACGACAGAGAACGGTTGATTGTCAAGGGCAATGCATTCCATTATCTGCCGTTAATGGATTTCGCTTTTGAGTTGTCTCGCTGAAATGTCCTTACTCTTTCAAATGACTGCTTGACTTGTTGACTGCTCGATCCACACATCAGACATTGTAGGCTAGGTGAGGAATGCTGTGTTGCATGTGTATTGCAACATTTTAGGTGGTGTCATTACATCATGTACCTACGTTATATAGGTATGCACGTCAGCTTCGACATCGTCTTTGCATATCGGCGTTAAACTAGACATCGGGCCGATACCGATGTTGGCATTTTTAGCTAATTTTGGCCGATTTCTGATATGGTCACTGATATATTGTGCATCCCTAATATCCATTATACTCTATAACTGTTCTAAAGTCACCATTGGCCTCATGGTGAAATCCCTGTGCAGTTTCCTTCGTCTCCAGCAATTGAGTTAGGAAGGACGCCTGTATCTTTGTAGTGACTGGGTGTATTGATACACCATCCGAAGTGTAATTCATAACTTCATCATGCTCAAAGGGATATTCAGTCTGAGTTTTTTTTGTTTTAGTTTTTTTTCTACCCATCTACCAATAGGTGCCCATCTTTGCGAGGCATTGGGAAACCTCCCTGGTCTTTGTGGTTGAATCTGTATTTGAAATTCACTGCTCAACTGAGGGACCTTACAATTATCTGTATGTGTGGGGTACAGAGATGAGGTAGACATTCAAAAATCATGTTGAACACTATTATTGCACACAGAGTGAGTCCATGCAACTTATTGTGACTTGTTAAGCAAACGTTTACTCCTGAACTTATTTAGGCTTGTCATAACAAAGGGGTTGAATACTTATTGACTCAAGACATTTCAGCTCTTCATTTGTAGTTCATTTGTTAGAAATCTTACAAACATGTTTCCACTTTGACATAATGGGGTGTTGTTTGTAGGCCAATGACAAAACATCTCAATTTAATTGATTTTAAATTCAAGCTACAACACAACAAAATTAGGAAAAAGTGCAACTCCAAATTAGGACGGTGTTAATGTTTTGTACACTCAGTTTATATCCTATTTCTGTTTTGTCCGAGTTTGGATTGCAATTTGACTTGACCCTTGGTTCTTCATCGTGTTCTTCAATGCAGTTTGTGTCAAAATAAAGCATCTTCAGTCGACCTAATCGAGGGCACAGATTTTGTTAATATTTAAATTAAATAATAGTTGTTTTTAACTGCCCTAGGGGCTATGTTCCTGATATAAATTGAAATACGACATACACTTTTGTAATTGACTATATTAATCGAACCTATTAAACTAGTGCCAGGAGAGGTTTTTTACATTAATGGAATCATTTCACAGCATCTATTTCACTGTGATCGTTGTACTCATGCAACCCCCTGTATTCATTGCAGTCAGTGCTTGACTTGGGCAGGAGCTCACTGGAGCTGAGTACCGGCACTTTTAAATGTTCTACTGCTTGAGTTTCTGTTCCTTTCATAGAATAATAGATCAACAGTATTGTGGAGTTCCTGTTCCTCTTATAGAATATTAGATCAACAGTATTGTGGAGTTCCTGTTCCTCTTATAGAATAATAGATCAAAAGTATAGTGGAGTTCCTGTTCCTCTTATAGAATATTAGATCGACAGTATAGTGGAGTTCCTGTTCCTCTTATAGAATATTAGATCGACAGTATAGTGGAGTTCCTGTTCCTCTTATAGAATATTAGATCGACAGTATTGTGGAGTTCCTGTTCCTCTTATAGAATATTAGATCAAAAGTATAGTGGAGTTCCTGTTCCTCTTATAGAATATTAGATCGACAGTATTGTGGAGTTCCTGTTCCTCTTATAGAATATTAGATCGACAGTATAGTGGAGTTCCTGTTCCTCTTATAGAATATTAGATCAACAGTATTGTGGAGTTCCTGTTCCTCTTATAGAATATTAGATCAACAGTATTGTGGAGTCCCTGTTCCTCTTATAGAATATTAACTCAACAGTATTGTGGAGTTCCTGTTCCTCTTATAGAATATTAGATTGACAGTATTGTGGAGTTCCTGTTCCTCTTATAGAATATTAGATCGACAGTATAGTGGAGTTCCTGTTCCTCTTATAGAATATTAGATCGACAGTATAGTGGAGTTCCTGTTCCTCTTATAGAATATTAGATCGACAGTATTGTGGAGTTCCTGTTCCTCTTATAGAATATTAGATCGACAGTATTGTGGAGTTCCTGTTCCTCTTATAGAATATTAGATCGACAGTATTGTGGAGTTCCTGTTCCTCTTATAGAATATTAGATCGACAGTATAGTGGAGTTCCTGTTCCTCTTATAGAATATTAGATCGACAGTATAGTGGAGTTCCTGTTCCTCTTATATAATATTAGATCAACAGTATTGTGGAGTTCCTGTTCCTCTTATAGAATATTAGATCAACAGTATTGTGGAGTTCCTGTTCCTCTTATAGAATATTAGATCAACAGTATTGTGGAGTTCCTGTTCCTCTTATAGAATATTAGATCAACAGTATTGTGGAGTTCCTGTTCCTCTTATAGAATATTAGATCAAAAGTATAGTGGAGTTCCTGTTCCTCTTATAGAATATTAGATCAAAAGTATAGTGGAGCTCCTGCACCTAAATATAAACAGTACCCAAAATGAGTACCGCAACCTATTTCAGTCACAGTCGAGCACTAATTGCAGACCACCATTTTCTGAAGCTCTTGTCTGAACACCATTGTGTTCTTACTCCATCAATTTCAAACAAGAATGCCATTCATTCACACATGATTACAAAACAGCCATTTATTTGGGTTGGGGCATTTAAACAGACATTGTATTTTTACAGAAAGGAGAAAAGAAGTTTGACTTAGTAGAGAGATGAGTGGAAACAAAAGATTTAGGAGTTCTGTGAGTGCTCGACTGACACATGAAGGTTGAGGGGGAGACTTATTAATGTAGCAAGGAGGCTTTGCAGACCCAATGCCGTCTCTGTGCCCAGCCAAGGATGGCAACAAGATGTTCAAAGTCTACCCTTGGTATAGTATTTGTACATGGAATCACTTCAGATGAGGGAAAGAAGTTCACATTGAGTTGGTGTAAAGTAATAATTTTAACTTAACTCATGTCTGACGAGCAAGCATGTTGGCATATTTGAGGTTTTTATTATTTTTTCTTATTTAACAAAAAAACATCAAACAAGATATATAGACATATAAGACCAATGTTCAGCAGGTACAGGACCGGACAAGTAAACAGGATAGTTAGACAGGACAACATATAATAACAATTTTGACATTTAAATGTCTTGGGGAGAAGTGCCAACATGAAATGATATATTGGAGAACATTTTGGAGTGCTTGTTTGCTGAGAAGTAATCTTTTAGCCAACAGTGTCAATAGAGACGGGGCTTCCATTCTATTACATATTGTAGTTGTGAATGTACAACCAGTCCAAAACCAGATATCTCAATTTGACGCATGTCTTATGTTAAACAAAATATACTTTCTACATATACTCAATCTTTTCTTACACTTAAATATTCCCAGTACTACTACTGCCATTGTGTATAGTTGGTATAGTGTACTGTTAATATGATTGAATGGGGCGTCACGTAGCCTAGCGTTTAAGAGCGTTGACCCAGTAACCAAAAGGTCAGTTTCAAATCCCAGAGCCGACTAGGTGAATAATCTGTCCATGTGCCCTTGAGAAAGTTAAAGGGGCTTTCTCAAGGGCACTTGGACAGATATTTCACCAAGTCAGCTAAGTGAAAGTCGCTCTGGATAAGATGCCACTAAATTACTAATATGTAAATGATCCACCCGTACAAAGGTCCTGAACCTTTGCAGTAAGGGTATTTAACTTGGGCAGTTGAACCTTTGCAGTAAGGGTATTTAACTTGGGCAGTTGAACCTTTGCAGTAAGGGTATTTAACTTGGGCAGTTGAACCTTTGCAGTAAGGGTATTTAACTTGGGCAGTTGAACCTTTGCAGTAAGGGTAAATTCACTTGGGCAGTTGAACCTTTGCAGTAAGGGTATTTAACTTGGGCAGTTGAACCTTTGCAGTAAGGGTATTTAACTTGGGCAGTTGAACCTTTGCAGTAAGGGTATTTAACTTGGGCAGTTGGACCTTTGCAGTAAGGGTATTTAACTTGGGCAGTTGAACCTTTGCAGTAAGGGTATTTAACTTGGGCAGTTGAACCTTTGCAGTAAGGGTATTTAACTTGGGCAGTTGGACCTTTGCAGTAAGGGTATTTAACTTGGGCAGTTGAGCCTTTGCAGTAAGGGTATTTAACTTGGGCAGTTGGACCTTTGCAGTAAGGGTATTTAACTTGGGCAGTTGGACCTTTGCAGTAAGGGTATTTAACTTGGGCAGTTGAACCTTTGCAGTAAGGGTATTTAACTTGGGCAGTTGGACCTTTGCAGTAAGGGTATTTAACTTGGGCAGTTGGACCTTTGCAGTAAGGGTATTTAACTTGGGCAGTTGGACCTTTGCAGTAAGGGTATTTAACTTGGGCAGTTGGACCTTTGCAGTAAGGGTATTTAACTTGGGCAGTTGGACCTTTGCAGTAAGGGTATTTAACTTGGGCAGTTGAACCTTTGCAGTAAGGGTATTTAACTTGGGCAGTTGAACCTTTGCAGTAAGGGTATTTAACTTGGGCAGTTGGACCTTTGCAGTAAGGGTATTTAACTTGGGCAGTTGGACCTTTGCAGTAAGGGTATTTAACTTGGGCAGTTGAACCTTTGCAGTAAGGGTATTTAACTTGGGCAGTTGGACCTTTGCAGTAAGGGTATTTAACTTGGGCAGTTGGACCTTTGCAGTAAGGGTATTTAACTTGGGCAGTTGAACCTTTGCAGTAAGGGTATTTAACTTGGGCAGTTGAACCTTTGCAGTAAGGGTATTTAACTTGGGCAGTTGGACCTTTGCAGTAAGGGTATTTAACTTGGGCAGTTGAACCTTTGCAGTAAGGGTATTTAACTTGGGCAGTTGAACCTTTGCAGTAAGGGTATTTAACTTGGGCAGTTGAACCTTTGCAGTAAGGGTATTTAACTTGGGCAGTTGGACCTTTGCAGTAAGGGTATTTAACTTGGGCAGTTGAACCTTTGCAGTAAGGGTATTTAACTTGGGCAGTTGAACCTTTGCAGTAAGGGTAAATTCACTTGGGCAGTTGAACCTTTGCAAATATGTAAAAGCTCCTAATTCGATTACATATAGATGCAGTACTTAGAAAAAATAACTGTCTTGGTCTTGACTTGTTGAGGCATAAGACTGGAGGTCATCTGGCCTTTTGATATCTCTGTGCCTTAGTGAAGTTAAGCTCCTAGCCAGGCATGGCTCTCTGAGGCTATAGGGAGTGCATGCATTGCTCATCACACTGCTAGGGGCATGTTGTCTAGATCCTGGGGGACTTCCATACACGAATTCCTGGAGCTGGAACACTGCATCTGCATGGACATTTCTCCAGCCGTTCATGAATCCCCCGTTTGGCTCCTTACCCCTTCTCTTGCCTGCTCCTCCTCCCTTTCCTTCCACTCTTCTTCTCCCTGCTCTTCATCATCCACCTGGACCTCCTCAAACATGACGCTGGCATCGCAGGGCCCCACTATGCCCCTCTCTGTGTGCTCCGTGCCCCAGTAGCCTATGCCACTCACCAGGTCCACATTACTGCGGGTGGGGCGAGGGGCACGGGCCTGGTGCCAAAGACGGCACACCTGGCAGGCCAGGACCACAGTAGAGACCAGCAGACACAGGACCAGGCCCCCGGCGCAGGCCACTAGTATGAAGCCCATCTGGGGCTTGATGAGGCAGCCCGGGGTGGCCTCCTTGGGGGAGCTGGAGTTGTCTGGCTCCGGGGAGGGGTCGGGGAGTATTGTGCTGTTGTTTTCCTCTGAGCTAATGGAGTTTTGATCATGTAGATCTATGTCCACATCGGTCTGAGGCTGACTACTGCTGGTATGTGAAGCTTGTCCAATCAGAAGGAAGAAGAGAAGATGGAGAGAGATTCTGGAGGCTTCCATGTTTCAGGTTCTCTGAAATGGTACTAGAGGAAGAGAATAGCTTTTATTGTTCCTGCCAGCAAACAGTCTCTGTATTGTGACTTTTGTTAATGTTTGAATATAGTTCTAGAAGTTGTATGAGATACGTATGCTTAGGGGTCTGCAGAGTTATTTCAGGGTGTTGTTTTTTAAAATGTATTATTTGTGGACCCCCCTCCCAATGTTTTTAGAAATATGCCTACCAACAACAAAATAAACACATTTTGAATGACATATTTACAGTAGAAAACATCTTCTTTCTGATGATGTCAACTTTATTTCTCAACTCCTGATATTGAGCTCATTACACTCATTGGAGCTTATTACGCTGTCTGACATAAACTTTGAAAAGCAAAGTACTTCCCGTACTCACGGGAAGTGCTGCTGGTAAGCTTTCTTAACTTGCACATTTTTGCCAACACATGGCTAACCTTTGTTTAACCAGATAAACTGCTGCTTTTAGCGAAAATGTGTTTGGATTACCTTTTCTACAAATAGGCTATGTTGGAGTTTACACTTCCTCTTCCAATTATTACGTGAGGAGGTCAAAATAATGAAAAACTATCTACCAAGTCCTCATAGTTTATTACTTCTCCCTGCCATTATCATTCACCTGATAAGACAAGACGTGATTTATATAACATTTTGCTAACTAGCCCAGATAAGTCTTCCACTCACTGTCACAGTACATCACAATTGACTAAATGAATGAATAAGTCAATGTGTTACTGAAGTAGACTTGCCTTACCATAGAACTAACTGGCTACAAGTTATTTATGCAGTACCTTTCAGAAACGTATTATGTACAGTAAATGTCAGAATAATCTAGACGTCTTTGTTAAATTTGTCCAAATCGTCGTTTTGTCGTTTTCATTGCAATGTCCACTTAAAATAAGCTGAATCATACCACAGAAACACATTATTTTGTCATTACTTTTTTTGAACAATGTATGTTGGAGATTGTGTGGGCATCACTTACCTGGGCAAGGGGACAGCCTGTGAGTGTGTGTGTGTGTGGGCGCAAGGTGAACTAGACTGGGAATATGTCAGTATAAGGAGCGGGCGGTGTGTGTGTGTGTCAGAGTCAGAATTGGCACCTGCTGTGACCCAAGCCTCTTGAAATGCACCCCCCCTCAGTCTTTTTCTGACTTGGTTATTTCTGGGCTCGTTGAGCCTCCACCTCTGTAGCACACGACGTCTGAAAAGAGACACAGAAGGGTGTATGTAAATTAGTATATGCCCACAATTCAGTCTGAGACTGCCAGCTACCAGTAAATTATACTAATAATACTGCTAGCGATGAACTCTTTCTAGGCCTGAGAAGCTGAATAATTTTTATTTATTTAACTGTTATTTTGAGTTATGCTTAGACCAAGGTCTCTATTTCAGAAGAGCCCTGTAACAAAAATATGTTGTGTACAGTATTACAATAGAAAGATCATTCACAAGTTCATGCACAAATTAAGTGCTTTCAGAATGGGATGAATTTCAGATTTTCATCTGTATGAATCCACCGTGAGACTGTTCTATCTAAACCAAAGAGACCAGAAAATACCAGTATTTTGGAATTTTTTTAACCGGTAAGAGTATTTCTTTTTAGAGGTAGTGCACTCTCAGCCAGCCAGGTCTATCTACCTACTCCTCTTCCATCAGACCTATCCTCAACTTCTCCTTCCCTTCTCTTTCTGCAGGTTTAAGACAGGCCAGATCAACGGAGACCTTCTAATCTACCATGTGCTGCTGACCCTGAAGCCTTACTACGCCAAGCCCTACGAGATCATAGTGGACCTGACCCACGTGGGGCCCAGCAACCGCTTCAAGACAGACTTCTTGTCCAAGTGGTTCGTGGTGTTCCCGGGCTTTGCCTACGAAAACGTGGTGGTGGTCTACGTGTACAACTGCAACACGTGGGTGAGGGAGTACACCAAGTACCATGAGAGGCTGCTGACAGGCCTAAAGGGCAGCAAGCGGGTGCAGTTCATCGACTCGCCGGTGCGCTTGGTGGAGCACGTAGAGGCAGAGCAGCAGAAGCTCCCCGCAGCCACGCTAGCCCTGGAGGAGGACCTCAAGGTGTTCCACAATGCCCTCAAAGTAGCCCACAAGGACACCAAGGTCTCCATCAAGGTCAGTAGCACACTGGTCTGTGTGTAACCCTAGCGTTAACCATAACTTTCAAACTGGCTACAAGAAAAACAGGGTATGGGGAACAAGGAAGTATGGAGATCGAGGGCAGGCGGGAACAGCAAGAATTGTTTACAAAAAAAAAGTACATTGGACATTTGTCGCAATATCAAATCATTTTTGGGTAACAATGAAGTACCTTGATGTGATTGTTTTACGTTAAAATGGTCAAAAAGAAAGAGGAAAAAAATATTTTGAGCAAATGGCAGTTTCTCAAGCAAGAATTTTGATAGGACTGTCTGGGAGTGGGGAGGCAAACTGAAAATTAGCTGTGATTGGCATAGAGGTTTGGTACTCTCTTTATTATTGGTCTATTAACTAATTTACAGCATAGTGATGTCACCATGGGAGGTCAAATCTCCAGAGCACCAAAACAGGCTGAAAATTCAGGCAGTCTTTTCAAACAGCTTCAATGTCATTTTCAGAATTTTACAATATTATTCCAACCTCATAGTGTAGAAATATGCAGTATAAAAAAACCACAGAAAAATCACGTTTTTGACTTCTCTATGCCTCAATCAGTTTGAATAGATTCGTTTGTTGCCAAAAGGGAAAGTGGAAGATTGAATTGATTGGTTATTAAGTCCTGCTTTGTGTTAGCAGCATGACAGCTGGTCTGTGTTGTCATTGTTGTCATGTACACACTTGTCTCTCAACAACAACCCTCCCTATTATCCCAGGTAGGCTCCACGGCCGTCCAGGTGACGTCAGCAGAGCGTACCCGTGTCCTGGGCCAGTCCGTGTTCCTCAACGATGTGTACTATGCCTCTGAGGTCGAGGAGATCTGCCTGGTGGACGAGAGCCAGTTCACCCTGACCATGGCCAACCAGGGCACGCCCCTCACCTTCATGCATCAGGAGTGTGACGCCATTGTCCAGTCCATCATCCACATCAGGACGCGCTGGGAGCTGTCGCAGCCAGACTCAATCCCCCAGCACACCAAGATCAGGCCCAAAGACGTGCCGGGCACCTTGCTGAACCTCGCCCTGCTCAATCTGGGCAGCTCTGACCCCAGCCTCAGGTCACACATTCAACATAGCTAGCTTCTAGGGGTCAATCAGGGCAGGTCTTGGTGTAGCATGTTCTCTGAAATATGAGCAGTAGCTAAATGAAACAATTAATTTACTGCAACTTCATCCAACTTCCTGATTGGAAATGGAATATAATAGCTAACTGTCCCCTCTACAGGTCTGCAGCCTACAACCTGCTGTGTGCCTTAACCTGCACCTTCAACCTGAAGATCGAGGGCCAGCTGCTGGAGACCTCAGGCCTGTGTATCCCTGCTAACAACACCCTCTTCATAGTCTCCATCAGCAAGACGCTGGCCGCCAACGAACCACACCTCACCCTGGAGTTCCTGGAGGAGTGCATCTCCGGCTTCAGCAAGTCTAGTGAGTCTAGAACACAGAACGCGCATAAATGCATTGACTGAAATTCATTCCAAAAGATGACCACTCTCTCTGTCTTTTCTACCTCACACCTACTTGCCCGCTCTTTTTATTTACAGACTCACACTGACACACTAACTTTCTCTCAACACACAAACGCAGACACGCACTCAGACACACAGACCGGCCCAACGATCCCCGTCAACCTGACCAGTTGCCATTTGTTTTGGGAGGACTGTTTGATTGCCATATCCATCAGTGTGCATTGAGCCATGGTTTCAGAGCCCTCAGCTCTCAGTGCGGGTGTCTTGTCATTCATCCACATGCCAATCTCTGCTCCTCCACACTGCAGCAACAACAGAGAAGCTCGTGTTATTGACCCTCTGATTCTGTGTCTGTGTTTAGGTATAGAGCTGAAGCACCTGTGTCTAGAATACATGACCCCCTGGCTGCTCAACCTGGTGAGGTTCTGCAAGCACAATGACGACGCCAAACGTCAGCGCGTCAGCGCCATCTTGGATAAGCTCATCACCATGACTATCAATGAGAAGCAGATGTACCCCTCTATACAGGCAAAGATCTGGGGCAGCCTCGGCCAGGTGAGTAACCACACACACACACACATTCATACATCCTTGTTGTTTGACCTCAGATTTACATTTTAGTCAAACACTATATTAGAGGGTACATGTTTACTTAATGTACTGTTAAATGTCTCTAAGCCCAATAAAAACTGCCCATGTTGGCTTTCTCAGAGATTAAGGCTTACAGAGATGGGAGGCACTCATGTAGAAGATAGGGACATATTGCATTTTTATAGGCACAAGGAATGCTTTATGAATCCAACATGCCGAATCATAGCCTGTTTTTCAATAAAAAAAAAAACGTTTTATTTCGTTTTTTTTAATTGACGGTATCGAAATGACAGTACTTTGGGGTTTGAGGTGTTCTTCCTAAATAGCATTAGCTATCTACGTTGTAAAAGTTTAATGGCTTGTCTCAAATGACCGCAGTATAGACATCTGAATATATCTCCATAGATAATAAACAACACATTCTAAACTCCTCTGTAATTTTTCATACCCAATCCATTCTGGGTGGTGAACAAGTGTACTTTTTGGGGAGAAGGGCAGTTCTGTATTTCTGAGATATGACCTGTCAATTCTACACAGCCCAACTGAATGCAACCCAAGTTGTATGTGACCTGGTTGCCTGACCTGTGACCTCTGCCCTCAGATAACGGACCTGCTGGACGTGGTGTTGGACAGCTTCATCAAGACCAGCGCTACAGGAGGCCTGGGCTCCATCAAGGCTGAGGTCATGGCTGACACGGCCGTGGCTCTGGCCTCAGGGAACGTCAAACTGGTCTCCAGCAAGGTGGGTATCTACACTTCGAGCTAGTTTACGCAGGCTAACACATGCTAACACATGCTATCTGGGCTAACTGTTTTCAATGGCAAAAATGCTAACAGTTAACTGTCAGTCTAGATGCACTGGGAACACTGTCACTGTTTTATGCTAACAGACACTCCTCCATGTCAAACCCAGTGTCCCAACATGGATGACGTCACTGTCCTTGTCTTAGTGAACCCTCTGGTCGGAGACCGTTTTCCTCTCAAACTCCACAATGTCACTAACTCAAAGTATACTTTAGAACAACTCTGTTAGAATCTTAATCGTGGCTGTTTACATTCCCAGTTGGGATTTTCTAAATCATAATTTGGGATTAAGCAAATAAATATTTCTGTATTATCAATATTAAGATGCATACAGTTTTAGTATGATACAAAGATAAACTCATCGAAACATTGTCCTAGACAACATATATTAAATGCTGTTTTTAATCTAAAATGTCTTCCAAACAAAGAACATTTGCATTTAAATTGATTAATACTTACCAATTTGCCTTAGTAACAGTTTCTTTCCACATCATCCAATCTGACCGACTCATCAACCCCATCTGTGAGCTGTTTATCCCAATTGTCCCTCTTACTGAAATAGAAACACACACCCTCACAGCCCAGGCTGACAATAGTAAGCCAGGCAGACACTGTAAAGCATGGCAGTGAATGGTCGTCATTGTGAAGATGTTTTGCTAAGGAACAGCAAACACAGTGCTCTTTTAGTTGAGGTGTCGCAGCACCCATCTTAGTCATTTACATCTATTTAAGTGACTAATCAATGACTTTAAGCTTGACATTTGATGAATCATTTGCAGGGTTTGTGTGTTGTGATATAGTGGTCTTAATGTACACGTCATCCATCAGAAGGTGGGCATTGTTTGGTTGGCATGTTCCAGCCCAGCCACTACTGATGTCATGACAGGCCAGCTATTGGGGACAAAGGGGACTTTGTCTGGTCCCCATGGCCTATTTGTCACCCGGGGCTTGTGCCAATGGTGTTTTATTTACAGATATAATCACTGCCATCTTCTCTCTGCCTCCTATTTCGCCAACATCCCAGAATACATCTGAAGTTTTTTTAGGGATACCGCTCGCATTTAAAATAAAATAAGAAAAAAACAATTCTGTTGATATTAACGTCATCAGGAAGTAAAAAAAATAGTCCAGCACAAAGTATATGATATCATATCACTGACTCTACCTTCTAATACCTCATAATGACTGGCTATCTCTACACACCCTCTGACCAGGTGATTGGCCGAATGTGTAAGATCATCGACAAGACGTGCCTGTCTCCCACGCCCACCCTGGAGCAGCACCTGATGTGGGATGACATTGCCATCCTGGCCCGTTACATGCTGATGTTGTCCTTCAACAACTCTCTGGACGTAGCAGCTCACCTGCCCTACCTGTTCCACGTGGTCACTCTGCTGGTGGCCACCGGACCCCTGTCCCTACGCGCCTCCACACATGGCCTGGTCATCAACATAATCCACTCTCTCTGCACCTGCTCCCAGCTCAACTTCAGAGGTGAGGAAGCACACCTTATCTTCCCTGCAGGCTATATACCATCTGTAGTTAAACAGCATACCCTTCCCTGGTCATTAATGTGTATGGATGCCACTGGGCTCCCTTGCAAGTAAGATAATTGAAAGACCCAATGTAAGCACTGCATGCAGTGAACCATGAAACTGCTTCAATAGAGGTAAATGTCTTATCTATGTTTGTTTAAAACAGTTTGCTATAGATATGTGTTCAGGGTTTCTCTTTCAGAAGAGCAACAAGGTCATCTTCTCCTCTTGTCATGATCTCTTCTAGAGGAGACCAAGCAGGTCCTGAGGCTGAGCCTGACAGAGTTCTCCCTGCCTAAGTTCTATCTGCTGTTTGGCATCAGTAAGGTCAAGTCTGCTGCGGTCATCGCCTTCCGCTCCAGCTACCGTGACCGCTCCTTCTCCCCCAGCTCCTACGAAAGGGAGACCTTCGCCCTCTCCTCCCTGGAGACCGTCACTGAGGCCCTGCTGGAGATCATGGAGGTGAGGGAGACACACACACACACACATTACTTGATATTATACATTATACTATATACCGTCCAGAATACAAGCAAAATACCAATATCTGACTGAATATGTCCTCTCTTGTAGGCGTGCATGAGGGACATCCCAGCGTGCAAATGGCTGGACCAGTGGACCGAGCTGGCTCAGAAGTATGTCAGATTTCTTTTGAGACAGATTCACTTTGACCACTATCAATGAATGCCTCTCAGTGCATTCGGAAGGTATTCAGACCGCTTTACTTTTTCCACTATTTGTTACGTTACAGCCTTATTCTAAAAAAAATTATATTTATTTAATACCCCAAAATGACAAAGCAAAAACGGTTTTTAGAAGTGTGTGCAAATTTATAAAAAACATAACTGAAATATCTAATTTCCATAAGTATTCAGACCCTTTACTCAGTACTTTGTTGAAGAACCTTTGGCAGCAATTACAGCCTTGTCTTCTTGGGTATGATGCTACAAGCTTGGCACACCTTTATTTGGGTATTTTTCCCGTTCTTCTCTGCAGATCCTCTCAAGCTCTGTCAGGTTTGATGGGGAGTGTTGCTGCGAGTTGTTCGATCCGGTTCAAGTCAGGGCTCTGGCTGGGCCACTCAAGAACATTCAGAGACTTGTCCCAAAGCCACTCCTGTGTTGTCTTGGCTGTGTGCTTAGAGCCTTTGTCCTGTTGGAAGGTGAACCTTCGCCCCAGTCTGAGTTCCTGAGTGCTTTGGAGCAGGTTTTCATCAATGATCTCACTGTACTTTGCTCCGTTCATCTTTCCCTCAATCCTGGCTAGTCTCCCTGGTGCTGAAAAACATCCGCACAGCATGATGCTGCCGCCACCATGCTTCACCGTAGGGATGGTATTGGCCAGGTGATGAGCAGTGCCTGGTCTCCTCCAGATATGAAGCTTGGCATTCAGGCCAAAGAGTTCAATCTTGGTTTCTCAGACCAGATAATCTTGTTTGTCAGACCAGATAATCTTGTTTGTCATGGTCTGAGATAGGGTTGCATATTTTGGGGAATATTCAGAGGTGGAAACTTTCTGTGGGAATATATGGGAATTAACGGAAATATATGCAAATTAATACTAATTGTTTTTTGCATTGGATATATTTACCATATCATATGGAGACAAACATAATTGCTAATGATAAAATCCTTCCAATAGAAATTAAAAAAAATGATTAAGTTACGAATTTAACTTTAATTAAATTAGTTGACTCTTCACACGGGATGATTTCACTGAACAACAAAAGAAAGGGAATATTGAATGATCCCCAATGATCCATCACATCTCCCAAAAAGGTTTTCAACATATATCTGTAAAATGATAGTCTAGAAACTAAAGCTTTGGTTGTCTTCCTCTCAGGCTTCCATGTCTTTTCCCTGGACCTCCTCAATGTCCACCTCTTGAACATCAGACTCTGAGGCCTCATCTTCACTGTCACTTTCCAACCTTGTTGAGGATGGCTTGTTGTCAGGCTGAAAAGCCTTAAATTTGCCCGGATGGCCACCAATTTTTCAACCCTTGTATTGGTCAGCCTGTTGCGTGCTTTGGTGTGTGTGTTCCCAAACAAGGACCAGTTGCGCTCTGAGGCGGCTGATGTTGGTGGGATTTGGAGGATGATGGAGGCAACAGGGGAAAGAGCCTCAGATCCACAAAGTCCCTTGCACCAGGTGGCTGATGAGATATGTTGGCACGACTGCCATATTGCATCTCCATCCCAAAGACCTTGCTTGGAAGTGTACTTCACCAGACTGCCAAGAACCTTGCCCTCATCCAGGCCAAGGTGGTGAGACATGTTAATGATGACACCATAGGCCTTGTTGATCTCTGCACCAGACAGGATGCTCTTGCCAGCATACTTGGGGTCCAACATGTACGCTGCGGCGTGTATGGGCTTCAGGCAGAAGTCTACGCTTTTTGAAGTATTTCAGAACGGCAGTTTCCTCTGCTTGGAGCAACAATGAAGTGGGCAGGGCAGTATGGATTTATTCTCTCACATCTGCAAGCAGAGACTGAACGTATGACAGGATGGCTTTGTCTCCCTCAATCCGTGCAATGGCTACTGCTATAGGTTTCAGGCTGCTCACCACTCTCTCGGCAGACTGTGATATGGCCATTTCTTGGAGAGACTCCTTCCCCTCCAGGAGACTGTCACACATGATGACAACACCAACTCAACGGGTGTTGCTGGGCAGCTTCAATGTGGTGCTCTTATTCTTCTCACTTTGCTTGGTGAGGTAGATTGCTGCTATAACTTGATGACCCTTCACATACCTAACCATTTCCTTGGTTCTCTTGTAGAGTGTATCCATTGTTTTCAGTGCCATGATGTCCTTGAGGAGCAGATTCAATGCATGAGCAGCACAGCCAATGGGTGTGATGTGAGGGTAGGACTCCTCCACTTTAGACCAAGCAGCCTTCATGTTCGCAGCATTGTCTGTCACCAGTGCAAATACCTTCTGTGGTCCAAGGTCATTGATGACTGCCTTCAGCTCATCTGCAATGTAGAGACCGGTGTGTCTGTTGTCCCTTGTGTCTGTACTCTTGTAGAATACTGGTTGAGGGGTGGAGATGATATAGTTAATTATATCATCATATACTTTCTCTTCCTCCTTAAAAGATTTAGATGCACTATTGTAAAGTGGTTGTTCCACAGGATATCATAAGGTGAATGCACCAATTTGTAAGTCGCTCTGGATAAGAGCGTCTGCTAAATGACTTAAATGTAAATGTAACATTGCCTGTGAGCATCAGAGGTGAACCAGTTGCATACACAGCTCAAGCAAGACGTTCATCAGCATTTCTGACTATGTTCCTCCGTTGAGTCAAATTTTTTTTACTATCGATAAGGATTCATAATTTTCACCTCAAAAAGAAGTAGAGGGACTTTTGTCAGAGGTTGCTTGTTGTGAGCGCTGAGGTAACTTTATGCACTTGGTCAGATGATTCTGCATCTTTGTTACATTCTTCACATATGATTTGGTACAGCATTTGCAAATGTACACTGCTTTTCCTTCTACATTAGCTGCAGTGAAATGTCTCCACACATCAGAGTGCCCGTGGCATTTTCTTGTAAAAATTTGAAAAAACCAAATACAATTCCATGTACAGATAAATAGTTAAGCAGTTAGATTAAACAACTCCTTTGTAAGATAAATGTTTTAAATAGAAACATGTATGGAAACAGGTGAATTAACACTCAGTTAGCAGGCTCAAGCAAGCTAAAACCAACATGGTAGCAAAAACTAACTAGCAGAAATGTTGTATGTTACATAAAATATATATGTAATATAAAATATATATATATATATATATCTCTAAAATATATTCACCCCACCCAGTATTGTAATCAAAACTTAACAGAAAGCATGTAGTCCTTGGCTTAGACAGTGTAGTAGTGTGGGCTCAATAGCATCTCATTATTGTGCAAGATCTTGAGAATCAGCTGTACATGTGATGGAAGAATGCACTGCGCATGCAGAGTGTTGCAATTACATTGAATTGGTGATAGTTTAATCAAAATATGCCACAAGACCTAGAATTGCCTTGTGTATCTCACAAAAAAGGTTCACTGTTTTTCAGTTAACTTTTTTTAATGAATTTAAGCAAAATTCCCAGGCTTAACTTCCCTTGGAAAATTTCCAGAACAATTCTGGAAATTTACCTGAAAGTTTTCAGCACTTTGCTACCCTAGTCTGAGAGTCCTTTCGGGGCCTTTTGGCAAACTCCAAGCGTACTGTCATGTGCCTTTTATTGAGTAGTGGCTACCGTCTGGCCACTACCATAAAGGCCTGATTGAGGGAGTTCTGCACAGATGGTTGTCCTCCTTGAAGGTTCTTCAATCTCCACAGAGGAACTCTGGAGCTTTGTCAGTGACCATTGGTTTCTTGGTCACCTCCCTGACCAAGGCCCTTCTCCCCCGATTGCTCTTTTTGGCCAGGCGGCCAACTCTAGGAAGAGTCTTGGTGATTCCAAACTTACTCCATTTAAGAATGATGGAGGCCACTGTGTTTGCTCTGACATGCACTGTCAACTCTGGGATCTTATATAGACAGGTGTGTGCCTTTTTCAAATCATGTCCAATCAATTGAATTTACCACAGGTGGACTCCAAGTTGTAGAAACATCTCAAAGATGATCAATGGAAACAGGATGTACCTGAGCTCAATTTCGTGTCTCAATAGCAAAGGGTCTGAATACTTAAATAAATAATGTATTTGTTTTTTATTTTTAATACATTTGCAAACATTTCTGAAAACATGTTTTTGTTTTGTCATTATGGAGTATTGTGTGTAGATTGAGGATTTATTTTTATTTTTATTGAAAACATTTTTAACAAGGTTCTAACGTTACAATGTGGAAAGTGTCAAGGGGTCTGAATACTTTCTGAATGCACTGTATACTCACTCTATTGTGCACTTCTCAAATGCCACCTATGTCGTCCACCAGGTTTGCGTTCCAGTACAACCCGTCCCTGCAGCCCAGAGCCCTGGTGGTGTTTGGCTGCATCAGTAAGAGGGTGACCCACGGCCAGATCAAACAGATCATCAGGATCCTCAGCAAGGCCAGCCCCCTGCTCAGCATAGACCGGGTGGGTCTACACACACACACAGGCACACACACGCTGTTGGAGAGCTGAGTTTTAATGAGCAACTCCGTCTTCCAGAATTAACTCGCATGCATACACACACACACACACACACACACACACACACACACACACACACACACACACACACACACACAGGCTGTTGGAGCGCTGAGTTTTAATGAGCAACTCCATCTTCCAGAATTAAAACACACACGCAAACATTGAGGGGTGGTGGTGAGTGTATTTTACCTTTCCTTAGTTCAGTCTGACAATTTTTGTCTGGCTCAGTCTGTACAGGCTAGGCTGCCTGTGGGCGCTATCTGCAATATCTGTGGGCTCTATCTGCAATATGCAGAGAGCTAAGTGTTTGAGTGCACCAACCCACTAATCCAATGGTTTCTAATCCTCTAGCTAACATTATGGATACTATGATAAACTCTCTCCCTCTTCTTCTCTACCCACCTACTCTCTATCTCTCCCTCTCGTTTTTATTTCCTCTTTTTCATGTTTGTTCTTTCTTTCTTTTATCTCTCTCACCCCACCCCCTCTCTCTTTCACTCATCCACTCCTGTCCTCTTCCTCCACAGGGGCTGGAGAGCTGCTTAAAAGGACCTGATAACTACAACAGCCAGGTGCTGATTGAGGCCACAGTCATTGCTCTGATGAAGCTGCAGCCCCTTCTCAACAAGGTACACAAACCGCAAACACAGAACACATGCAATACATAATGTGATTGTCTGTGGTCCACTGCTTGTCAAATTAAAGTTTTTTTTGGTCACGTACACAGATTTGCAGATGTTATTGCATGTGCAACAAAATGCTTGTGTTCTACTATTCAATAAAGAACCCAGCTATAAGTTGTTGGTTCGTGATTTTTAATAACAATTTGGAATCGGAGAAAGGCTAGATTTGTTCTTTGTTATCTTAATGTGCTTGGTGCTGTTCCCTTATATAATGTATGTAACCTCATGGGTTATACTCTATGCTCCTCCAGGACTCCCCCATGCACAAGGCAGTGTTCTGGGTGGCTGTGGCTGTGCTGCAGCTGGATGAAGTCAACCTGTACTCTGCTGGGACGGCCCTGCTAGAGCAGAACCTGCACACTCTGGACACCCTGAGAGTATTCAACGACAAGGTAACAGGCAGACACTCACGCTCAGTTCAATGACAAAAATGAAACATTCATATATTGACACTATGTACATGCTGAATGTGTTTCTACACACACACCCCCCCTCCCTCCCATCAAGAGTCCAGAGGAGGTGTTTATGGAGATCAGGCATCCTCTGGAGTGGCATTGTAAACAGATGGACCACTTTGTGGGCCTCAACTTCAGCTCCAACTTCAACTTCGCACTGGTGGGACACCTGCTCAAAGGTAAGGGAGAGGTCACAGGGACCTGACTTCATCTTGGCCCTAGCAACCCCCCTTCCTGTGACTGTACTGTGTATCATATAAACCATGGCTTCTCTGTCAATATTTCTTAAGTAAACATTCTGAAAATGTTTGAAATGATTGAATTTGTTTGGGTCTAATCTACCTAGATAAAGGATAGACGAAAGACGTTGGCCTAACTTGCCGAGCCAATGCTGAAAATCTGTCTTCCCCACTCAGAGACCCAAACTAGCAATATTGACTTGTCCTGCAGTGACAAAGAGCTTGGCAGCAGTTGTTGGTGTTTTCACTTGTCTCTGTTGTCTGTACTTGTCATTAGCTGCATTTAATGTTGTGTACTCTGTAGGCCTTGATGTGTTTTAATGCTAACTGTGTTGAATTAATATGGCCATGTTACAATCTACCAAGCTAGCAGTGGAGTGGTGTATGGCTATGACTAATGTGCCACCGTTTCCCTTGTGTGCGTGTCAATGTGAAGGCTACAGACACCCGTCGCCCTCCACGGTGGCTCGTACGGTGCGTATCCTCCACACGCTGCTGGCCCTGGTCGGTAAACACCTCAACTGTGACAAGTTTGAGGTCAGCAGCCAAAGCGTGGCCTACCTGGCAGGTCAGTTCCAGTCACAGTCCTACACACTGACTCTACTCACCAACACTTTGTGTTGACTCACCAGACCATTTTTTGTCAACTCACTGAACCTGCAATGTGCTTTTTGGATAGCAAGCAGTGTGTTGCTTTAGAAACATGATTTGTAAAACAGATATGATGGTCTGTCATTTAGTGTCCCCCATTGTTGGAATTGATTCCCTGATGCCGCTGAGGCATTTTAAGACTGGTGTTAAATTCATTAATTGAGGATTGCAGTTGTTCCCATTGACGTAATGATTTATTTGTTGAAAGTGTACTATTGTAATTGTACCCTGTAGTTTATTTTTATTCTTATTTTATTTGGAATGTTCATTTTAAAATGTTTGTGCTCAGGGCACCATTGTGAATGAGACCCTGGTGTCAATAGGGCATCCCTGAATAAATACGAGTAAAAAAAAATTATAATAATCGAATCAAAATCAAATTTTGTCACATGCGTCGAGCACTTCAGGTGTAGACATTACAGTGAAATGCTCACTTACAAGCCCTCAACCAACAGTGCAGTTTTAAGAAAAAAGAAGTGTTAAAGTATTGACTAAATAAACTGAAGTAAATAAAAATAGATAACAGTAACAAGGCTATATACGGGGTACGGGTACTGAGTCAATGTGTGGGGGCACAGCTTCGTCAAGGTAATTGAGGTAATATGTACAGTACCAGTCAAAAGTTTGGACATAACTACTCGTTCAAGTGTTTATTTTTACTGTTTTCCACATTGTAGAATAATAGTGAAGACATCAAAACTATGAAATAACATATATGGAATCATGTAGTAACCAAAAAAGTGTTAAACAAATCAAAATATATTTTACGTTTGAGATTCTTGAAAGTAGCCAACCTTTGCCTTGATGACTGCTTTGCACACTCTTGGCATTCTCTCAACCAGCTTCATGAGGTAGTCACCTGGAATGCATTTCAATTAACAGGTGTGCCTTGTAATAACTTAATTTGTGGATTTTCTTTCCTTAATGCGTTTGAGCCAATCAGTTGTGTTGTGTCAAGGTTGGAGGGGTATACAGAAGATAGCCCTATTTGGTAAAAGACCAAGTCCATATTATGGCAAGAACAGCTCAAATAAGCAAAGCGAAATAAGTCCATTACTTTAAGACATGAAGGTCAGTCAATACGGAACATTTCAATAACTTGGAAAGTTTCTTAAAGTGCAGTCGCAAAAACCATCAAGCGCTATGATGAAACTGAATCT
Source organism: Salmo trutta (assembly GCF_901001165.1). Lineage (NCBI taxonomy): Eukaryota > Metazoa > Chordata > Actinopteri > Salmoniformes > Salmonidae > Salmo > Salmo trutta. The sequence continues at coordinate 72,412,258 of NC_042969.1, forward strand.
CATGAGGACCGGCACAGGAAAGGAAGACCCAGAGTTACCTTTGCTGCAGAGGATAAGTTCATTAGAATTACCAGCCTCAGAAATTGCAGCCCAAATAAATGCTTCACAGAGTTCAAGTAACAGACACATCTCAACATCAACTGTTCAGAGGAGACTGCGTGAATCAGGCCTTCATGGCCGAATTGCTGCAAAGAAACAACTACTAAAGGACACCAATAATAAGAAGAGACTTGCTTGTGCCAAGAAACACGAGCAATGGACATTAGACCGGTGGAAATCTGTAATTTGTTCTGAAGAGTCCAAATTTGAGATTTTTGGTTCCAACCGCAGTGTCTTTGTGAGACGTGGAGTAGGTGAACGGATTATCTCCGCATGTGTGGTTCCTACCGTGAAGCATGGAGGAGGATTTGTGATGGTTTGGGGGTGCTTTGCTGGTGACACTGTTTGATTTATTTAGAATTCAATGCACACTTAACCAGTATGGCTACCACAGCATTCTGCAGTGAAACGCCATCCCATCTGGTTTGCGCTTAGTGGGATTATAATTTGTTTTTCAACAGCACAATGACCCAAAACACACCTCAAGGCTGTGTAAGGGCTATTTGACAAAGATGGAGAGCGATGGAGTGTTGCATCAGATGATCTGGCCTCCACAATCCCCCGACCTCAACCCAATTGAGATGGTTTTGGATGAATTGGACTGCAGTGGGAAGGAAAAGCAGCCAGCAAGTGCTCAGCATATGTGGGAACTCCTTCAAGACTGTTGGAAAAGCATTCCACATGAAGCTGTTTGAGAGAATGCCAAGAGTGTGCAAAGCTGTCATCAAGGCAAAGGGTGGCAACTTTGAAGAATATAAAATATATTTTGATTTGTTTAACACTTTTTTTGGTTACTACATGATTCCATATGTGTCATTTCATAGTTTGGAAGTCTTCACTATTATTCTACAATGTAGAAAATAGTAAAAATAAAGAAAAACCATTGAATGAGTAGGTGTGTCCAAACTTTTGACTGGTACTGTAAATGTAGGTAGAGGTCAAGTGACTATGCATCAAATTTTATTGGTCATATACACGTGTTTATTATATGTTATTGCGGGTGTCGTGAAATGCTTGTGTTTTTAGCTTCAATAGTGCAGTAATGTCGAACAATTTCACAACAATACACACCAATCTAAAGTAAAATAAAATATTAATATTTGGATTAGTAATGTTAGAGCGGTGTACACTAAGTACAGTATATATGTATGAGATGAGTAATGCAAAATATGTAAACATTATTAAAGTGGCCAGTGATTTCAAGTCTATGTATATAGCGCAGCACCCTCTAATGTGCTAGTGATAGCTATTTTACAGTCTGATGGCCTTGAGATAGAAGCTGTTTTTCAGTCTTTCGGTCCCAGCTTTGATGCACCTGCACTGACCTCAGGCAGGCAGTGGCTCGGGTGGTTGTTGTCCTTGATGATCTTTTTGGCCTTCCTGTGACATCGGGTGCTGTGTGTCCTGGAGGGCAGGTAGTTTGTCCCCGGTGTTGCGTTGGGCAGACCGCACCACCCACTGGAGAGCGCTGCGGTTGCGGGTGGTGCAGTTGCCGTACCAGGCGGTGATGCATTCTGACAGGATGCTTTCAATTGTGCTTCTGTAGAAGTTTGTGTGGGTTTTAGGTGCCAAACCATATTTCTTCAGCCTCCTGAGATTGAAGAGGCGCTGTTGCGCCGCCTTCACCACACTGTCTGTGTGGGTGGACCATTTCAGTTTGTCAGTGATGTGTACACCGAGGAACTTGAAGCTTTCCACCTCCACTGCTGTCCTGTTGATGTGGATATGGGGGTGCTGTTTCCTGAAGTCCACGAACATCTATTTTGTTTTGTTGACTTTGAGTGAGAGGTTATTTTCCTGGCACCACACTCCAAGGGCCCACACCACCTCCCTGTAGACTGTCTCGTCATTGTTGGTAATCAGGCCTACTACTGTTGTCACCTGCAAATTTGATGATTGAGTTGGAGGCGTGCTTGGCCACGCGGTCATGGGTGAACAAGGGGTACAGGAGGGGGCTGAGCACGCACCCTTGTGAGGGCCCCGTGTTTAGAAAAAGCAAAGTGGAGGTATTGTTTCCTACCTTCACCACCTGTCAGGAAGTCCAGGACCGAGTTGCATAGGGTGGGATTCAGACCCAGGTCCTCAAGCTTAATGATGAACTTGGAGGGTGCTGTGGTGTTGAATGCTGAGCTATAGTCAATGAACAGCATTCTAACATAGGTATTCCTCTTGTCCAGATGGGATAGGGCAGTGCGATGCCGATTGCATGGTCTGTGGAGCTTTTGAAGTGGGTCTAGGGTGTTAGTAGGGTGGAGGTGATATGATCCTTGACTAGTCTCTCAAAGCACTATGAAAGAAGTGAGTGCTACTGCGCGATAGTAATTTAGTTCAGTTACGTTAGCTTTCTTGGGTACACGAACAATGGTGGCCATCTTGAAGCATGTGGGGACAGCACACGGGGAATGGGAGTGATTGAATATGTCCGTAAACACACCAGCCTGCTGGTCTGCGCATGCTCTGAGGACTATGGTGTTGAACGCTAAGCTGTAGTCAATGAATAGCATTCTCACATAGGTGTTCCTTTTGTTCAGGTGGGAAAGGGCAGTGTGGAGTGCAATAGAGAGAGCATCTGTGGATCTGTTGGGATGGTATGCAATTTGGAGTGGATCTAGGGTTTCTGGGAAAATTGTGTTGTGAGCCATGACCAGCCTTTCAAAGCACAAAATGGCTACAGACGTGAGTGCTACAGATCGGTAGTCATTTGGTCAGGTTTCCGTGGTGTTCTTGGGCACAGGGACTATGGTGGTCTACTTTGAAACATGTTGGTATTAGACTCGGTCGGGGACAGGTTGAAAATTTCAGAAGACACTTTCCAGTTGGTCAGCCCATGCTCGGAGTACACGTCCGAGTAATCCGTCTGTCCCTGCGGCCTTGTGAATGTTGATCTGCTTAAAGGTGTTATTCACATCTGCTACTGAGAGCTTGATCACACATTTGTCCGGAACAGCTGGTGCTCTCATGTATGCTTCAGTGTTGCTTGCCTCAAAGAGCGAATTGAAGTAATTTAGCTCGTGTAGTCGGCTCGTGTCACTGGACAGCTCGCGGCTGTAGTCCGTAATAGTTTGCAAGTCCTGCCACATCCAACGAGCGTCGGAGCCAATGTAATGGGATTCAATCTTAGTCCTGTATTGATGCTTTGCCTGTTTGATGGTTCGTCGGATGGCATAGCGGGATTTCTTGTAAGCATCCGGGTTAGAGTCCCGCTCCTTGAAAGCGGTAGATATACCCTTTAGCTCAGTGTGGATGTTGCCTGTAATCCATGGCTTCTGGTTGGAATATATACGTACAGTCACAATGGGGATGACGTCATCGATGCACTTATTGATGAAGCCAGTGACGGATAAACTGGATGAGCTCCTATCAAAACTATTATCCAATGATTGCACGTTGGCTAATAGGACTGATGGTAGAGGCGGGTTACCCACTCGCTGTCAGATTCTTACAAGGCACACCGACCTACGACCCATATCTCTCTCTTCTTCATGCGAATGACTGGGATTTGGGCCTTGTCCAGTTTCTGAAGTAAGTCCTTTGCGTCCGACTCATTAAAGAATACATCTTTGTCCAGTATGCGGTGAGTAATCGCTGTTATGTTATCCAGAAGCTCTTTTCGGTCATGAGATGGTGGCAGAAACATTATGTACAAAATATGTTACAAATAATGGAAAAAAACAAACACAATAGCACAATTGGTTAGGAGCCTGTAAAACGGCAGCCATCTCCTCCGGCGCCATTATGTATATTCATGAATGTTTATGCAATGATGGAATCGTGTCCCATTACTGGTTTTCACCCTGCTCGTGTGTGTGTGACTGTTTGCAGCCCTGCTCACCGTGTCAGAGGAGGTGCGTAGTCGCTGCAGTCTAAAACACAGGAAGTCTCTGCTGCTGTCTGAGATGGCCATGGAGAACATTCCCATGGATACCCACTCTCTGCACCACACTGACCCCAGCTGCAGGTGAGGTGCTCTCCACATCAGACACTTAGATCCTGAATAGGTTTTAACTTTAGCTGAAGACAAAGCCCATTTTCCTTTATCCAAAGTTGCATCTTGGTAAGTATCTTTACCAAGATGCAACTTATGTACTTGGTAAATATCTTTACCATCAAGCTTGAAGTGTTATTTCTGTACCTGTGGCCCCCCATCTCCTCCCCTCAGGACACTGAGAGAGTGCCAGCTGTGGGCATCTCCCAAGGTGTCAGAGCGCTATCTGAATGCCTACTACCCTACGGTGGGGCAGGTCAGCCCCCGTACACGCAAGTCCATGAGCCTGGACATGGGCCAGGCCTCCCATGCCAACACCAAGAAGCTGCTGGGTAACTATAACATTGCTGCTAAACTACACTGGTAATGTTGTCTAGGTGTTCCCCATAGCATTGGAGTAGCATTTTATACTGCTGCTCCAGAAGTGTATCATGCAAGCTGTTTTATTGGGTGTATACTCTGTCTATGCTTTGAAGCCATGCTAATGCTGACTGTGACCAGGCAGTATTGACTACAGCGTTAGTTCATGTCCGGCAAGAAATACACAGCTGATGTAAGATGGACATCCCATGTCACCACTCACCACCTTATCTGCCTAGACCCTCTCCTCACCCGCTTCAATCATTAGCTCTACACTGTCTGTCTGTGGTGTATTTCTCCAGGAACCAGGAAGAGTTTTGATTACCTGATATCCGACTCCAAAGCACCAAAGAGACCAGAGACCGAGTCTGGCGTCACCACCCCGCCTAAGGTTAGGTGCGTGGCCGAGAACGACTACGAGATAGACAACCAAAGAATGGGCCACTCCCACCTCCGCAAGGTGTCTGTGACCGAGTCCAATGTCCTACTGGATGAGGAGGTGCTGATCGACCCCAAAGTCCAGGCCCTGCTGCTTACTGTGCTGGTGAGAGGATTATCACACAAACTCACACCTGGCAAAATAAGAAATACTTCTAAAGCGGGTAATAAAAGAATAAAAACATATGTAACACACTCACTGGACATACAGTACATGTTACACATACTCAGTGGACCACTAGTTACTGCTCGTGTCCAAGTAGTCATCATGAATGGATTGCACATCGGGAGGCAGCAACATGCAGTGCATTCGGTAAGTATTCAGACCCCTTGACTTTTTCCACATTTTGTTACGTTACAGCCTTATTCTAAAATGGATTACATTGTTTTTTTTCCCCCTCATCAATCAACAAAATGTGGAAAAAGTCAATACTTTTCAAATGCACTGTAGTATACAGCTTTCTACTGTATATAACTGGTTCAGTCTGTAAACGTATGCGGTCTGTTTCTCTGTCCAAGGCCACCCAGGTCAAGTACACCACAGATGATTTTGACCAGAGGATCCTGTACGAGTATCTAGCTGAAGCTAGCGTCGTCTTCCCAAAAGTCTTTCCCGTCGTGTAAGTAAACAAGCCCAAAAATCCCCCAGGCAAAACCAAATACATAGCCTAAGGGCCTACTTTTCCATAAGAAAATATAGAGACTGGAGAAAACCAGGGGAAATTATTTGAGAGCTTGAAAGCTGTTTTGGCCCAAGATGGTTGTTTTTTGGGGGGAGGAAAGTCCCAATGATCTTCTGAGGAGAAGAGGCCTGTCCTGCTCCAAATGCATCATGGGAGTTGTAGTGTGCTTTACCTAGCTATAGAAATTCGATGTGGGCGGCTGTATACAAGTAAAAATGTCACAGGTTCAAAATATAGATTTTAAAAAAAATATATTTTTTAAATCTATATTTTGAACCCGTGACATTTTTACTTGTATACAGCCGATCAAATCGAATATATATATATATATTTATATTTCACCTTTATTTAACCAGGTAGGCTAGATTGAGAACAATTTCTAATTTGCAACTGCGACCTGGCCAAGATAAAGCAAAGCAGTTCGACACAAACAACAACAGTTACACATGGAATAAACAAACGTACAATCAATAATAGAGTAGGAAAATCTATATACAGCATGTGCAAATGAGGTAGGATAAGAGAGGTAAAGGCAATAAAGAGGCCATGGTGGCAAAGTAATTACAACTTACCAATTAAACACTGGAATGGTAGGATGTGCAGAGGATGAATGTGCAAGTTGAGATACTGGGGTGCAAAGGAGCAAGATAAATAAATAAATACAGTATGGGGATGAGGTAGATTGCATGGGCTATTTACAGATGAGCTATGTGTACAGGTTAACTAGAGAACTGTCTCGTATGAGGCCTAGTTATTCACCAGTGTGTTTGAGTCCTGTCATGATATGTGTTGACAGGGTCACTGGGAAAGGGTGTTGCCATGCAGAGTGAGGTGTGTCTGTATTGATTATGGGGCCTACCTAGCTGATGTTTATCTTTGTTTCCTCCTCTTCTCAGCCACAACCTGCTGGACTCCAAGATCAACACGCTGTTGTCTATGTGCCAGGATACCAACCTACTGAACCCAGTGCATGGCATCGTTCAGAGTGTGGTCTACCATGAAGAGTCTCCTCCACAATACCAACCCTCCTATCTACAGAGTATGTACATTCATCTACAGACCTGCTCTACCCATCTGTCTCCTCTCTCAGTCCTCATCTACCTCATCTCGCATCATTCATTTCTCTCTGCCCCCTCCCTTTCTGTCTCTCTCTCCTGTCTATTGCTGTCTGTATCTCTGCCCCATCTCATCTTCTACTTTTCTCATCTTTCATCTCTCTCTCTCTCTCTCTGTGTCTCTCTGTTTCGCTCTCTCTGTCCTGATCTCCTCCTCTACTTTTCTCATCCTTCATTTCTCTCTCTGTCAGTCCCTATCTCCTCCTCTACATCTCATCTCCCATCCTTCATCTTTCTCTGCCCCCTCTTTCTCTCTTGCCCTCTCCACTAACTGTTATGTTGTGTTTTCTTCTTTAGCAGTTTAACTTTGCCAATGATACCTTTCTCCCTCCATTACTTTTTTTCCCCCTCTCTCTTTCTCTCTAACACAGGCTTCGGCTTCAATGGACTTTGGAGGTTTGCCGGACCCTTCTCAAAGGTATGATTCATTGCCCTCATATTTCCCTTTCATTCTCCCCAAGGCAGTGCGGTCGTGCTGGAAGAATTCAGCCCCGGTAAGCAATTACAGCCTTGCCAGGGAGCCTGCCGATTGCCCCAAGATTTATTGGACATCCTCCTCTCTCGCGCTCTCTCTCTCTCTCTCTCTCTCTCTCTCTCTCTCTCACTCGCTCTCTGGCCACCTCAGTTTCCCTTTATGATGGTTTTGAGTAAATAAGACAAGGAGATGCTTCTAACTCTGAGTTGAAGGTCTGGTTTCAGAATGGGGCCACATATACAGTACCAGTCAAAAGTTTAGACACACCTTCTCATTCCAGAGTTTTTTGACTGGTACTGTACATGATTACATCTTGATTTGTAAATCAGTTTGGATCAAAACATCTGCTAAATGACTGTGTATTATGTCTAACGTGTATTATATATAATGCAGAACCGTTCTGTTACTGTTCTATGGCCAGCATGCCTATTTTTACTCAGAGGGCAGAATACTAGAGCTGGGAATTGCCAGGGACTTCACGATATGATCGCAATACTAAGGTGCCGATACAATATGTATTGTGATTCTCACACTGTTCTATATGTGTTGTGATTCTCACACTGTTCTATATGGGTTGTGATTCTCACACTGTTCTATATGTGTTGTGATTCTCATAGAAACTGTTCTATATGTGTTGTGATTCTCATAGAAACTGTTCTATATGTGTTGTGATTCTCATAGAAACTGTTCTATATGTGTTGTGATTCTCACACTGTTCTATATGTGTTGTGATTCTCACGCTGTTCTCTACGTGTTGGGATTCTCACGCTGTTTTCTACGTGTTGGGATTCTCACGCTGTTCTCTACGTGTTGGGATTCTCACGCTGTTTTCTACGTGTTGGGATTCTCACGCTGTTCTATACGGGTTGGGATTCTCACACTGTTTTCTACGTGTTGGGATTCTTACGCTGTTCTCTACGTGTTGGGATTCTCACGCTGTTTTCTACGTGTTGGGATTCTCACGCTGTTCTCTACGTGTTGGGATTCTCGCGCTGTTCTATACGTGTTGGGATTCTCATGCTGTTCTATACGTGTTGGGATTCTCACGCTGTTCTCTACGTGTTGGGATTCTCACGCTGTTCTCTACGTGTTGGGATTCTCACGCTGTTCTCTACGTGTTGGGATTCTTACGCTGTTCTCTACGTGTTGGGATTCTCACGCTGTTTTCTACGTGTTGGGATTCTCACGCTGTTCTCTACGTGTTGGGATTCTCACGCTGTTCTCTACGTGTTGGGATTCTCACGCTGTTCTCTACGTGTTGGGATTCTCACGCTGTTCTCTACGTGTTGGGATTCTCACGCTGTTCTCTACGTGTTGGGATTCTCACGCTGTTCTCTACGTGTTGGGATTCTCACGCTGTTCTCTACGTGTTGGGATTCTCACGCTGTTCTTTACGTGTTGGGATTCGATGTTTCTAACATACAGTATTGCTCACCATGTGTCTGCTGCAGAATATGTAACTGTATCGATCCTTCCCCATCACTACAGAATACGTGGACGTTTGACACTTGTAGATGTTCTTAGACTCTCTGTTTTCACTGTGCACCCATTATCCCTCGTGCCACTTTCCTCCAACAAAAGGTGCCATTTGCCATCTGCTTGTTTGGGGGAAAGTCAAGCCTGGTCAAAGGCTGAGGATCAATTTCTCCTGATTTAGCTCAGGGAGACATTGGACTGTTAGACTGTGATTTGTTGGCCTGTGTTCCCCTCACACTCACTCTTTCTTGCTTTTCTTTTTTTCTTTCTTCCACCCCCCCATTCCCACCCCCTACCTGACTTTCTCTCTCCTTTTCTGCCTCAATCCCTTTCCACCTCTTCCTCTACCCCCCCCCTCCATCCCATGTCAAACCATCAGCAAACTCAGATCCCAGACTACGCTGAGCTGATTGTGAAGTTCCTGGAGGCCTTGATTGACCGCTACCTGCCTGGTACAGAGGAAGAGAGGAGCGAGGAGCAGCTCCGTACCCCCACCTCCCCTTACCCCCCCGTCACCCAGAGCCAGCTCAGCATCACCGCTAACCTCAACCTCTCCAACTCCATGACCTCCCTGGCCACCTCGCAGCACTCTCCAGGTTAGCATAGTATACATGCATGAACACAATCTTTACTGATCCACCCTGGGAGTAACACAGGGTTAACAGCAGACCAGTACCCCTAGAGCACACACCATTTACACATAGAGGCCGACACACAAATACACCATTAACATCCTACTGATGATGCTGGCTGTGTCCTACCAATGTAAGGTGTTCTGTAGAGTGTCTGTGGGTGCTGTTGCTGTGGGTTATTTCTCCCGCTAGCTTTCTCTACATCTGATGCTGATATCTCTTCTGACAATATGATGATGATGCTGGCTGAGTCCTACCAATGTAAGGTGTTCTGTAGAGTGACTCTACAGAACACTAGAGGTCGACCGATTAATCGGAATGGCCAATTTAATTAGGGCCAATTTCAAGTTTTCATAACAATCGGTAATTTTGGCCACCGGTTTGCCTTTTTATATATATATAAAAATGTACACCTTTATTTAACTAGGCAAGTCAGATTAACATTTACATTTTACATTTTAGTCATTTAGCAGACGCTCTTATCCAGAGCGACTTACAGCAGTGAATGCATAACATTTTTTTTTTTTCTGTACTGGTCACATTCTTAAGAACACATTCTTATTTTCAATGACGGCCTAGGGGGTTAACTGCCTTGTTCAGGGGGGATTCGGGGATTAGTTTTTGCAACCTTTTGGTTACTAATCCAATCCAACGCACGAGGAGCCTGCATGGCAGGCTGACTACCTGTTACGCGAGGGCAGCAAGAAGCCAAGGGAAGTTGCTAGCTAGCATTAAACTTATCTTATAAAAAACTATCAATCTTAACATAATCACTACTTAACTACACATGGTTGATGATATTACTAGATTATCTAACGTGTCCTGCGTTGCATATAATCGATGCGGTGCCTGTTAATTTCTCATTGAATCACAGCCTATTTCGCCAAAACGGGTGTTGATTTAACAAGCGCATTTGCGAAAAAAGCACTGTCGTTGCACCAATGTACCTAACCATAAACATCAATGCCTTTCTTTAAAATCAATACACAAGTATATATTTTTAAACCTGCATATTTAGTTACTATTGCCTGCTAACATGAAATTGTGTAACATCTCTAGCGTTCATTGCAGGCAGAGTCAGGGTATATGCAACAGTTTGGGCCGCCTGGCTCGTTGCGAACTAATTTGCCAGAATTGTACGTAATTATGACATAACATTGACATAACATAACTCGTAAGCATTCATTCAGACAGCACTTTTGTGCGTTTTGCCAGCAGCTCTTCGCTGTGTTTCAAGCTGTTTATGACTTCAAACCAGGTGGGTATAATTTGTGGAACGTTCCAACAGGAATCTATTCCAAAAACTTCGTAAATAACAAGGTTGCCAAAAAACAACGCATACAAAGTTGTATAGCGGCAGAATAAGATACCGGGTAGTGAGTGGTCTATTTCATTGCGTTTTTCACTCATCACGTTTATTCCGAAAAATGTCTGTCCTCACTCTGGTTGCCTATAGACAAACATTAAGAATAAGCTACGTGGTGAGTTGATGCCTATTCGGCAGCTAGTTAGCTAGGCTTGTATGCGTTGCTACTTTGTATGCGTTGTTGGTTGGCAACCTTTTACTTTACGTTTTTTGGAACAGATTCCTGTTGGAACGTTCCAGAAATTATACCCACCCCTTCAAGCCTGTCAACTCCCAAGATTAAGCTGGTGTAACCGATGTGAAATGGCTAGCTAGTTAGCGGGGTGCGCGCTAATAGCGTTTCAAACGTCACTTGCTCTGAGACTTGGAGTAGTTGTTTCCCTTCCTCTACATGGGTAACGCTGCTTCGAGGGTGGCTGTTGTCGATGTGTTCCTGGTTCAAGCCCAGGTAGGAGCGAGGAGAGGGACGGAAGCTATACTGTTACACTGGCAATACTAAAGTGCCTATAAGAACATCCAATAGTCAAAGGTATATGAAATACAAATTGTATAGAGAAATAGTCCTATAATTCCTATAATAACTACAACCTAAAACTTACCTGGGAATATTGAAGAATCATGTTAAAAGGAACCACCAGCTTTCATATGTTCTCATGTTCTGAGCAAGGAACTTAAACCTTAGCTTTTTTACATGGCACATATTGCACTTTTACTTTCTTCTCCAACACTTTGTTTTGCATTATTGAAACCAAATTGAACATGTTTCATTATTTATTTGAGGCTAAATTGATTTTATTGATGTATTATATTAAGTTTAAATAAGTGTTCATTCAGTATTGTTGTAATTATCATTATTATAAATAAATAAACAAAAAAATCTGCCGATTTAATCGGTATCGGCTTGTTTGGTCCTCCAATAATCGGTATCGGCGTTGAAAAATCATAATCGGTCGACCTCTAGTAGAGTGTCTGTGGGTGCTGTTGCTGTGGGTTATTTCTCCCGCTAGCTTTCTCTACATCTGATGCTGATATCTCTTCTGACAATATGATGACGATGCTGCTACTGCTGTGCACTAAAGATATCAAATTTGGCAAGATGTCAGAAAAGCACTGCAAGATTTTAACTATTGCCAAAAACAACACAATTACTTGGACAAATGCTGAAATGTAGTGTGTTTGAAATATGCAGGGGTACTTAGTTAGCACCATCAAACATTTGAGATATTTCATTTTTTATGTTGCGTGTGTCGACTGTCTGTCGTGCTAATCCCCTCCCTCTCTCTCTGGGTCTGGTCTGTGTGTAACCTCCCCATCATGCTCTACTTGCTGTGGTGTAGTCTATAGACGGTCCCCAACTCTCTCCCATCCCAACAAAAACATCTAGTACAAATCACAACCATGGAGCCTCTCCGGGGCCGCTGACGCTAGCCCCAGCCGAGCCTGTAGTTTGCAAACTGTGGTAACTCGCATCACGTGTCCATTTCTGTCTCTGTTCTCACTATGCTAGCTGCAAGCTTTTAGAAATCACCTAGCTAATACCACTGTTTTTGTTATTACTTGTAGAATAAATGGATTGTATTATTCCTATGTATCAGTGCTATATTGCTGAAGTAGTTGTAATATATTGTTAGCCTTTCCACAGAAAAATATACATTTCATTCTTAGTAGACGTTCATACAGTTATTCATGCCATTTAAAACACCACCAGGTATTGTCTTTGCGTTACATTCTGTTTCTGGTTACTTTTCAACGGTCTGTATCTGAAAACCACCTCATTGAAATCTCTTAATTCCTTCACGTCAATGCTAAAGATCCATCTTGCTGTCTGTTTATTTTTTCATTCAGTGTATTTGACTCTCATTCTCTGCCTGTTTTTGTTCTGTTAGCCTTGTTTTAATGTGTTTCTCATCTCAGTTGCTGTGCTCATTCTTTCTCTGTCTCTTTCTGTGAAGCCTCTCTGCCTTGCTCTAAGTCAGCCGTTTTTGCACCACACCTCCTCCCAGGTACTCTTCCTCTTTGACCTTGTGACCCCAGAAGTCAAACAAGGTCAAGTAACCTCATCCCCCTTAGTAAAAAAACACCAAAATGACTAATCTAATGTGAAAAGTGAGTGTGAGAAATCCACTAACTGTACCCAGTGCCAGAATAGCAACTTAAAATCGGCCACCCACTGCCAAGCAAAGGGTGATCTTGTTGTTTGTGCTGGTGTGGTTGTAAGAAAGGAATAAGAGTCTGGGGGCAGAATTACCATTCAACACTAAAATACTTTATTAGAGGGTAACTTGTGCTCTGTCTGACAATGTAGAGGAAGATGGAGATGTTGAATTCATTCAGGGTGAGAATATGTCTTTAGTTTTATACCAAAGCTATGGCACAGCACCATCTGCTCTTCAACAGTGGTATTGAATCTGAGTGACTGAGAATGACTCTCTCTCTTCTCGTCTTCCCTCTCTATTCTCTTCTTCCCTCTGTCCAGGCGTGGATAAGGAGAATGTGAAGCTGTCCCCCAGCGCGGCTCTCTCCACCAGTGGACGGATCCGCCATGGCTCTGCCAGTCAGGTGCAGAAACAGCGCAGCTCAGGCAGCTTCAAAAGGCCCAGCATTAAGAAGATAGTATGAGACAGAGCGATGGAGAGAGCAAAAGGCCTCTCCTGGCCCAACATGCCACACATCTTCCTGCACTCCTCTTTTTACCCTTTTTGTTTCGTTATTTTCATGATGGATGGTGAATCAACCTGAGGATCAGTGTTGTTTTGGGGAAGTAGCTGCGTTTGTCTCTGTGTACCTTTGGTTGTCAGGCATCTGGAGCATTGCAACATGAGAGATTCGGATGGGTGAAGTTATTTGCGTACAGAAAGTTGGGCCAAGATTTTTTAAATGTAGTTTTTGTTCGTTAAAGGACTGAAACTGTCAAGGTGACTGAAATAATCCATTCATTCAGTCGTCATCTTGATTTTTTTGCTCTTACTAATAAATTCTCAAAGAATCCAGATCAGTTTTTTATATATATAATGTATTCAGTGTAAGAACTGGACAACATGATGTTTGGTGACTGCTGCATTATGTGACATAGGAAGATGAATGGGCGAATCAATGTAGGCGTCCGTGTTGGACCATTATGACATTGAAAAAAACAGATGGATTTTGAACCTGTATACTGAAGGACAGGCTCTTGCCTCAGCTCCAACTCCACAGTCTACTCCAAACCAACCCCACTACTGCCTCACACCACCACCTCATAGCAAGGCTGCAGCAGCCAGTCGCCACCTCCATCTATGCCGGGTTGACCAAATGTCGTTAGCAAAACCTTCAAACCACAGTCTTAACCTGGATTTGGATGCATATTGTCATTTTGATTCTTCCCAGTTGTGTACATATTTATGTATATAGATGTATAGAAAGGATATACTCATCATAATAATAATAATAATAATAATAATAGGGTTGTTTTTTCCATGGTGTGCCTTTGTCAGGGTTTTCCGATGTGTATAATTATGTTTCAAATAAACTGAAGCCTTGGTCTGGAAAAGAACAGGTACTAATTATATAGAGACTATTATGTTGACTCTAGGTGAATGTAGAGCTGCGTTAACTATGTCATGATCAAGTATACTATCACCAATAATACCCTGCTGCCTGAAAGTATTTAACCTGTACAGATAGTCCTCACTAAATATTGAAACTATTCTTTTTTTTTTAAATATTTGCCATACAAGAATATGAATTTCAAGATACTGTGTAAACTTGTAAATATTTAAAGGCCTTTATTTTATTGAATTGTATCATTTTTTCACTATATTTCATTTGGATTGGATTACAGTTCTGACCGTGACTAGGAAAAGTAAGCAATATGCCAAACCCCATCAGTATTAGCAACTACGTGAATACTTAAATTCACATAATATACAGTTGAAGTCCGAAGTTTACATACATTTAAACTCAGTTTTTCACAATTCCTGACATTTAATCCTAGTAAAAACTCCCTGTCTTAGGTCAGTTAGGATCACCACTTTATTTTAAGAAAGTGGAACGTCAGAATAATAGTATAGTGATTTATTTCAGCTTTTATTTATTTCATCACATTCCCAGTGGGTCAGAAGTTTACATACACTGAATTAGTATCTGGTAGCATTGCCTTTAAATTGTTTAACTTGGGTCAAACGTTTAGGGTAGCCTTCCACAAGCTTCCCACAATAAGTTGGGTGAATTTTGGCCCATTCCTCCTGACAGAGCTGGTGTAACTGAGTCAGGTTTGTAGGCCTCCTTGCTCGCACGCGCTTTTTCAGTTCAGCCCACAAATTTTCAACAGGATTGAGGTCAGGGCTTTGTGATGGCCACTCCAATAGCTTGACTTTGTCCTTTTTGCCACAACTTTGGAAGTATGCTTGGAGTCATTGTCCATTTGGAAGACCCATGTGCGACCAAGCTTTAACTTCCTGACTGATGTCTTTAGATGTTGCTTCAATATATCCACATAATTGTCCTACCTCATGATGCCATCTATTTTGTGAAGTGCACCAGTCCCTCCTGCAGCAAAGCACCCCCACAACATGATGCTGCCACCTCTGTTCTTCACGGTTGGGATGGTGTTCTTCAGCTTGCAAGCATCCCCCTTTTTCCTCCAAACATAACGATGGTCATTATGGCCAAACAGTTCTATTTTTGTTTCATCAGACCAGAGGACATTTCTCCAAAAAGTACGATCTTTGTCCCCATGTGCAGTTGCAAACCGTAGTCTAGCTTTTTTTATGGCGGATTTGGAGCAGTTGCTTCTTGCTTGCTGAGCGGCCTTTAAGGTTATGTTGATATAGGACTCATTTTACTGTGGATATTGATATTTTTGTACCTGTTTCCTCCAGCATCTTCACAAGGTCCTTTGCTGCTGTTCTGGGATTGATTTGCACTTTCCGCACCAAAGTACGTTCATCTCTAAGAGACAGAACGCGTTTCCTTCCTGATCGGTATGACGGCTGCGTGGTCCCATGGTGTTTATACTTGCGTACTATTGTTTGTGCAGATGAACGTGGTACCTTCAGGTGTTTGGAAATTGCTCCCAAGGATGAACCAGACTTGTGGAGGTCTGCAATTTTTTTTCTGAGGTCTTAGCTGATTTATTTAGATTTTCCCATGATGTCAAGCAAAGAGGCACTGAGTTTGAAGGTAGGCTTTGAAATACATCCACAGGTACGCCTCCAATTGACTCAAATGATGTCAATTCGCCTATCAGATGCTTCTAAAGCCATGACATTTTCTGGAATTTTCCAATCTGTTTAAAGGCACAGTCAACTTAGTGTATGTGAACTTCTGACCCACTGGAATTGTGATTAAGTGAAATAATCTGTCTAAATAATTGTTGGAAAAATGACTTGTGTCATGCACAAAGTAGATGTCCTAACCGACTTGCCAAAACTATAGTTTGTTAACAAGAAATTTGTGGAGTGGTTGAAAAACGAGTTTTAATGACTCCAACCTAAGTGTATGTAAACTTCCAACTTCAACTTTATTTCAAAATATTGCTGTTGATCACTGTTTGTCTACCACCTGTATTAAGATTGTGATACAGAATTGATTGCATTGAAGTTCTGGTTTGATAAGATTACAATTTGATTTCCTACTCACACACAGAGGTGTCTCTTCTCTCTGGTTGAATGAATTCTACCTATGAGTTATCTCCTATGGGCAAATGAAAAGTAGTGAGGGGAAATGAGGGTGGCCATTACTTTATGTTGTCTAAAAGTCGTTGTTCCTCCTCTAAAGTATCAGAGTCATTCACACCCTTCCTCTTGATCATAACCTTTCCATTTGTGCATATCATTAAGGCTATATGGTGGAAGCTCCACCATTACACTGCGTATACCCATCTAGATTCCTGACCCTTAGTATCTGCAGACATGGAAGGGTTGGGAACGGCTGTTAATGAACAGTCATTGGGACATGACCTCAATCCCAGATGCCCTTGCGTCAGATCCAGGGACACTGCACCAAAGACTAGCTTGCACTATGGGAAAGGATAATGATGATATCCATTCATTCAAAACATGTTTTAGAAATGTTGCTCTTAATGAATAATGATTGATTTTGTGTGTGTGTGAGAGAGAGTGTGCAAAGCTGTCAAGGCAAAGGGTGGCTACTTTGAAGAATCTCAAATATAAAATGGATTTGGATTTAACACTTTTTTTTGTTGGTTACTACATGATTCCATATGTGTTATTTCATAGTTATGATGTCTACACTATTATTGTACAATATAGAAAATAGTAAAACTAAATAAAAACCCTGGTATGAGTAGGTGTGTCCAAACTTTTGACTGGTACTGTATATCAGAACTTAAGAAGGGTACCAAATGCAATTTACACATTTGGATATCAAGGAAACCAAATAAATGAATAAATATTGTTTTTGAATCCATGCGACAACTAAGATTAGACAACTGTCAGAGCAAATAGCTTGGATGAATTCATCAACAGAGTAACCGTCAGAACATGTCAGTTTTCCATTGCCGCCTTCAGGATCTAGAATAGCCCTTTGGTGTCCATCGGGATGACAAGGACATATATTGTGAGTAACCATACTCTTAAATGAGTGGTTGACATGCACTATTCTGATTCACAGGCAAGGGTTTTGTGAAGTTGAATATCATAAAATGTGGCATGTTTTATTTGGGGTGCCAAATATTTTGTCACGAGTGTTGTTCCGAATGTTTTTCTTTAAGTGGTATATTCACATTTTATGTACAATTTGAAAATGGTATATTTACTACAATGTAAATACTTGTGATAATATTGTATAATTTCTTTTTTTGTATAACAGTAATTTACTGTATAATGTGTATAACACATTTAATTATTCCATTGTTAATAAAAGTTTTGCTCCACTTAAAAGCCATGATTTGTTAACGCAAGTGTTCATGAGGAAAATCTACAATGCAGACCACAACCTAGGCGCCCCCGCTCTTCTTCAAACCCATTGGAGGAAGGGGTCAGAGGGGAGGGACTTCTGGTTTTCTCATCCAATGGGTTTTGAGAAGGAGGCGAGGAGAGATGACGCAAGGAGTGTGCTATTGAGATAATCCCACATGTTGGCGGCGCCCTAATTGGGAAGGACGGGCTATTGGCACTGGCTGTAGCGGAATTTAATGGATTCGTATTTGATGCCATTCCATTGACTCCGTTCCAGACATTATGTGCCGTCCTCCTCTCAGCAGCCTCCACTGGACTTCTCTCAATGTGTCAATGTACTGCAAGGACATCAGTTTCATATCAAATTACATTATTTAGTTGAAGGATTACTGGGAGATAATTGTGTCCTTAATTACAATAAAACTTGACTGCATCTGTCTAACTTCGCGAGACTACATTCTCTATTGTCGTCTCTCTTCTGCACCATTATCGCGAGGTTTGATCAGCTGTTAGGTCTGTTTTTAGATTCTAGTGCTTGGACGGTCAACACGTGGGGAGGATCGAGAAAGAGACACAGACACAGAGTAGGGGAACACGTTGGGATTGAGTCGGGCCCGGAAAACGTAACATATCACGATCATTTAATTCACTGTGGCGGCACGGTGGACGTTTAAATACTGTAAGTATAATCCAAAGGTGTTAGTGTGAAATTGACAGCCATGGGCCCACAGATGTCAGATTGATATGTAGTCTAACTACATTCTAAATATCTCGAGTTGTTTAGCCGGTTGGCTACAATGTTGCGCTACTAAGTGTTTCATTCCAAGAAATGGAACAGTCGTTTTATTAAATTGGTTATAAATGTTCTGCTACTTTAGTAATCTGCAACCCATGTCATTGAGTGTGTATTTCACGCAGACATCGAACTATGTCATTTTAGAACGCAGAATAAACTACAACGAACTCAAAATATAAATGTTATGTTAATTTTGTGGTCTGTAGTCACCATTTTGTGTGTATGAGTTTGCTTGGACGGATAATGTGAATTGCTAGCAAACAAGGTGGCTATCCATTATGTCCAGTTAGCAAGCTAACGTGAAGGCTTCGAGGCCCACGATGCAGAGTTAGCCTAGCATTGCCAGGCTCGCCTACATGGCGACCACAATATCATAATGCAAGATATATGCGACGTTTGGTCACGAACTACTGTCTTGATTCTCTGCCAGGACACCATTGAGATGATATTGCCCCTACATTGTAGCGGAACGGTTTGTCGCATGCCTAGCATCTACACTGAATGGAGTGTCAGTCATAGTTCAGACTCAACGAAGATGGCTAACCGTATTCTAATGGTGGCTTAATGAATTAGGCAAGTAAATGCACTGTTTCCCCAAGATCTCGATTATATGTTTGGTTAGATCATGAATGTAATAATGTTGGGATTTTTAACTCTTGGTCCATGGGTTTTTAACTGGTTCATCAGTGTTTGTTACAATAGTGTAGGGCTAACCGGCTAACTTGATAACGTTACATTGTAAATCATCAAGTGCTGCGGCCACCATGTTTTTATTAACTCAATGTGTAGGTCATAGCTAGAAAGTTACCTTGCCCAGACATTATGCAGCTATTGCTCAAGCACTGGGAGCCTCGAAACTTTGCCAGTTATCCTACATTTAACCGCGTCATTTGTCAGTCTCTGCTTTGGAATGACAAGTTGTAGCTATAGCCTTGCTGTAGGTTATCAAGTAGCGGTGCACAGGCTATTTCTGAAGCCCCAAAGCAACGTCTCGGATTGTAGCCTGACACTTTAATTCAGAGGTCCACTTTTATGGGACGCTGTCGGTTCACAATGAAACTGTAATTTAAATATTCGCTATCACAATTAAAGTATTATTATAGGGCCTATAATAAACTATTGTTGGTCCCGCGTTTTAGAGTACTGCTATGGGAATAACTCTCGTAGGATAGACTACAACTGCGGACCAGAAATCTCTCGACTGGGGGAGAAACATTATTATCGTATGTATGCTTTGTAAGATTTCCTCGTATTCCAGGTGCAGCATCGCTGTGTAATAAACTGCTCGTGCTCAGTGCCATGAATGTTTTGTGAAGTGTAAAGCAAATGCCGACTGACCCTTCCCTTGTCTACCTCCAAGGTCGTACATATCTCATCTTGATTCTTTCGAGTGTACAGTCAGGCCTGCTAGGCATGCATATGCAGAGCGAAAGACTAACCAAATCCTTTTATTAGGCACTGGAGTAACTTTGTGTAGTTGGCCGTTATTCTAACCTTGTCAAAGGTGAATGTCAACAACTTATGACACTGGTTTTTCGTGTTTTTTTGCATTCCAGAACTTTTCCTGTTGAAAAACAATATCCCAAGTATAAATAAGTACACACACGTAATCATACCCAAAATGTTTTGAGCAAAACTGCAAACTTCAAGGAGTTGGTCTGATGAGTGCACTCTGTCACTGGCCTCCCCCTTGCTCGAGGGAAAAATAGAGGATCAATAGACAACAAAAGGGGCGGCAGGTAGTCTAGTGGTTAGAGCGTTGGGCCAGTAATGAACGGTTGATAGATCAAATTCCTGAGCTGACAGGGTAAAGATCTGTCGATCTGCCCCTGAACAAGGCAGATAACCCACTGTTCCTAGGCCGTCATTGTAAATAACAATTTGTTCTTAACTGACTTGCCTAGTTAAATAAAAAATATATAAATAAAGAGCAAAGGCCCACCCCCATCTTGTGCCATGTCATGAATACCTGGACTACCTATTACAAAGTGGCTTTGGTTATGTAAATCAGGTGATTTAAATTGGGTGAAAAGGAGCCTGGAGTGCATCTTTAACATGGACCTTCAACTAGTCTGCATAACGAGAGGAATCTGGTGAATTTGCCTTGAGTACAGCATATATAAAGTGATTTAAAGTTCCAACATGTTGTTTAATCCGATATGGTATGTCGGATTTTTATAGTATTGTGTGTGTATTCTACAATGTAGAAAATAGTAAAAATAAAGAGAACCTTAAATGAGTAGCTGTGTCCAAACTTTTGACTGGTACTGTAGTTGTGGCGATCAAGAAAATGGAGGGTATAGGAGTTAGCGTTGCTTGAGTATTTTGTGCCAAACAGATGCTGTTAGATTACAGTAATTATTTTTCTGTCCATTTGGAACACTGTAAACAACATTTAATAAGTGTACCAGAGAGTCTATTCTAACGGAAATTATAAACTGGGTGGTTCGAGCCCTGAATGCTGATTGGCTGACAGCCGTGGTATATCAGACCAGGGGGGTTGTGGTATTTGGCCAATAGACCACGGCTAAGGGCTGTATCCAGGCACTCGGTGTTGCTTCGTGCATAAGAACAGCCCTTAGCTGTGGTATATTAGCCATATACCACACCCATTCATTTGCTTAAAAATAATATATATAAAGCCTTTATTACAGAAGACTCAAAACAGTTGCATGCATTCCTGAATTGCAGTTTCTTTTTTAGGCTAAATATTCAAAGCTCCCTTTGTTTAATTACTAAAATGCTTGATTGCATTTCAAAGAATGAATGTCTAGTATGCTGTGTGATGGCATGAATTAATTAATGATTGATTGATACAGTAGCCTTTTGATTGAAATATCAGCCTAAGTAAGGTATTAAGGCTAAACAGGAGACACTCTTAGGCCTTCGGCTTGATGATGGTTATGCTGGGCTGCTATACAAAGCCTACTAATGATAACAACGTGACTTATTATGATAATGAGGATCATGATAATAATTGGAATAAGGAGATCAAGAAAAGAGGGTATAGGAGTGAGAGCTGCGTGTATATTATGTGATGAACAGGTGCTGTTACAATATTTTTCTGCCTGTTTGGGACAGCGTAAACAGCACTAAATTATAAGTAATGCCATTCTGTTCTAACCCAAACAATTGTAAAGCCTTTATTACAGCATAGCAAAGATTTAAAAACAGCCGTATCTG
Source organism: Salmo trutta (assembly GCF_901001165.1). Taxonomy (NCBI): domain Eukaryota; kingdom Metazoa; phylum Chordata; class Actinopteri; order Salmoniformes; family Salmonidae; genus Salmo; species Salmo trutta. Next base: position 72,433,765 of record NC_042969.1, read on the forward strand.
TGAAATTGCTTTATCTGACATTTTGCCGTTGTGAGAGGCTTGGCGCTGACAGAATCACTAGGATATTAAACAAATACTCAGGCAAGCAGGAGCTGTCTTATTTCTTTAGATATATTTGGAGGATTTTTAAAGCCAAGCACGTTTAACAGTTAGGATATTTGATTATAGACCTAGCCAATTAGGCCAAGGCAAGAGCTATTTCCTCGTCGCTGCTGCCTCCGCCGCATTGTTGTCAATCCCAATATTCTGGTAAACTTTGCTATTATTCACGTAGCAACATAGGGAAATGTGCGTATTCTACAGCGCAATGAAGATTGTTTCAGAACCAAGGACGGCGACCATATCTAACGCAGAAGAAAGTGCATTTCTTATAAAATATTAGATTTTTTAGTGTTGCACCATTATTTTTACATAATATGCCATTTCAATTTCACATGTTTTAGAGTGATGGACTGCCATCCCTGTGGCCTCCGCAATGGATTAGTCCACTGAGACAGGTGCCAATCAGACAGGTGTCTTGTGCACTATGGGGGGGGAAAGTGAATTGCGACTGCTTAACTGAAGAAATCTTGGTAGACTAAATTGGGCAGCCCAAAGTACATTACACAAACCGTTGTGCCTGGCACCTACAACAATACCCCGTTTAAAGGCACTTACATATTTTGTCTTGCCCATTCACCGTCTGAATGGAACACATACACAATCCAGGCCTAAACATCCTTCTTTAACCTGTCTCTTCCCCTTCACCTACACTGATTTGAGTGTGACATCAATAATAGATCATAGCTTTCACCTGGTCAGTCTGTCATGGAAAGATCAGGTGTTCTTAATATTTGTATACTCAGTGTATTCTAGTGTTAGAAGCTACACAATAATCTATATAATTTGCCTACAGAGTATTGAAATGGACAGCAAGGAATGTATAATTTGCTAACCAGGTCCAAGCACCTTGCCATTCACTATGGAACATGCCACGAGGCTCTGTTTTGATAGAGAAGCTACTGGGTCATGACAAAGGGAGAACAGGTTTTGAAATGGGTTGATACAGGCAGTCCTTTTTTTTCCTACTAGTTGGTCTTTTGACCAATCAGATCAGCTCTGAAAATATCTGATGTGATTGGTTAAAAGACCAATTTGTGGGAAAATTCTCAAAATTGGGCTTTCTGTGTAAACGCAGCATTGGTGAACATGTCTAAGAAACCCTCATTTTTGATCTCTCTGCCCCACTGAAAACGGCCCTTTGTTTCTCTGGAGGCATTTGAAGGCTACCTGTTTTTCCCCTGCGCATCAACATCTTTACCTGAGTCATTTTTAAGGCAGCCCACCATTCACCTCTAATCCTATGTCATTCATCAACAAGCCTCTTATAGGTCCCTCCATCAGGTGAAATAAGTGATGGACGCATACAAATGGCAGAGGAAAGCCCTCATTTTCTGCTCATTGGAAAGTTCTGTCTGCCTCAGTTTTGGGGTATGAAGAAACTGAAATATGGTTAAAATCCCAGTGATTAGAGCCTCCTCACACACAGCTCCCATTCAGATAAGGCTATCATGGTCCCTGGCTGTCTACCTGTACAGTGCAGACTGACTCTGTCAATTCCAGCTTTACAATGGCCTGGAACGCACAGAACACGTAGTTCAAAGTCCATGGTGATCAGACCTGGCTCGTGTGTGTGTGTGTGTGTGTGTGTGTGTGTGTGTGTGTGTGTGTGCGCTAAGGGGCAGTGGAAGCCCAGCTGCCACACACCCTAGTAGGCTGGGTGAAAGAAGAAGGGGGGGGAGAGTTCCTTCCTTCTACAGGCTGGACCTGCTCTCGGTCTGTTAAGGAAAGGCATGCACAGACTTCATTTTTTAATATGGAGTGCTTCGACCAATCAGCAGTGGAGGAGCTGGGCATGCCCAGTAGGTACAGGGAGGTTAAACATTAGCCCTGATGGTGGCACAACCACTCCTCCTGCTAGAAACTAGATCTTTGTGTTGCAGCTTGTTTTGGTTCACAAGTAGAAACAAATATTACTTCTAGGCCTCGGGAATGGGAATTTCTGTCTTTGAACGTTTCTCAACAAGGCAGTAGAAAACCATGGTGTGACCTATGTCTGGTATGGGGCTTTTATAGGCATACATGTATGTTAGGTTCAGGCTGCTGCGTCTTTCTTCACCGGGGGCTGTTGACAAAAGTGCTGTGTCTTCAGTGTTTTATGTATCCCAAAACATTGTGCAGTTCATCAATTCAACTTGTGTGGCATGAGAACTAATTTTCAGGAATGATTTCACTACTTTACTATAAGTCATTTGTTCATCTAGGCCTATTCACAGGAGTAACGCCTTATCAGGTTTCATTTCAGTAGTTTCTTTGAAGCTCTGCTCCCACCTGTTAACTGCCATGCTAGTTTTTAAAGCATTTATTTCCTTAAAGCCTTTTTGGCAAAGCTACCTACCATAGGACAGTTTCCTTTTGACCATCACATGTTGTTCTCCCAGTGCCATGCTTATTGTCAGAGCTGTGTGAACAGGGCAGATGTTTGGAATCTGTTTGCCACTCACGCACCCTTCTAGTTGCTGTGGGTGTCATTACACACGATAGAATACCTATATAGAATATACGCACTATAGAATACCTGCTATGGTCTTTACACTACATTACCCAGGCGTATTATGCCATTTTTGGGGTGAGTGTCAAATGAGACACTTAGGCTATTCAAAATGTCTTAACTTTAATATCTTGTTTGACACTATAATCCTGCACTCCAAATTAGTGAAACTGAAAGACTCACAGATCTCCCTCCAATAAGCTAACCTCAGTCTTTCTCGCTCTCTTTCTCCCCCTCGCTCTCTTTCTCCCCTTCGCTCTCTTTCTCCCCCTCGCTCTACAGGTGTAGCTGCTAGGGTCCTGAGGAGATGCCACTGAGGTTCCGGTCCATTGTCCCGTACACACTGCCTGGAGTGCTGGCGCTTATAGGCTGGTGGTGGTACATCTCGCGCAAGAAAGAGCGAATCACCAACCATGACAGTGAGGAGGGGGCAGCGGCCATGGGCCTGCTGGCTTCCCCGGCCCCCAGTGACGGCAGCAACGGCCTGGTAGAGAAAGGAACAGTGTCCGTCTGCGCCACAGCCACTACCCCCACAACCAGCAGCAGCTGCAGAGAGAGAACAGCCAGCAGCAGAGTCAGACCATCCAAGACCAAAGAGCAACGGTCAACAGAACAGGAGGTAGTAGCTCAGATTCACATCCCGGCCATTAAGGCCCAGGCAGTAGAGGTACAGAGTACATCCTGTTCACCTACAGAGAGGGCCTCCCACCACCCAGACAGAGCCAACGCAGTCACAGACCCTGGTGTAGATAGGTGCCAACAGACACCCAGGAGCAGTTCTTCTCCTGCAGCCTCAACCTTACCAACACAGACCAGGAAGGAGAGCTGGGCTCTCCAGGGAGAACGCGGGGCCACTGGGCAGAGACCGCCAGCCGCCATTGCCTATGTTACAAAGCCGGTGAAATCAACGGTTACTGAGCAGCTCCCTGCTTCAGTGAAGGAGGCCATCTCCACAGCATCAGAAGCACTTGTACTCTCCCAGACGGCCCACGCCACGACTAGTTCCTCCACAGCAGACCTGATGAATGCAGAGAGGCCTGAGCCAGAGGGGGAGGTGGCAGCAGCACATGAGGCAGCAGTGGCCTTCACCCAGAACCTACAAGTGGAGCTGGTGGCTAAAGATGCCCTCCTGGTCCCCTCCAGCAGTACCAAAAATGAGTTGCCCTCCTCGTCTTTCGTCCCAGCTGAGACACGGGCCCAGGCCCTGAAAGTAGTCACACATGAGCCTCTTTTCCCAGAGACCCCCACATCTTCGCAGGGCTCCTACCATGCTGTTGTGACTAGTACTTCGGCCTTCCCGGCCCAAGGCCCCCAGCAGGAAAACGGGCCCCCCTGCAGCAGCGAGGAGCTGGAGGACCTGGCAGCAGGTCTGATCACTGAGGTCATCTGGGCAGCCACCCAGGAGGTCCTCAGTGTTACCTCCTGTCCAGAGACCTGGCTCGGCCAATCCGCTGCCGAGCCCTGCTGCAGAAGCACCCCGCTGGCCAATGGGAGGCAATGCTCTGAGCAAGAGCCACTCACAAGGAACATGGATGAAGGGCCCTCCCCAATAAGCCACGCTGAGACGGAGTGGAGAGCGCAGCAGAAAGAAGGGATGCCCAACGGTTGCCCGCCCGCCCCGGCATGGGAGCCAATGGGGACAGCAAACGCACTGAGTAACCCCTGGGCGGCGGCAGCAGCAGCATCCTCGCAGGAGGGGAGGCGTGAGGTCAGCAGCGTACCTGTCAACCTGGACAAACTGAAGGGAAATGGAGGGGTGGTGGTCGAGGACTCAGCCTGCAGTACGTGCCACTCTGAGGATGGGGTCAGCAGTGAGGACCAGCAGAGCAGGGAGAGCCAGGAGGATCTGATCCAGGTGTCAGGGATGTCTGAGGGGGAGGGTGGTCTGCGCCAGGCCCCAGAAGAGGTAGTGACCAAGGAACAAGTGATGGCAGCCCTACCAGGCCATGTGCTGGGGGCTGTTGGCGACGTGAAGAGGCTCAACGGGATGGCCCTGAGGAACGGTTCTCATGGGATGAGTGAGACTGAGACCGATCAGTCTGGAGGTAGGAGTACAGACCACACCACACCCTGTAGTGGGGTCAGGCTCATAGCAGCACTGATCTACACATGGCTCCTCTCAGCTGCTCAAATTCCCAAACAGCGTGTGATGGAGGCTCAGAACACAGACTCATGGGCTCTCTTCTGTCGTAGGGTCTCTCCTCCCTAGTTTCTCCAGACATGGGGGCAAACTAAGGGCAGAACAAGAGCGCCTTCTGTGTCATCACAGAGAGCCCTTTGTTCAACATTAGATTACATCTAACAACATTAAAAAGCTGAGGGAAATGTTTGATTGCATGGACTATCATTTGGAAAGTCACTGGCCTTGGTCTTAGATCTGATAAAATAACTCTGTTCAGAAGTAGGCAAGTCTGTGTGAATTGGGGGTAGGGCATTTAATGGTCTCTGCTTCTATGCTGTACCTTTCCAATTCTAACTAATGACATCGCCAAATAGTAGCTGGAAGAGTAAAGGCCTGAAGTGGGCCAAAACAAGATGCCCATCTAAGAAATGCTTGCAGAATCATGTTGTGACTACCAGCTAGTCTGCCACCAGCAAAAAAAGCATACAGTAGAGGTGATAATATTCTTTACTTAATGTTCTTTGCTGTTGATGGTGGCTAATACAGAACAGTGTGGCGGCTAGTTACCCTTCATAGTGTAGGATGAAGTTAGTCCTTAGATGCTGTTTTACTACTTTCCACCCTGAGGCTATAGGGGCTCTAGCTGGGTTTCTACTAGATACCACCCTGAGGCTATAGGGGCTCTAGCTGGGTTTCTACTAGATACCACCCTGAGGCTATAGGGACTCTAGCTGGGTTTCTACTAGATACCACCCTGAGGCTATAGGGACTCTAGCTGGGTTTCTACTAGATACCACCCTGAGGCTATAGGGGCTCTAGCTGGGTTTCTACTAGATACCACCCTGAGGCTATAGGGGCTCTAGCTGGGTTTCTACTAGATACCACCCTGAGGCTATAGGGACTCTAGCTGGGTTTCTACTAGATACCACCCTGAGGCTATAGGGACTCTAGCTGGGTTTCTACTAGATACCACCCTGAGGCTATAGGGACTCTAGCTGGGTTTCTACTAGATACCACCCTGAGGCTATGGGGACTCTAGCTGGGTTTCTACTAGACACCACCCTGAGGCTATGGGGACTCTAGCTGGGTTTCTACTAGACACCACCCTGAGGCTATGGGGACTCTAGCTGGGTTTCTACTAGATACCACCCTGAGGCTATGGGGACTCTAGCTGGGTTTCTACTAGATACCACCCTGAGGCTATGGGGACTCTAGCTGGGTTTCTACTAGATACCACCCTGCGGCTATGGGGACTCTAGCTGGGTTTCTACTAGATACCACCCTGAGGCTATGGGGACTCTAGCTGGGTTTCTACTAGACACCACCCTGAGGCTATGGGGACTCTAGCTGGGTTTCTACTAGATACCACCCTGCGGCTATGGGGACTCTAGCTGGGTTTCTACTAGATACCACCCTGCGGCTATGGGGACTCTAGCTGGGTTTCTACTAGATACCACCCTGCGGCTATGGGGACTCTAGCTGGGTTTGGGGAGCTGTACTTTTTGCTTAGGGGGCAAGTTGTGATGTCACAAAATGGAAGAACCACACCTAAAGCCTGCTGGGTGTTCCTGAAAGGTTAGCGGTCACACAGAAGGTGAAGACTCAGTCCAGTGAAGGTGTCATTGTGTTTTTGGTCTGTCAGAGCAGCACTGTGATCAGATGTGCCTGGTAAGAGCCATAGTGGTGTGCACGTGTGGGTGGACTTTGGATTAATGTTGGGTTAGTGGCCTTATGCCCTGTGTGTGATTTGTTTGATTAACAGCTCAATGACTTATGTGTGGGGTGAAGTGGGTGATCTGGTGTATGTGTCTTAAACTTTGAGTTGTGTGTGTAAATGTGCACGTGTCTATCTTTTATTTTGTTTTATTTATCCAGTTGTGTGTTGTTTTTTAGGGTACATGTTTGTTAGACTCCAGTCATGTTTGGATGTGTAATTGTGAGTTGGTAAAAGACTTGTCTGACTCAGGACTGTGTGTGTTCAGGCTCGGATGTGAACAGTATGGATTCGGTGGATAGTGGCTGCACCATGGGGGCTAGGGACAGTAGTGGCAGCCCTGCCATGGCTCTGGGCTCTGAACTTATCGTTTGGGAGATTGAGGTGCCAAAGGTGAGCCTGCTCCATCCCAACACCCACACCCAGAGACTTGACTAATATTCAGAGGAAAATCCACTAGTTCCTTAGAATTGAGTCTCTTATCACATTCATTCTAACCCAATATCTCCTTGTAATGTCTTCTTCCGTTTCTGTTCTCTCCCTCTCTCAGCATCTGGTGGGTCGGTTAATTGGGAAACAGGGGCGATACGTGAGCTTCCTGAAGCAAAGCTCTGGTGCAAAGATCTATATCTCCACCCTGCCTTACACTCAAGAGTTCCAGATCTGCCACATAGAGGGTGAGTGGGGTAGTCCTCTACCGTCAGGAGCAAATGAGTCACTTGGCTGTAGATAGTGTACTGGTAGTAGAATTCTGCTGTTTTATTGTGTGTCCCTACTAGGCTCCCAGCAGCAGGTGGACAAAGCGTTGTCCCTGATCGGGAAGAAGTTTAAGGATTTGAACCTGACCAACCTCTATGCCCCCCCACCTCTGCCGCTCACGCTGCCCTCGCTGCCCATGACCTCCTGGGTAAGCATGGTACCTATAGAGCCTGGATGGGTTGTGCAGGGTTCCCTTCTCTTTCTGTCTTTTTGTCTCTCCATCTCTCAAATCTGTTCAAACATGCTTTATTTGCACGACAGTTAAGGTGCTGCTAATTGATTTGAGAGAAAGTGGTTTAACTTAAAGAATGAGATCTGCCCTTATGGCTTCTCATTTGAAAGTTGTTAACTTAACTCTGTTCCTTCTCTCAGCTCCTGCTCCCCAGCGGTGTCACCGTGGAGGTGTTAACTCTGTTCCTTCTCTCAGCTCCTGCTCCCCAGCGGTGTCACCGTGGAGGTGTTAACTCTGTTCCTTCTCTCAGCTCCTGCTCCCCAGCGGTGTCACCGTGGAGGTGTTAACTCTGTTCCTTCTCTCAGCTCCTGCTCCCCAGCGGTGTCACCGTGGAGGTGTTAACTCTGTTCCTTCTCTCAGCTCCTGCTCCCCAGCGGTGTCACCGTGGAGGTGTTAACTCTGTTCCTTCTCTCAGCTCCTGCTCCCCAGCGGTGTCACCGTGGAGGTGATCGTAGTGAACATTGTGTCGGCGGGTCACCTCTTCGTCCAGCAGCACACACACCCTACGTACCACGCCCTGCGCAGCCTGGACCAGCAGATGTTCCTGTGTTACTCCCAGCCAGAGACACCCACCCTGCCCTCACCTGCTGAGGGTAAGAGACCCCCAAGGAGGGACGTGCATGGATGGATGTCTTTTGAACCAGTTGTGTGTGTGTGTGTGTGTGTGTGTGTGTGTGTGTGTGTGTAATCCAGACTCGATGCTTACCTTCTCTCTGTCTCAGTGGGGGTGATCTGTGCGGCGCCGGCGGTAGAGGGAGCCTGGTGGAGAGCCCAGGTCATCTCCTTCTACAAAGAGACCAGCGAGGTTGAGATACGATATGTGGACTATGGTGGCTATGACCGAGTGAAGATTGACACACTACGGCAAATAAGGTGAGCCCCCTTCAGACTCTGAAGGCTGAAAAAAAACATGGCTAGTTGATGCACATTTTCAGAGTTGCGGTCAATTTCTTTCCAACTCAAGTCTATTTCAGAGGAAGTTGTCAGAACTGGAATCTTTTCATACTTTCTAAGCTGTTTTCATTCCATTTTCCTTCATTTCTTTCCTAAGTTGACTTTTTTAGGTAAAATCGACACCAGTCTTGCTAGGTATAGCAGCCCTTCATTGTAAATAAGAATGTGTTCTTAACTGACTTGCCTAGTTAAATAAAAGTCAAATAAAAAAATATGAAGTATTCATTCAACCATTTTTGTTTGGAAATTGTGCCCCCCTCTGGTCAAATAGTTGTCATTTTTAGAGAGAACTGAATGTTATGTAAGAAAGGATGGTGGGACTTTCTGCACACTGACTGAATGCTCTTATTTAAAATCTGTATGTTCAGGTCGGACTTCGTAACATTACCGTTCCAAGGTGCAGAAGTATTACTGGACAACATCGCCCCCCTTCCAGGTAATGTCAAATAGCTAAAGAAAAGGACATGGTACAGTTTACTTGCGATATATGTCTTATTCTCAAGGACACTCTCCAAAATCAAGAAACTTTCCCAATTGAATGTCAAACTGTTCCAAAGTCAGCCGGCCTGTGGAAGTCTGCTGTTGTCATTTATGTTAATAAGTCTGTAAATGCATCAATCCACAGGAGAGAATAGCTTTTCAACCGAGGCCACCTCTGCACTGGAGGAGATAACGAGAGGGGTAGCACTGCTTGCACAGGTAACAAAACTATAGCACCCAGCACCAGGCAGATAACAGGAAGACACTGTACTATACTGCACTCTACTGTACTGCACTATACTCTACTGTACTGCACGCTACTGTACTGTACTGCGCGCTACTGTACTGTAGTGCGCGCTACTCTACTGTACTGTACTGCGCGCTACTGTACTGTACTGCGCGCTACTCTACTGTACTGCGCGCTACTGTACTGCGCGCTACTACTGTACTGCGCACTACTCTACTGTACTGTACTGCGCGCTACTCTACTGTACTGCGCGCTACTGTACTGTACTGTGCGCTACTCTACTGTACTGCGCGCTACTGTACTGCGCGCTACTACTGTACTGCGCACTACTCTACTGTACTGCGTGCTACTGTACTGTACTGCACGCTACAGTACTGTACTGCGCGCTACTGTACTGCGCGCTACTGTACTGCACTGCGCGCTACTGTACTGCACTATACTCTACTGTAATGTACTGCACTATACTCTACTGTAATCTACTGTACACTAATCAGAAGGTAATTGGTTGCTAACCTGGCTGTTTCCTTTCTTCCAGGTCACAAACTACGACAACAACACTGGTCTCCCATTGGTCCAGATGTGGAACATGGTTGGAGAAGAGGTACATTGATGATGGGATTTGGCATGAAAATGTTTACTTTTTTGGAAGTTTAGACAAAAAGTGTTTGAAATATTTCAATGTAATTGTAAGCATTTCCATTTGGTGCAGTGGATAGTCTTTCATTGTGGTGTATGGTTCAAGAACTTCTGTATTTAACAATGCAAGACATTTTCACCTAAACATTCTGATGGCTGACAAACCACTCAGTATCAATTGTTATTTTACACTAATATGATGAATCTGTCTTTCTCTCCATTTCCGTCCAGCTGGTATCAGTTAACCGCACACTGGCAGAGCGAGTGTTGGGTACCTGGGTGGACAGCTTTTGAACCTCGCTGCCCCCTACTCATCAACCCCTTCTCAGTTCTACCACACCCCTCCTAGATCCCTTCTTCTGACCTAATCTCTGGAGTCTGACCCAACCAGCCCTCCAGAAACACCCCATAACACTTCAATGGAAGAACACAACCACTGGATTTTGGGAATAATTTTGTTTTTTTTGTGGCTTTTTTACACCAGATTTCACAAAGAATAAAAATGGTTGTATGCAGAAAAAATATGAAGTACTACTTCAGAATAAGCCAACTCCCCTCCTCTCCTCCCCCACACACCAAAAGAACTTAAAGAAGGAAAATAAAGTACTTGTACATTTTAAAAATAGATCTATATTGTAAATAAAGGTTGGTCTGATTTTTCGTCCTTCCTGACATTTCACTCCACAACTTTGCCTGTGGATTCTCATCATGCTGTGGATGTATAACTCAACTCAATAGGAAAGAGTGTCAATGGAGAACTAACCTCACTGTCAGCTGTAATTACATGTATACACTTGTATAGTGATATCAAAGGAATTGGGCTTTGAAGACTGGGCTAAGTGTGGGGTTTCTATATTATTGTATGTAGTGCAGTAGCCAGTCCCCATTTCATGTGCCGGCAGGCTGTGTCTCGTCGTTTGGCCTCATCATGACAGCCATGGACATACAGGCCTGGGGGCTAAGAATGGCGTCTGGATTCATGGTTGTGACTGACGCCCTCGTCTATGGAGACAAATAAATGTAGATCTCTGCTTTGTTGCCGTTAACCACAGTCAAGGAAACGGACGGAGTGGGGGGGATTCCTTTCTCCGACCACCTGACTTGGGTGACTGACTGGGAGAATGTGCAGAACCGGGATCCCAGGAGTCGCTGAAGGCCTGCTCATCTGCCCTGGCCTCTCCAGTCTGTACAACACTGTGGCCTTATGGAGAAACCGAACGGGCTTCCTTTTCTGGGATCTCCAACTGACCTGCAAGCAGACCAAGCTGACCCATCTTTCCCCATGCAATCGCTGGTTGCCTTCAGCATCTATCCATTGTCCTGCCTGGCATCTCAGCTGATGCACCCACCACTACATTTCAGATCCACTACTGTTGTCTGGCACTGGAGTTGTTGAGTCTGGGACATGACATGGAAGGGTAGGGGTGCACTAGCTCCACCCCCCCTCCTTCTTGACTGACTCCAGGGGCATCGCGCAACTCTTGGTGCAACTGTCTAAGGACTTTGAGAGAGGACACCACTGTGCAGTTAGCATTGGTGTGTGTGTGTGGAAACACTACAGCCACGGACAGGCCTCTGATACCTGACCAGGAACTCTTACAAAGCATCTTACGTTAACATAACTTAGCCCTGCTCAGTCAGGATAGGTCCAGTGCTTATATTAAAATCAGTCTGTCTTCTAATATGCATGTTAACCTGCCCAGGTCTGCGTCCCTCTTAAGGTCTTCACTGTGTTTTCTCCTACATACTTACCCCGTAACATTAGTACACTTTACATTTGTGTTGCAGTTTCCATACTTACAAGCAGTTTAATGGATCCTAAATGAAGTCTTGCGGACAACACGAGGGTTGAATGTGTTTTTGTAGCCCATTTGCACTGTGGGAAATTAGGTCCTTGACGCTACCGGTCCTCTTCACTCAGCAGCGTATGAAAGTGAGCCATGAGAATCAGTCTCTCACGCTGCAGATATTATTGTAAAAGATGGCTTCATACTGTGATCTGCTTTGGTCTTGTTGGGTTTTGCATAGGAATTAATTGCTTTGTCATTTATTGAACAGAATACACTTTTTAATATTTAACTGCTTATTTTTCCTGATGGGTGGTGGTGTTGTTGTCGCCCCCTTAATTGAATTGCTCTGGTAATAAGGCAGCTTCCGTCCCTGTGCTTGGTCTTATTGAAGTTAAGAACCAGGATAGATTTTGGATTTTACCTAACGGTTTCGCTTGACTATTCCTGCATTGCTATTAAACTTGACAGCGTTGGCATGTAAACCAAATGACAATACTTACCTCCTATACATATTGATCACATAGGTTAACTGCACTTTATCAACCTTGCTACTAGAGTATATATTTCACACATTTTGTGGGATTGATTGAACCATGTTTCAGGAGTGGTTCGTTATGAGGTTGATGCACATGCTGCTAGTTCAGAAGGCAGCTGTTGCGAGGTGTTTTTAAATGTCACTTATTAGTCAGTCCAGTGTTGGTACTGTATCTCCCCTACCCGATAACTGTTCATGTTTCTGGAACCATAGGAAATAAGGCTTCTAGCTACTATACTGAACAAAAATATAAACGTCAAGTGTTGGTCCCATGAGCTGAAATAAAATTACCCAGAAATGTTCCATACGCACAAAAAGCTTATTTCTCTCAAATTTTGTACACACGTTTATTTCCATGCGTGTTAGTGTGCATTTCTCCTTTGCCAAGATAATTCATCCACCTGATAAGTGTGGCATATCAAGAAGCTGATTAAACAGCATGATCATTACACAGGTGCATCTTGTGCTGGGGGACAATAAAAGACCACTATAATGTGCACAACACAATGCCACAGATGTCTCAAGTTTTGAAGGAGCGTACAATTGGCCTGCTGACTGCAGGAATGTCCAACTAAGCTGTTGCCGGGGGAAGTTTGTTTATTTCTCTACCATAAGCCCCCTCCAACATCGTTTTAGAGAATTTGGCAGTACGTCCAACCGGCCTCACAACCACAGACCACATGTAACCACGCCAGCCCAGGACCTCCACATCCGGTTTCTTAATTTCTTTCTGTAATAATGCCCTTTTTTGGGGAAAAAAACTATTCTGATTGGCTGGGACTGGCTCCCCAGTGGGTGGGCCTATGCCCTCCCAGGCCCACCAATGGCTGCACCCCTGCCCAGTCATGTAAATCCATAAATTGGGGGCAAATGAATTTATTTAAATGGACTGATTTCCTTAAATGAACTGTAACTCAGTAAAATCTTTGAGATTGTTGCATGTTGGGTTTATGTTTTTGTTCAGTATAACTTGCAACATATTCAAGGGGCGTACATGTCATGGCTTGCTTGGGTTAGAGTCCAAAGCTGGCGTGGAGCAGGAGCCATATTGTTTGATATTTTCAGCCCCTTAACTTCATGTTTCAAAGAGCCATTTCAAGCAATGTCCTCTTTGATTCCAGCTTGATTATGTCACAATCAGTAAAGATGAATTAATCCATTGATCCAAATGACACCCTTCTGTCCTGTCATCCAAACTCCTATCATGCTTGAAAGAACTAGAATTATTTCTTGACTTGTGCAGGTCTGTGTAAATAAGATATTTATTTCACTGGACTTTTGTATAACACTGGAAACAAAGGGAACATGTTTTTTTGTTTGTTTTGTTTTTGGTTCACCCCTTCCAAAACAGCTCGTTGTTCTGTTGGTAGGACTGGTTTGAAGTGTTTGCTTAGCTAGATAATTAATCATTTGATTTTTTAAACGAGTGTAAGAAATCCTGCTCAGAGCGTTTAACATGTACATGTCAGTTTTTGCGAGGCTCATCAAAGGTTTGGTTCTTGGTTGTACAGATCTATTAAAAAATAAAATAAAGTTATAAAAAATGCTACTCTTATGTTCTGAAGATGTTTGATTGTCTCTATATTACACCATATATGTGGAGGTGAACATCTAGTATACAGTTTATCATTATGTCCAAGCAGTGTTGATTCAATACTCCCACATGTACAGAATCACATATAGCACTTTATGACAACTGCTGATGTAAAAAGGGCTTTATAAAGTTTGATTGAAATTTCATAGCAAACAGTTAAAGGGCAACTCCACCACTTTTCAACCTAATTTTCATTGTCTCCAGTCCATTGTTTGCATATGTGAAAACAGTTCATTTCTACATTTTATAGAAAAGAATACAGCCTGATATAGAGGTCCTGGATGGCATGGAGCTGTGCCCAGTGATATACCGGGCCGTACGCACTACCCTCTGCAGCGCCTTGCGGTCGGATGCCAAGCAGTTGCCTTACCAAGCGGTGATGCAGTAAGTCAAGATTCTCTCAATAGAGCTGTAGAACCTTTTGAGGATCTTAGGTCCCATGACAAATCTTTTCAGACTCCTGAAGGGTGTTGTTGTGCGTTGCCTTCTTCACGACTGTGTTGGTGTGTGGACCATGATAATTCCTTAGTGATGTGGACACTGAGGAACTTGAAGCTCTCGACCCGGTCCACTACAGCACCGTGGATGAGGGTGTGCTCAGCCCTCAATTTCCTGTAGTCCACGTTCAGCTCCTTTGTGTTGCTGATGTTGAGCACCACACTGCTATGTAAAGTCAAATACAATTTTATTGGTCACATACACATGGTTAGCAGATGTTATTGCGAGTGTAGTGAAATGCTAATGCTTCTAGATCTGACAGTGCAGCAGTATCTAACAGGTAATATCTAACAATTCCACAACATAACCTAATATCTAACAAATTCCACAACAAAACCTAATATCTAACAAATTCCACAACAAAACATAATACAATCTAGTAAAGGAATGGGATAAGAATATATAAATATAAAATATATGGATGAGCAGTGACAGAGCGGCTAAGATGAAATAGATAGTGAAGGATACAGTATACATTATATACATATGAGATGAGTAATGCGAGATATGTAAACATTCTTAAAGCTGCATTATTAAAGTGACTAGTGTTCCATTTATTAAAGTGGACAATGATATCAAGCAGTCGCCTCTGTGCTAGTGGTGGCTGTTTTAACAGTCTGATGGCCTTGAGATAGAAGCTGTTTTTCAGTCTCTCGGTCCCACCTTTGATGCACCTGTACTGACCTCACCTTCTGGATGATAGCGGGGTGAACAGGCAGTGGCTCGGGTGGTTGTTGTCCTTGATGATCTTTTTGGGTAGTTTGCCCCCGGTGATGTGTTGTGCAGACCGCACCACCCTCTGAAGAGCCTTGCGGTTGTGGGCGGTGCAGTTGCTGTACCAGGCGGTGATACAGCCCAATAGGATGCTCTCAATTGTGCACCTGTAAAAGTTAGTGAGGGTTTTCGGTGACAAGCCACATTTTTCAGCCTCCTGAGGTTGAAGAGGTGCTGTTGTGCCTTCTTCACCACACTGTCTGTGTGTGTGGACCATTTCAGTTTGTCGGTGATATGAACACTGGGGAACTTAAAACTTTCCACCTTCTCCACTGCTTTCCCGTTGATGTGGATTAGGGGGTGCTCCCTTTGCTGTTTCCTGAAGTCCATGATCATCTCTTTGGTTTGCTGAGTGGGTGGTTATTGAGTGGGAGGTTATTTTCCTGACACCACACTCCGAGGGCCCTCACCTCCTCCCTGTAAGCTGTCTCGTCGTTGTTGGTAATCAAGCCTACCACTGTGGTGTCGTCTGCAAACTTGATGATTGAGCTGGAGGCGTGCATGGCCATGCAGTCGTGGGTGAACAGGGAGTACAGGAGGGGGCTGAGCACGCACCCTTGTGGGGCCCCGGTGTTGAGGATCAGCGGAGTGGAGATGTCGTTTTCTACATTCACCGCCTGGGGGCGGTCCGTCAGGAAGTCCAGGACTCAGTTGCACAGGGCAGGGTTGAGACCCAGGGTCTCAAGCTTAATGAAGAGTTTGTAGGGTACTATGGTGTTGAATGCTGAGCTGTAGTCAATGAACAGCATTCTTACATAAGTATTCCTCTTGTCCAGATGGGATAGAGCAGTGTGCAGTGTGATGGCGATTGCTTACCACCTATTGGGGTGGTAAGCAAATTGAAGTGGGTCTAAGGTGACCGGTAGGGTGGAGGTGATATGATCCTTGACTAGTCTCTCAAAGCACTTCATGATGACAGAAGTGAGTGCTACGGGGCGGTAGTCATTTAGTTCAGTTACCTTAGCTTTCTTGGGAATTGGAACAATGGTGGCCATCTTGAAGCATGTGGGGACAGCAGACTGGGATAGGGATTGATTGAATATGTCCGTAAACACACCAGCCAGCTGGTCTGGGCATGCTCTGAGGACGAGGCTAGGGATGCCGTCTGGGCCGGCAGCCTTGCGAAGGTTAACACGTTTAAATGTTTTTATGTCACGTTGATTACGGAGAAGGAGAGCCCACAGTCTTTGGGAGTAGGCCGCGTCGGTGGCACTGTATTGTCCTCAAAGCGTGCAAAGAAGTTGTTTAATTTGTCTGGAAGCAAGACGTCGATGTCTGCAACGGGTCTGGTTTTCTTTTTGCAATCCGTGATTGTCTGTAGACCCTGCCACATACGTCTCGTGTTTGAGCTGTTGAATTGTGACTCCACTTTGTCTCTATACTGACACTTTGCTTGTTTGATTGCCTTACGGAGGGAATAACTACACTGTTTGTATTCTGTCATATTTTCAGTCGCCTTGCCATGATTAAAAATGCTGTGGTACGTACTTTCAACTTTGCGCGAATGCTGCCATCAATCTATGGTTTCTGGTTAGGGAAGGTTTTAATAGTCACAATGGGTACAACATCTCCTATACACTTCCTTATAAACTCGCTCACCGAGTCAGCGTATACGTTAATGTTATTGTCTGAGGCTACCCGGAACATATCCCAGTCCACGTGATCGAAGCAATCTTGAAGCGTGGAATCCGATTGGTCAGTCCAGCGTTGGATAGGCCTAAGCACAGGCGCTTCCTGTTTTAGTTTCTGCCTATAGGAGGGGAGCAACAAGATGGAGTCATGGTCAGATTTGCCAAAAGGAGGGTGGGGGAGGGCTTTGTATGCATTGCAGAAGTTAGAGTAGCAATGGACGAGCGTGTTACTCGCTCATGTACAGCAATCGATATGCTGATAGAATTTAGGTATAATTGTTCTCAAATTAGCTTAGTTAAAATCCCCAGCTACAGTAAATGCAGCCTCAGGATATATGCTTTCCAGTTTGCATAAAGTCCAGTGAAGTTCCTTGATGGCCGTCTTGGTATCCGCTTGCGGGGGGATATACACGGCTGTGATGATAACCGAGGAGTTCTCTTGTGAGATAATACGGTCTGCATTTGATTGTGAGGATTCTAGGTCAGGTGAACAAAAGGACTTGAGTTCCACTGACCTTCTCCCTATAGGCTGTCTCATCATTGTTGGTGATCAGGACAACCACTGTTGTGTCGTCAGCAAACTTGATGTGGTTGGAGTCGTCCATGGCCACGCAGTCGTGGGTGAACAGGGAGTACATGAGGGGACTAAGCACGCACTCCTGAAGGGCCCCCGTGTTGAGGGTCAGTGTGGTGGATGTGTTGTTGCCTACCCTTACCATCTGGTGTGGCCCGTCAGGAAGTCCAGGATCCAGTTGCAGAGGGAGGTGTTTAGTCCTAGGGTCCTGAGCTTAGTGATGAGCTTGGTGGGCAATATGATGTTGAACGCTATAGTCAATGAAAAGCATTCTCACGGAGGTGTTCCTCTTGTCCAGGCGGGAGAGGGCAGTGTGGTGTGCAATACAGACTGCGTCATCTGTGGATCTGTTGGGGCGGTATGCGAATTGGAGTGGGTCTAGGGAGTCTGGGATGATTGTGTTGATGTGAGCCATAACCATCCTTTCAAAGCATTTCATGGCTACAGATGTGAGTGCCACGGGGTGATAGTCATTAAGGGAAAGGGAAAGGGGGATACCTAGTCAGTTGTACAACTGAATGCATTCAACTGAAATGTGTCTTCCGCATTTAACCCAATAAGACAGGTTACTTTGGCATTCTCAGGCACGGGGACTATGGTGGTCTGCTTGAAACATACAGGTATTACAGACTGGGTCAGGGAGAGGATGAAAATTTCAATAAAGACACTTGCCAGATGGTCAGCGCATGCTCTGAGTACACGTCCTGGTAATCTGTCTGGCCCTGCGGCCTTGTGAATGTTGACCTGTTTAAAGGTCTTACTCACATTGGCAATGGAGAACGAGATCACACAGTTGTCTGGAAAAGCTGGTGCTCTCATGCATCGTTCAGTGTTGCTTGCCTTGAAGTGAGCTTAGAAAGAATTTAGCTCATCTGGTAGGCTCGCTCACTCCAGATTTTGTATTTATTTCTTTATGATTTTGTGATTGCACATAAAGGAAAATAGTTCCTACATCTTGTGTCCTTTCTGTCATCCTGTGAACCCTGTTCATTGCTGCTCGCAGCTATATCTTCATATGAAATACCACTTACAAATATAGCTGCGAGCAGTAAGAAGTAAGGTATTTAATTTAGGATAAACAGGATATATCTGACATGATTGTCCATGTGTAGGCTATTTTGGACAGAAAAGGGTTTTATTGCTCAAAATAGATCACATTCCAAAATTATTACTAAGAGTTAGTTTTAATGAGCCGATAGAAAAACTATACTATCACTACCTCAGGCTGAGAAATTAACCCACTAGTAATAATCAGTCATTTGAGGTTATTTCCATATCTATACAGTGTATACTCACATCGATTTAACACTAGCCTTTCACAGGCAATAGATCATGCCTTTTGAAGATGTACCGTGCAGTGCTGTTTAATGGAGCTGCCATCCAGGTAGTATCTATCTCAAAGAGGTCAGTACACTCTGAACAAGCTCCTTTTGCCTCTCTCTATGAGGTGGCAATGTGAAAGCAAGAGGCCTCTCTAGGTAAAGATTCATGAATTACAAAAAGTGTTCTGCCCTTTGACTCTGGCTGCCAGTGAACTGTTCTTCTTTCTTTACAGAGGAGCAGTGAGGTGGTGCACTGCTGACTGGTTAAGTACAGTACTCCAACCAGGAAGAATAAGTGATTCTCTCTCTGCACAGGGGCTGGGCAAGAAGAGTGGTGCAGAATAAAAAGCAGCTGGGTGACTGACACCTAAAATAATTCAGCTCTGGTTACAAGCAGAATGAGGAGAGCAGAGGTAGTTGGACAGAATGGGTCAATAGACATCACTAGTTGTGGTGGCTCTTTCTTGGAGTTCTGTAATAATGTTGTTGTCATGGTGTTTTAGTGACTAATTCATTTATTTTTGGACCAGTATCTGTCATCCTATCACCTCATGTGTGATATCTGTCTCAGACAAAGACCTAGAGCAAAACCTAATAGATTAGGGCGTAGAGTCACAAATACCTTCTTTATTCTGCTTCTGGCATTGTGAGTGCTGTCAATTGATAGCAGCATCTTGATAGTGGGATCTTCCATTGACAACAGAGGCCTCGGGTGAGACATGTGAAATGGCCACAAGATGGTGTAAGAAGTCAGAAGATCAGCTGTAGATAGTGTGCTCCTGACAACCCAGATATTGCTATGCAAAGAGCTGTTGCTGTCTAGGAACATGATGAGCTTCCAGATCCATTGAAGTCCCAGTCCTAGTCCCAGGCGAGGGAATGAGTTTGGTGTTTTGGATCCACAGACAGCACATATACTGTATGGTCGATGTAACAGCATAGATAGTCCAAAAATGATATATATTTCAGAGCACACCGGCTGGATGCAATTGAATATTATGAGCTCATTCATGTTGCCCATAAATCAAAGCCAAAGTTTTGCCTACTGTACCTCTTAAACATATTTGTTATTTAACCTTAACCCCTGAATTAATGCCACTTAGGCATCTTTACCATGGGTTTGTGCCAGGCTACGTAGGATGGCAGTTCTCATTGAGATGCAGTTACAGTCTGTCCATAAGTGGGACCTGTCACTGTGAAAGGTCTACTGGGACTGACAAGTCACCCATGAAGACAGCTTAACAACACAGTAGCAAAGCAAAGCCTAGAGATGTCAGTCAACAGGATGGAACAAGTGGCACTTAGACTACTATAGAATTATAAGTGGGCAGGCACAAAAAAATAATATTGATACACAATAACTGAGTGAATACATGTATATTAAGATAATAACAAACATCAGGTAACCAAAATGAGCATATATGAAAGTGTTTTGTGTGTTTTTGTAGTTCAAGTATGAGTGGGTGCTCAACACCATTTGATCTACTAGTGTGTCTTGGAGAGTATTACAAAGTAGTGTGGATAGCCTACCTGCTCATGCAGGAGTCTCTCTCTCTAACCAGCTGGTGAGAGAAGCTGTGTCTTTGATGCTCAGACCCATAGCTTTTTGATGAACGTTCATTAGAATGAAAGCTCACAGCTTTTGTTTTAAGGCTTTTCTTGATGTGCCAGGTAAAAAAACACACAAAAAAACAGGATGGATTTTTATTAAACTGAATGTGCCTGTGTGTGTGTGACTGTGTGTGGCTGTCACTGCACTAAAGCTGTTGGCAGCAACAGGCATCAGACAACGCTGACACATCACACTGTAACCAAAACAAAACATAATGCAACCAGTCGACAAAGGCAAGTAATGTGATACTGCTCTGGGCATGGAGAGCTTTTTTCATGAGCAAATTATATGTGTTTTAATTAGTAACAAATAAAAACAGATAGGGGTTTGGTCCACTTGTGGAAATCTTTCAACATTTAATGAAGACACATAAAAACAAAACAGGATCTTTGCCATGCAATCAGCCCACGCGAAATGATCAGTCTGCATTTCAACAGGATGGAAGGAAAATACACTTGGGACATGTTCACATGGGGAATTCTGTTCTAACATGTCTTGTTTTTCTTGGTGTTAATTGAGCAGAAAAAACATAAACCGCTGCAGCACACTAATCTGGTATATTTCAGCCATGTCAGTTTGGTCAGCAATATGTTACTATTTGGACACTAATATGTCAGTTTGGCCAGTAATATGTCTGTGGTAAAAATGCCATCTCGAAAAGGGTTTATTTCTCTGCTTAGCGGGTTTCTCATTCTCATTGGAATATCTGTCTGCCACGCTATGACAATCCCAAACCATTACATTTATTAGAAGCTGACTTCTAAATGGTATGATATACTACAGATCTGGGGCAGGACAATGGAGTGGCAGACAATAGCATGCTATGCTGCTCATTCTCCCACATAGAAGGAACTCTCTCAAACGTTGTATTGCTTACCTAGTATCATGTAGCCTTGTGAGGACTAGGACTAGTTAGGACGAGGACTAGTTAGGACTAGGCAACATGTTGCTCATTACTTGTAACTACTAAATGACTAATTAGCAAGTAATGATCATATGTTGAACCAATCAAATTGTATTATTTAAACGTATCAGCAGGTATTATATTATATTTATTAGTAACATTGTGGTTACCACACAGTAATCAGAATAGCGACTTTGTTTATTTTCCTTTCCAGTTCATTGTCTTTAGAGAAGCGTCTGGTGGTAATATTGCAATGCATACATGGTGATTTAAATGATAGCAGTTGAATATGTTGTCTACAGTCGGTTTGAACAGACTCAGAGGCCACCGCAACATGTGTAGGGAAATGAAGAGACTCCTCCAAGACCCCAGTTGGTTAATGAAGTCACAGTTTGTCATTTCCTATTATCTTTGGTTTTGATAATGCTACAGTCTCCTCTCCTCTCCTCCACTCATCTTCCCAAGAAGAGAAAGTCTTGGGGGATCCTCTTATCTCCGTTACTTGGTGTGATCTGGGAGAATTGCCTCTTTACAATACATTCTAATAGCAGCTCCAATTTGTCAGAGATCCCTGTGGCTCCAGAGGCTCCAACTAACTCCAGTCTGCCAGGTCTGTTGCTTTATTTCATTGTGTTCCATCCGTGTTAAAGCCCACCACCAGTGAACCTGTCCTCTCTGTATCTGAGGTAATCAATGCACACATCTCTGTGTGTAGCTCTTCAGATAATGTTGACTCATTGATTGAGGAACTGGCTATTATTTGCTCACCACAGCTGTGTACAGCTCCAGATTAGGTTCCTAGATGGCAGGTTGTACATTGTAACCTTTAAACCAAATAGTTTAAAATTAATTAAATAACATTACACTTAATGCATAAGAAAAGTGTAGTTGATAGATATCAAGATAAACAATGTGTTTTATGATAAATGTAAGTAATATATGGCATATTGTTGTGGAAGTGACCATAGACACCTACTATAATAAACGGAGCATGTGTGAAAATGAGAGGTCCTTTCAAAGATGTCAAATCACAGGTTGTTGATGGCTGGAGACATTTCTATACAGTGATAAACATTCAGTAGAGCTATACTGTCCTGACTCTCTCTTTTTTAATAACCCGATTATATTTTACAACAATGTTAGGGCTCTGTCTCCATTGTGTTGTATCCTGATGTCCTCTGGTCCTGTCCTCTTCCCACCTCTGTCCCTCATGTGGTTCTGGAAGTATTCTTAGGATGATTATTATGTTGCATGTTGTGAGGAGAGAACATCATTTGAGGAGAGGAAATTTGAAGATCATTTTTTCAATGAGCACTGTCTGCTCCAAAATGATTATGAAGCCATGGACCTAGATTTGAACATGTAGCTTTAATACTGACACCAACCTTGTCTTTCTGTGAGCAGCCTCAGATGCAGATGCAAACATGAATTCCAACAGGTGCAACCGAGTAAGCAGTCATTAGATTGTAAAGATGAAATGTCAACAACAACAAAAAGCTCCTCAGCAAATATTGTGTTTTTCTGTCTTGCCAACTGGAATCTATCCATCAACAATTAATTAATCCCTTAATGTCAATCATCTGCAATGAATACAAAATAACATTACACTGTCATCTAAATGATTGCGTGGGATGAACTATGATTTTGGTTACAGCGTAGGATTTTGTTGTGCTCTCACATTGAATTTCTGAGTAAAAAGTAACCAACTGCTATGGGAGGAAGAGGCCCAGCGGTGCCTCTCTCTGTGTAGTTAGCCAACAGTAAGACAGCTCCTAAGTGCTAGCTAGCCAGTGAGGTGAAACCGCAAGCCTTCACATGCCAATCAATCGGTCAGATTTAAGTCGGCTTGGCCAAGTCTTTGGCTTGATGTGTGCAGCCTTTATTTCATGTGGTTTGAAAGCTCTACTTAAGGGGGAAAAACATAAATAAAGAAGTGGGGAAACAAAAGAGTGATGACCTGTCAATGGGCCCTCTTCTTCCACCCCCCTCTCTCTCTCTCTCTCTCTGTCTCTGTCTCTGTCTTTCTCACTCTGTGTCTTTCTTTCTTTCTCTATCTCTTATATGAAGTGAGATTTGTTAAGCTACCCATCAAGCTGCAGAGAACTGATCTGGTGTTTTATGTCAAATGCACAGATGTTACAGACGACTGAGTGGCCATCTGAAATATATTCCAGTATCATGATAATCTAGGAAATAGTCTATACCAGGTAAGGACACATACATTCTGTGTAAATGAATAGAACATGTTGTTAGCATGCTCTATCGTTTTCCACCAACTAACTTCACAGTTATGGTGGCATAGTAGAGAAAATGTTACCCTAAAATGGTTTAGCAAATCATATATAGGATTTATAGGATTTGCTACAGTAACATAATTGTTGTTAAATATTAAAATATTACAGTAATGTAATTTTTTTGTAAATGTGTTTTTACACACAACAAATCTAGTTAGCTACATCTGTATTTGGGTGGTGAATGCTTAATGACGTCAATTGAATTGGTTAGGTGACAGCCCTTACCCCGCCCCATGTGGGTCAAGGGAGGGAGAGAGGGAGGGGAAGAGAGAGAGGGAGAGAGGGGAGGGGAGGGGAGAGAGAGGGAGGGAGGGGAGGAGAGAGATGGAGGGAGGGGAGGGGGGAGAGAGAGGGAGAGAGGGAGGGGGGAGAGAGAGAGGGAGGGAGGGGAGGGAGAGAGAGAGAGGGAGGGGAGGGGGAGAGAGAGAGAGAGGGAGGGGGGAGAGAGAGAGAGAGGGAGGGGGGAGAGAGGGAGAGGGGGAGAGAGGGAGAGAGAGAGAGAGACAGGCTGAGCTGATCCCACGTGTGACGCTTGCATTCCCGGCTCAGTAAAATTGTCTTTAGCGTGCTTCGGTGTAGCGTTGTGCCGCCTGTCTTCGTTAGTTACTGGCTATAGTTGGGTTAGCTATGGAGGGAGACGGGAGCCAAGCCACATCTGGAGGAAGCCCTAATGATTCGCAACACGACCCGGGGTAAGACTGGACAGCACTGACACTTTTATCGTTATAGCTACGTTGTATCAATATTGCACGGCTTATCAAAGCACTGACGTTGATGTTCCTTCCGGATGCAGTCAACTACACCTTTGTTTGATTATATTAGCAAACGGCCTGCCCCCTTTTTCTATAGCAATAGCTCGCTGGGCTTGATAACTACAGCTCTCTTTCTGCTGCTCTGCCTACGTTTTGTTCGCTTTTTGTCGCTATATCAAGTAGTTAGCTAGAGCTAGCCAAGTAGTTAGCTACACGTCAAAATGGCCGATCTGACATCTGGACTCACTTCTGCTGTGTTTTCCCCTTACAGTAAAATGTTTATCGGTGGTCTCAGCTGGCAAACTTCACCAGGTAAGAAATTAATTTGTGGACTACAGTGTGGCATTGTCGGGTTGTGTTCTGTAGTAGCCGAGGCTGCGGGTGCTAGTTGCAACGTCTGATTGTGTGTGTGTGTGTGTGTGTGTGTGTACCTACCTACTTCAGTGCGCGCAAGGTTATTTTTATTTGATATCATTTGAAGTCCTCTATTCGACCCCTATGTGCATACTAGTAGCTAGAGGCATTTAAAGCTCATACATATAGTATTTTCTATATTTGACAGAAGAATGAAAACGACCAGTAACCTCCGTTTGTGTTTCTTTTGCAGACAGCCTAAGAGACTATTTTACTAAATTCGGGGAAATCAGAGAGTGTATGGTGATGAGAGATCCAACGACAAAACGCTCCAGGTAATTAGCTAATATATTCCCCCCCTGTGTTTGCAATTGTATTAATTGTGGTTTTGCAGTGTCTTTATGATTACGCTAAATCAGTTAGCAAGCAAGCAGCCATTTATTTTTGTCGCACGTCGAGTTTTTACAAGCGATTGAATCAGCGCTTTGCAAAGGTAACGCAATTTGACATTGACCACCACTAAAGATAGAATACCTGCGGATCTTTGAATATGCCTGAAATAATTAGATGTCACTTCATTCACATGATTCTTTGTGCAGCATTAAAAGGAAATGGCATTTACATTTAAGAAATAATTGAAAATGAAAGGTAAACTATTTTCATATCAAGTAGCCTATGGATACACCAACATAGGCAACTTTGGTAAATATTTGTTACAATGTAACATTTGGCTGCATTGTATATTTGTTAGGCTACAATGTAGCCTGGCATTTGGCTTTATTGTTTGTATCAATGTAACAGCTGTAGTTATACATACTACTGACTGATAGGCTGTTTGACCACTCTCCTGCGCCTCTGACTGACTCACTGATTACAATGTTTCTTGTTTATTTCCACAGGGGCTTCGGATTCGTTACTTATGTAGATGCTGCCAGTGTAGATAACGTCTTAGCTCAGCCACATCACGAATTAGACTCAAAAACGGTATGTCTCATCTCTTCTGTCACTTTTTTATTAAGTGTTTGTGCTTTTGTGACCCACCTGCCTGGCATGATTGACTATGTCGTATTGAATGTCTTTTACGGAGTTGTGATATGTTATTTGAATTAGTCACACTCACAGCCACATGCACTTAAAGGCAATAAGTAGTCTAGCTAATTGTGTGTCCTGAGCATGCCCCCCCCTTGATATGACAAGACCTTCTGCTAAACCTTTCTTTACCATTGAGTGCCATATTACATAAAGTAATTTGAGCACTGATGGCAACTGCAAAGCTTTCTGTCCGGCAACATCTGAGTGTTTTGAGATGGGGAGCAATTTTATTGTTAAATCTGCATATTATATAAAGTGATTGTCATTCTGTATTTGTTTTCTGTGAAAATGAATTCCCAGCTGTCTTTATAGATTTTAGTAGGCTATATATACATTGTATGTTTTTGTTTTTCATGCACCGTATTCATGCATCAGGCATTTTCTGTTTACAAAATGTAGTTATAAATAAATGTGGTTTTTAAAAAGCACCCCACCTTGAGTTAGCTTTAATTTTTCATCCTCCCAAGTCTGTTGTCTGCATATTATCCACTTCCTCTGTCTGCATGTTATCCACTTCCTCTGTCTGCATGTTATCCACTTCCTCTGTCTGCATGTTATCCACTTCCTCTGTCTGCATGTTATCCACTTCCTCTGTCTGCATGTTATCCACTTCCTCTGTCTGCATGTTATCCACTTCCTCTGTCTGCATGTTATCCACTCCCTCTGTCTGCATGTTACCCACTTCCTCTGTCTGCATGTTACCCACTTCCTCTGTCTGCATGTTACCCACTTCCTCTGTCTGCATGTTATCCACTTCCTCTGTCTGCATGTTATCCACTTCCTCTGTCTGCACGTTATCCACTTCCTCTGTCTGCACGTTATCCACTTCCTCTGTCTGCACGTTATCCACTTCCTCTGTCTGCACGTTATCCACTTCCTCTGTCTGCACGTTATCCACTTCCTCTGTCTGCACGTTATCCACTTCCTCTGTCTGCACGTTATCCACCTCCTCTGTCTGCACGTTATCCACTTCCTCTGTCTGCACGTTATCCACTTCCTCTGTCTGCACGTTATCCACTTCCTCTGTCTGCACGTTATCCACTTCCTCTGTCTGCACGTTATCCACTTCCTCTGTCTGCACGTTATCCACTTCCCCTCTGTCTGCACGTTATCCACTTCCCCTCTGTCTGCAAGTCTGCTAAAGTGCACACATTCCCACAACCTGACCCATTTTAAATAACAAACCCAAGACTAACTGTTATCTCCAGAGAAAGGCATAAAAGATTGGTTCATTTATTGTTGCAGTATATTGATTTTCTGAATGTATGGATGGATCAAAGGATGCTGGTGGAGGTGCTATAGGAGGACTGCCTCATTGTCATGGCTGGAATGGAATAAATATAACGGTATCAAACATATGGCAACTACATGTTCCACTCCATTCCATTCAAACCATTACAATGAGCCCATGCTATAGCTCCTCCCACCAGCCTTCTCTGATATTGGATAGCTTATAACTGACACTTGAATTAAGTTTCATGTTTCTCTGAAGGTGAGAGTTGGTCAGAGTAATGCCTTGACTGCAAAAAATGGTATTGTGATGATTCGCCCTGCATTTAGTGTTTGATTTTCCATATGGGTCAGTTTTCTTGTTCTTGCTGATTCTCGTGCTCCTCTGTTGGCTAATATATATTTGATTGGAATGCCCCTGTGGCATTCTTTATGTAGCATGCAAATACCATGGTAGGTACATTGTAATGTGTGTGACCTGTTTGAAATGAGAATACACAGATTTTCTTTACATGCATTAATGATACATTTGCACAACAAACTTATATATGTTTGCAAAATAATTTCTCAATTTTTCATTTCACTTAACTCAATTTGTGAGTTCATAAAATCTAGGAAATTGTGCATGACACAAACATTACACTAGTTGTAGGTTAAGTAATACTGTGTAGCTACACTAACTGCCTATGTAACTACCATGTAAAGATGTATGGTAATACTGATTCATTGTAAAGTCACACCGTACTCATGTTCTGAATGAGGTTGTTGTAGTGTATGCTCTAACTTAGCTTTGTGAGCGAGTGCTCAAAACGCTCGTTCTTTAGGAGCGGTGGAGTGAATACAAGCAGCCTGTATTGTCCTCAAGGACTCACACACACTAACTGCTCTGACATTGCCAGAAGCTCTAGGTTTATGAAACAGATAGCTGAAGATGGAAAAGGAAATGCGGTAACTTTCCACATGTCACTTCTGGAAAACTACACTGATATTTTAAATGCGCATTTCTTTGTTAATGTATATTCTATGTATTTTGTAGCCTAATGAATTGTTTATAATACAGGGATATTTATGATTGCAGATTTAAATGTAATGTTGAGATGAATTAGGACACCTCTAGGAAGAACCTATTGATAAGGGGCAAATGTAAGTCTTGCTGAAAAGGGGAATCGGTACTTGAGAGGACATGCCGTTTCAGCCCAGCAAAGGAAGTAGACACACACACACACACACACTCCCTAACTCTCAATGTGTACCTTAAAGTGTGCTTTGATGCTATCTCTCCCCTCTCCTTTCTGGACCTGCGTCTACATAGACTTATTTGAAAACGGCTAATGACATTATCCATGCATTAAGGTACCTAGTGGAGTCTTTAGAGCATCCACTGCTTGTGTGGTATAATGTAATAGAAGCAACATTGAGCTGCCAACTCACCTCTCTGTGCCTTGGGAGGTGTTCTACATTAAAGTGCTGAAGTGCAGTGTGAAATAGAGTCACATCTCACCTTAAAGGTCCAATGCAGCCAATTTATCTCAATATCAAATCATTTCTGGGTAACAATTAAGTACTTTACTGTGATTATTTTAAATAAAAATGTGTCAAAAATAAACAATAATAGCTTCTTAGCAAATAGCAATTTTTCAAGCAAGAATTTTGCTAGGGCTGTCTGGGAGTGGTCTGATTGGGAGGGGAAAACTGAAAATGTGCTGTTATTGGCAGAGGTTTGGAACGCTCTTTCTTATTGGTCTATTAAGTAATTTACCGCCTGGGGATGCCAAAACTCCTGACCAAAACAGGCTGAAATTTCAGGTGGTCTTTTCAAACAGCTCTTACACTAAAAGGGCATCAGCATTATCATTTTCCCAGTATTATTCCTACCTCATAGTGTGGAAGTGTATATAAAACACTACCAGGTGAGGCTGGGCTGGGAAATTAAAGTCCATGCAACAAAGACATGGTTTGGTTTGTCTGCATGGGGAATTCAGTGCTTCTCTGTGTTTTGTCCTTTCACCAGGGTACAGTCAGTATATATTCCTCTAACATTCAGTCTACATGAATCCCTATTAGAATAGCATATCCTTGCAAAATGCCCTTAAACCCTAATTAATTGTGCAACGTTAACTTGTTACTAGTTTTAGTACAGAGTCACTTCACAGGTATACGAGCAGTTAGCATTATTTCAATTGGAGATGCCTGTTTTACAGTGTGGCACATGTATTTCCCTCGATTGGATACGCCAAGGCTGCAGCACGTGCTGCATGTACATGCATCATGCTTTATGTGATCCTTTACAACATGGAAATAAAGGCTTGGGGTTGAATAATGCTCAGTGTCTGTCGACGATAGGATTTCTGCTGATGTTATTTGTGAAAACAATCTCTTGTAGACTAAACACTTTTCTGGGTAAAACATATCTCCACTCCACTAATGCAGTCAGTCAGCTGAATTCAGACAGTCACTTTCTAACAGTCTATTTTTGTCCGTCACACACTGACAGCTCTCTCTGTTACATTTCCCTCCGTTCCTACTTTTTTTTAAAAGCAATTGACAAGCTCTCAACCTACTTTATGCACAAAATTCCACTAATGGTCTTTTCACCCTTTAGCTATGTGGCCTTAAAGATGAAAATGTGAAAGGAGAAATCCTTTGTTCACAGGAAGAGGGAATGTTGGTGTTGTATTCAACCTTACTGTGACAAATGGAAAATGTGTCTTGAATGTCCTGGCTTGTTTTAATGCACTGACTGTCCCATTTAACAGGATGTGTTCTTGTGCATGATTTCACCTTTAGAAGTGTGTGTCAGAGGGGAACATTAATAGCCAAATGAATGTTTCGCAGTTGATTTGCACAAGTTGTTCTTGAGGAAGTCCTGTGGTTGTGGTTGGTTCTAACACCTGCCTTGATATCTCACACATTTTAGTTTTAGCAAAACATGTATTTTTGTTGACAAGGTACAAATCTGCAGTTCAGCACACAGAGAAAATCCTGTAATAAATAGTGAAAACATAAATTACTGTTGTGCAGTAAACTGATGCAACAATTAATAATACAATACCTTTTGTTTTCAGGCCTCATTGTATTCAATCCAAACCCAAATGTGCCAATTCACATTGGCTGCCATAATAACCCCTTGGATGGAATCAGGAAATAATAACTAGCTGGTCTCCATAAAAGCATGCAGCGAAGTAGCCTTGTATGACCCATGTATCTGAAATCCATAATAGAAGCTAAAAGAGTAGATGACGCAGGACAGCGTTGTGTTTTGAAATTAAAATAATGTTTTCCAGGAGGGAAACATTTAGTGGCTTT
Source organism: Salmo trutta (assembly GCF_901001165.1). Lineage (NCBI taxonomy): Eukaryota > Metazoa > Chordata > Actinopteri > Salmoniformes > Salmonidae > Salmo > Salmo trutta. Next base: position 72,463,761 of record NC_042969.1, read on the forward strand.
GAATAGCATTAAATAAAACCCTCTCATTCAATACATATTGAATGGACTTTTGATTTAGACTTAATTACTGCACAATTATAGCATTAAGTGGTCTATGTGCCATCAATAAAAATTTATAATTCTATGGTGCTTTTTTGCTGCTACATTTTTCACATCGTGCTTAAATAGCAACCTGGGCATTAATGCTAGTTACTCATTTTCCTGGTCAATATACGTTGACTAAACCATGTGTGAAGGGCTATTGAGTTATTCATCAGCTATGCTTCTATGGAGTAATGCAAGATTGTGTGAATTGACGGACCTGGACTTTTTGATGAGGCAACGGAAAATTAAAATTGTGCTTTTGATTTAAATCAGCCAGCTTTAATATGACTGTTGATTAATCTGTGTGAAATCCCACACTGATAATAGTTTACTAGTGTAGGGTGCTTGAGCCCTATGGTTCCCCAGAACAGCTGGTTCTCTTCTCTCCCTGGTAGTTCATTGGTTGATTCATGTCATTGATTGACTAAAGAAGTCCCAGGTCTGAATCAGTCCTTGATCAGAGGGAATGGATGGAAACCAGCAGTCCTGAAGGGGACTTGCGGACCTCGAGGCCTGATTTGAATAGCCCTTGTGTAGTGTCTCTGTACTGTCAGTTTTGAGGGTGATCCTAATATTGTTCGTGTCGTGCATGCCATTATGTGTGATCCATGAGGAATGCTTTAAACCCACACATCCAAGTCCCTGTCATTAGTTGTGTTTAAGTGATTGACAACTTTGATTATTGAAACTAATCCTCTTTTTTTCTATTTACCAGATCGATCCTAAAGTTGCCTTCCCTAGACGTGCTCAGCCCAAGGTAAGACAACATGCACTTTGTTTAACCTCTCATGGAGAGCTCTTTTAGGTTTTGGTTTGTTGGTTGGTTTCTATAACACTGGGTGCATTGCTGACCTGTGATGAAGAGAGTACTCTGTGGAGCTTTTGTGAGGGTCTGGTCATGAAACAGCAGCTGGAGCTGCCGATATTTAGTTTTGGTATGTAAGTGTCACTGTGAGGCAGGCTGGTCTGGAGCTTGCTACAGGTAGATGACTGGCTGTCTGATTTCTCCCATAGCTGCACCACCACCGTACTTGTTTACATCAGCATGTTGTCTAGAAACCGTAGTGAGGTAGAATTTCCCTGGGTGACTGCTCTAAAGGCTTCGCTGCATTTGATCGAATGAGAGAGTATCACATTGTAGTAGTTCACACAATGTTTTTTCCCTGAAGACGCTGAGATTGATTGGGGAATTTTCTTTTTTTGGAGACATAAAAAGAGCCATTGTTACTCTGTTACCAAGATCAAGTTTCAAACTGAGAATTGACAGAGGTAAAGCTTTCCAAGCCGAGGCACATGTTCTCTTAAGGCTGGGTATTACTACAGTATGAAATTGAGAAACATCTAGGGGATGTGCTTGTTTCTTGATACAGTCTCTCTTCTCCCGTTGTTTCCAGCGGCAGGTAGCCTAGCAGTTAGAGCATTGGGCCAGTAACCCAAAGGTTGCTAGTTAGAAAACCTGAGCCGACAAGGTGAAAAATCTGTCTGTGCCCTTGAGCAAGGCACTTAACCCTAATTTGCTCCAGGGGTGGCGTACTACTATGGCTGACCCTAGAAAACCACACATTTCACTGCACCTATCCTGTGTATGTGACAATACAACATGTTTCTTTTTTTTATGCACCTGTTCATGCCAAGTCTAATGGTGTCCAGTAATAGTGATGATACTGACAGAAGTCCAGTCTGACTGTACAGTACTTAGTTCAACTGCAGACTGTTTTGATATTCCAGCGTATGTTACTCTATTCGACAGATTTGTATGGTGCTTTGATATTTTCTACTGTGTGTGCAAAAAAGCACCCTTAATATAAATTATGCAATCATTTTTTAATAAACATGAATTAGACTCAAGAACATTTTTAACAATAAAGAAAGGTGCATGCACTGTGCAGGCCGAAGTAGGTGTTTGTTTCTAAAGACCAATAACACTGTAAAGGAACTTGAAGGTGAAATCACACCTTGAGTTGTCTTTTGACCCTTGAGAGCAGGCTCATTAGCAGAGAAACAGCCTGTATTTGTTTTAAACCTGAGTGGAGAGAGAATGTGGCTGTCAAAGAACATAGAGCTATAGGATTGAAGGGCATTTACATCAGCATTGCAGGAGGTTTTGGTGCATGTAAAATTTATGAAAGAAAGGTCTTATGTACAGTAATGTTCAAGCCCTCAGGTTATCGTTGTCGTTTAGAGCAAAATTAGTTTTGTTTTCTGTTGGTCAGTAACTCTGGCTCAGGGTTTTTATTGCCCATGTTGGATTTCCCAGTCAGTGCTTACCTCAGATCATGCTGTCGGCTGCATGCTCATTCCCCAGATTTGAGTGTGTACAGTGTGTGTTTTTACAGTGTGTGTGGGACAGCGCAGGAAACATCCACCTCAGGCCTTTTAAGGCTGGGTAGGGAAGGACTGCCTCTGGCTGGCCGGTAGGCTAACTCTGCAATACGGGAATAGCTTCAAGGGTGGCAGGTGTCCACAGCACACTTGTCCAGCTCATTGAAATGAAGAACTTTCCCTGAGTGGACAATCACTGAAGGAGAAATTATGCACTCACTCCCTTGACCGCACACATGCCAGTCCAGCCACTCTGGTCCAAGGCAGCGCAGGCAGGCAGGCAGGCAGGCAGGCAGCGCAGGCAGGCTGGCTCAGGGCCTGGGGCTCCGAGATGAACAGGCATTAAATTAGGCTGCAGTTCTCAGCAGAAGTCAGAACACAACACATCCGCTAGGTGTTTTTTGTTAAGCGAATCACCCAATAATAAGCTTTATGCAAATATACAACTGCCATCGCATACAATCATGTGAAATTATGGCAGTGTATTTGTGACTTACTTTCCCCATATTTTGGAGTGTGTTGAATATAAGTGAAAGAAGCAGGCGTATGTTGTGTACTGTGGTTAGCTAGGGTGTCAAGTTTAACTACATGGGAAAATAAAGCTGAGTTTGGGGGATTATTACCAAACAGACATATAGCGCCTTCGGAAAGTATTCAGACCCCTTGACTTTTTACACATTTTGTTAGGTTACAGCCTTATTATAAAATGTATTCAATTGTTTTTTTCACCTCACAATACACAATACCCCGTAATGACAAAGCAAAAAACAGTTTTTTAGATTTTTTTTTTCCACATGTATAAAAAAAAAAAAAAAAAAAAAATGTACATAAGTATTCAGAACTTTGTTGAAGCACCTTTGGCAGCGATTACAGCCTTGAGTCTTCTTGGGTATGACGCTACAAGCTGGGCACACCTGTATTTGGGGAGTTTCTCCCATTCTTCTCTGCAGATCCTCTCAAGCTCTGTCAGGTTGGATGTGGAGCATTGCTGCACAGCTATTTTCAGGTCTCTCAAGAGATGTTCGATCGGGTTCAAGTACGGGCTCTGACTGGGCCACTACGGGTAAAACTCCGGACCTTTTACAGTATGATGTGATTAATCTGTTGTAAAAAGGTTGAATATGTGCTATGGGATCAGAGTTTTTAGAATCAGGTCACATGGTTAAAAATATATATAAAGGAAAAACTCCTGGCTTTGGGGAGGATGAAAACCCTGTTGAACTGCAGCAACCTTATGCATATGAATTAGATTTTATAGGACTAGAGGAGTTTCAGATACACAGAGAAAGCATCATTTGACAATAAAACTCACAGGGCTGAGCTTGCTTTATGCAGGTTTGCATCTTGTAGTCCTGCCCTATGCAACTGAACAACTAATAAACAAGATACTTAGTCTCAGTTATTGTGTTTACTGATTTAATTCCAGTGGATTGAAAAAGTTTAGGTAGCCTTGTCAGCCTAAATTTGAATATAAACCAAACAAATGGGCTATAAATACACAATGTTCCCGCTTCGTTTCCCCTGGCCAGAGGGACGAGGCGCATAGTAGGCCAGACTGAAAAATTGTCTCGTTTCCATGAAATCCAGCATGTCAGATCTCTTGTGTTTAGCTGTATAGGCTGCTACATTTATGGAAGAGTTTTGCTTGTCAGTCGGCAGTGATGTGTTATCACGCTTGCTAAATGAATACCGGAGGAAAGTGTAGAGACCCCTTGAGCTTTGTGCCCTGCGATTTCCGTGAATGTGATAAGTCTAGACACGCAAACAGCCTGCCAGCAGCACTCTGATGTGAAGGACGGATAAATGTGCGCGAGTTGACAAATCGTTCCAAAAAACAGCATTTTCTCCCTCTTTTTAACGCTTTGCGTCAATATATTTTATTAAATTAAATCAAAAGTGGTGTGGCGCTGCCCCACACCTGATTGAAAAGTGCTGTGGCAAATTATAGTCAAGTCAAACCTTGAGTAGTTAGCAGATAGTTAATATACTGCCTGGCAAGTTGGATGTAGGTGTAGCCACCTAACGCTGGGTAACAAGCTAACATACCGGTACATACTGCTGGAATGCTATGCGGTTCGGGAGGACAGCTTAGCCAACAAATTGTCAGCCAACATGACGTGTAATGAAACTTATTTGAGAAGTCTTTTATTACATTGCGTAACATTTTGTCAGCATTTGTCATTATGTAAAGCAATGAATTTGTATCTGCTCTCGTCGGACTTCGGCTCCATATTTTCCAACATTTTCTTCAAATCTGAAAACGTTGAATTGCATTATGGGCCCTAAAAGTACGGAAAAAGTGTCCGCTGCATGTGTACTTCGTTTTTTGTTGAATTTATATGACATCTGGGAACTTTTGGCATACTAACTATATCCATACTGTAATGAAACAGCGGGGAGCAGGTCTCGAACCCTCAACGTTCTAGCTCGAAGTCCAGCGCGCTATCGACTGTGCCGCAAAAGTATGCTCAAACGGCAGAGTCGATATCCGCGTTTATAAACCCACGACTCCCTCCTTTCAAAGATTAGTAGATTGTTGACAAAAAAGTACAATTAAATACATTTTAATCCCACTTTGTAACAAAATGTCAATGTGAGTACTTTCTGGAGGCACTGTATGCCATTGTTTGAACTCTTGAAGTGTGTCATGATTGTAAATGCCTGTTCTTGTTCTCTCCCCTGTCATCTAAGAAAATGTTCTCTCTACCACTTTCAGAGCCTGACATCCATTGGTTTTGAGAACCTGTAGATGTCTCTATAATCTCTGTTCATATTTTGTAGGTTGAAAAGAATAATAATCATATGCTGGGCCTGTGACCAAACCACCAGAGAGAATATCCTCCACAAAATGTTCAACACCCACAATTTGGCTAATAAATGGCTGTTATTTTTGAAAAGAAAGTAAACTATGAATGGTTTTCCAACTCCAACGCACGGTGGGCTCGTGAGAGACCATTCTCTGGGAGAGAGAGAGGGGAAGAAATAAAAATGTTGAGCACACACTGCACAGCATAATGGGCTCCTTGAGTTCCCCCCACTAACATGCACCCTCCCTGAGTGGAGAGGCTTTGGCATTTACTGCCATGAGAACTGTCAAAACAATACCTCAGTGGGTGCTGCTCTCTCTGCACAGCATCCCACATCCAACCCAGGCCTCTACAACAACCCCCTGTGTGACTACTGGAAGTGTGTGTGTGTGTGTGTGTGTGTGTGTGTGTGTGTGTGTGTGTGTGTGTGTGTGTGTGTGTGTGGGGTGTTGTGTGGAAGGTGAAGTAAGGGTAGGGGGTTGGTGGTAAGTAGGAATTGAGTTCACAGTTTTACTTTTACATGTGATTTTCCTCTTTCTTCTGGTGCCCTGGTGTGAGAGCGGTGTGTACTGAGAAGTAGCTGAGCTGTTAGCTCTGGCCGTTAGCTCTGGCCGTGAGGGGGTAGATGGAGGGTGAGTGTGTTGCAGAGTGTGAGAACTCCTGGCCAAGTTTTTAATGAAGTCCAAAGGTGAGGATGTGTGAAGTGCTGAACTCTCCCTCTCTCCCTCCTCACAGTGGATGCTTGGCCCTCACCAGGAGAGGGGCACCGGTCCAAGAGCCCAGTTCTCAATCTCCTGTGTGGCCCAGCACTCCGACACCAATTAAGAACCCAGCAAACCACTGTTTAGTCCCATTCAATCTGCTCTCCCTTCCTTTCTCTGTGTGTGCCTCTCTCTCCCCTCCCGTTGCAGTTCTAGCAGTCCATGTTTTTTCTGTTGACGACCTGGCAAAGTAGTTCCTCTCCTTTTTTTTTCTCAGTTCTCTGATATTTGCAGCAGGTGCTCCACTTTTCTGCTGTTGGAGTAATTGAATTGGACAAGAATGCTTTGGTTAAACCTGACACCACTTTGATTCTTTGAGGGTCTTGACGTATACATTGCATAGACCTATAGATGTTTGATGCTCTGAGATGAAAGGTAGGATAATACAAAGAAAGGAGCCTGCAGTCTACCTTTGACATCACAACAAGGAGTTGTTTTGGACTAAGAAAACTGCTATGTACAATGAACACCAACTGTAGTAGGGACTTATTTCTTTGTTTTGTAGTGGTGTGGGCAATTCCAGACAAAGTGAGGCTGAGACTCAGATTTTTCACACTAAAATATATTTCAATCAAAAACCTTTTTGATTTAAAAGTTAAACAAACCATACAACTCTATTCACAAGGACTACTTTCAATAATTTACACAGAACATTTTACAAAAATACATTTACTTAAAGAACAGTGCAGATGCAAAGTTTGGTAACCGAATGACGGCACAAAACAGAAACACAAAAGCACACACTTTGTCTCCACTGTTCTTCAAGTAGATGTTTTTGGAAAATGTTATGTGGAAATGGTTAAAAGTAGTCCTTTTAAAGGAAGAAGGGAAAAAATATAATATAAAAGCAACATGCAACAATTTCAAAGATTTTACTGAGTTACAGTTCATATAAGGAAATCAGTCAAATTAAATACATTCATTAGGTCTTCATCTAAAGATTTCACATCTGGGAATACAGATATGCATCTGTGGGTCACATCTTGAGACATCTGTGACCACCATATGCCTCATGCAGCGCAACACATCTCCTTCACATAGAGTTGATCAGGCTGTTGATTGTGGCCTGTGAAATGTTGTCCCACTCCTCTTCAAACTCTTAAATAATTATGAATAGATCCACCATTGAGCACAAAAACAACACTTGTTACAGAATATTTTACATCAATGTTATTTCTGTCAGACAAACCATGCCTGACAACATGTTCCAATAAGACAGAAAAATAGAAGAACATTTAAAGTTGCTGGAACTGGAACGCTGTCGTACACGTCGATCCAGAGCATCCCAAACATGCTCACTGGGTGATATGTCTTGAGTATGCAGGCCATGGAAGAACTGGGACATTTTCAGCTTCTAGGAATTGTGTACAGATCCTTGCGACATGGGGCCGTGCATTATCATGCTGAAACATGAGGTGATGGTGATGGATGAATGGCACAAGAAGGGGCCTCAAAATCTAATCAAGGTATCTCTGTGCATTCAAATTGCCATCGATAAAATACAGTTGTGTTTGTCTGTAGCTTATGCCTGCCCATACCATAACCCCACCGCCACCATATACGCTATCGGCCCAGTACAGTTCAAACCTGGACTCATCTGTGAAGAGCACACGTCTCCAGCATGCCAGTGGCCATTGAAGGTGAGTATTTGCCCACTGAAGTCAGTTACAATGCCGAACTGCAGCTAGCTCAAGACTTTGTTGAGTATGATGAGCACGCAAATGAGCTTCCCTGAGATCGTATTTGACAGTTTGTGCAGAAATTCTTTGTTTGTTCGAACTCAGTTTCATCAGCTGTCCGGTTGGCTGGTGTCAGACGATCCTGCAGGTGAAGAAGCTGGATGTAAAGGTCCTGGGCTGGTGTGGTTACACACGGTCTGCGGTTGTGAGGCCGGTTGGACGAACTGCCAAATTCTCTAAAACAACGTTGGAGGCGGCTTATGGTAGATAAATTAAAATGTAATTCTCTGGCAACAGTTCTGGTGGACATTGATGCAGTCAGCATGCCAATTGCATGCTCCCTCAAAACTGGAGACTTATGTGGCATTGTGTTGTGTGACAAAACTTCACATTTTAGAGTGGCTTTTTATTGTCCTTAGCACAAGGTGCACCTGTGTAATGATCATGCCGTTTAATCATCTTCTTGATATGCCACACCTGTCAGGTAGATGGATTATCTTGGCAAAGGAGAAATGCTTACTAACATGGATGTAAACACATTTATGTACAAAACTTGAGAGAAATACGTTTTTCTGTCCGTGTGGAACATTTCTGGGATCTTTTATTTCAGCTTATGAAACATGGGACCAACACTTTACATGGGGCATTTATATTTTTGTTCAGCATAGTTTCGCTTTGCAATCATTGGTTTTAGTTTGACGTACATTTTAAAGTGAAAACCTGAGTCTTAGCATCACTCTTTTACCGTGCAATTGCCAATATGTTTTTCTGAAACTAAATAGTCTTGGACTGAAGCTCTAGGTTGAACCACTGTGTCTCTCACTCCGGGTCTGAAATGACATGACTGGCCACAGTTGGTCAAGCCCTGCCTCCCTCTGCTCTCAGCTCACTGCCTAGGCATGCGTCACAGAGGCCTGCTGAATGTATCCCTACCATGCTGCTGCTGCCCTGGCGTCTGGAGGGGGTTCGTTGGGGAGTCAGTCAGTGTGTTCGTGTGGAACAGAACAGGCAGGCAGCAGGACAGGAGAGGGTCAGGACCCGGGAGTGGAGGCCACTGGGGTTGGCCTTCCCCAAACTGATCCTGAGTGACGTTAATGAGGAGCACGCCAGAAGAGAGAGAACCATGAAAACAAAAGTCGCTGGTTCTCAACAGTCAACATGACTGCTTCCAAAGCCCTGCAGTCGACCTCTACTAGACATTCTCTGGTCTCTGGATGAAGGAGGCAGGAAGGACTCCTTCCCTTTCACTCTATCCCTGTCCTCCCTCCTTCACCTCTTCATCTTCAAACAGAGCAATGTAAACATGTATGTCATGACAAGCCTTTCTCTGATTGTCCTCTTGTAGAGCTGCACATGAGGCTGTTGTAAAAGCATGGAGTTGAATGAAAAGGACAGAAGACATTGTTTTGACAGGTGTTTTTTTCCTCTGTCTATTTAGTATGCACTGATAGTATTGTACCAGTCACCATTGATTTGCTTCCTTTAATCCATTGTTCTAACTGCTCTCCTCCCATCCCTCCTTTTACCCACTCCTCCCACCCAGGCACAACCCCATCCGTATAGCATCACCTTCTGTGTTTCCTCACAATACACTATATATACAAAAGTATGTGGACACCCCTTCAAATTAGTGGATTTGGCTATTTCATCCACACCTGTTGCTGACAGGTGTATAAAAGTTCCAAACTGCATCTGGAAGCAACGTCAGCACAAGAGCTGTTTGTCGGGAGCTTCACGAGATGGGTTTCCATGGCCGAGCAGCCGCACAAAAGCCTATGATCACCATCCTCATTGCCAATCGTTGTCTGGAGCTGTGTAAAGCTCACCGCCATTGGACTTTGGAGCAGTGGAAATGCGTTCTCTGGAGTGATGAATCTCGCTTCAGCTTCTGGCAGTCTGTCAGAGGAATCTGAGTTTGGCGGATGCCAGGAGAAAGCTTCCTGCCCAAATGCATAGTGCCAAACCTTTAAACTTTGGTGGAGGAGGAATAATGATCTGGGGCTGTTTTTCATGGTTCGGCCCCTTAGTTCCAGGTAAGGGACATTTTTGTTACAGCATACAATGACATTCTAGACAATTCTGTGGTTCCAACTTTGTGGCAACAGTTTTCGGGAAGGCCCTTTTCTGTTTCAGAATGACAAGGCCTCTGTGCACAAAGTGAGGTCCATGCAGAAATTGTTTGTCAAGATTTGAATGGAAGATCTTGACTGGCCTGCACAGAGCCCTGACCTCTACCCCATGGAACACCTTTGTAATGAATTGGAACGCCGACTGTGAGCCAGGACTAATCGCCCAATATCAGTGCCCAACCTCACTAATTCTCTTGTGGCTGAATGGAAGTAAGTCCCCGCATCAATGTTCCAACATCTACTGGAAAGCCTTCCCAGAAGAGTGGAGGCTGTTATAGCAGCAAAGGAGGGACCAACTCCATATTAATGCCCCTTATTTTGGAATGAGATGTTCGACGAGCAGGTGTCCACATACTTTTGGTCAAATAGTGTATATGGATGGAAAATTGGTGCAATTCTTTACTCTAAACTTGATTCCTCACGGTGCAGGGCTGTCAGACATATTTCAAACACCCTGTGGACTGAGACAGGTTATTAAACAGTGACAAACTGGGTTTGGAGCAACCTCTCATTTACCACGGTGATGTCTGCCAGAGAGAGAGAGAGCGATGCTGTTGTAGGAGCGGGGAGAGAATGATATCGTGTAGGAGCTTGGAGACGACAGTCCACTCCCTTCTCTTTGATACTGGTGCTATTCCTTCTTAAGGCTATGCAGTATAGCTGTGTGTGTGTGTGTGTGTGTGTGTGTGTGTGTGTGTGTGTGTGTGTGTGTGTGTGTGTGTGTGTGTGTGTGTGTGTGTGTGTGTGTGTGTGTGTGTGTGTGTGTGTGTGTGTGTGTGAAAGACAGGTGAGCGGACTAGAGTTTTAGTGGCATCTTCTACTAGGACTTTTTAAGAGTCAATGAACAGCGATCCACTTTTTAAAGGGGATTTGGGAATTAGAATGTGTTTGAACATTTATTGATACAAGCTTATAAAAAAGTGTGTTGCCATTCAATTTTTGTATATTACTGTCTGACACCTTGAACCGCTTCTGAATTTTAATTATCCATTGTAAATTGGGACATGGAATTAAAGTCTGCCTGTAGCCAGCTATTATGACTGTGAGTTTAGACATTTCTTATGGTGCTTCATGCTAGCAGTCGGACACTAGCCAGTCGGTTGTCAGTGCCGAGGGAGTCCGACTCCTTTAACGCCACTGCGCCCTGTTCCTGTCCGTCTGTCTCTGTCTAAGGCACTGGATATTTTGCGGAAGGCATGACTAATCAATCCTGTTTGTGTATGCCACAGAGAGTGAGAGGGAGAGCAGCCCAAATAACAAGGGCTGGCTGACCTGCCGCGTCGGCGTCCTTGCCTGCCGATTGTCCTTCAGCCGGCTGCTGAGCTGTGCTGTGTTGGAGCCTCACCAACACCACAACACTTATCTGACTGGGTGACTGTGGAGGCTGCTCTGCTCTGCCCCTCTTTTCTCTGTTGCTCATTCACTGCAGCACAGAATATACCCTTTTTGTCTGGCAACCTAATCTCTGTCTCTCTGTCTCTATCTCTCTCTGTCTCGGTCTCTGTCTCTCTCTGTGTCTCCCTCTGTGTCTCTCTCTCCCTGCCTCTCTTCCTGCCTCTCGTTTGCTCCAGCTTTTCCTACAGCATGATAAATCTGATGCTAAATTTAGAGGCCATTTTTATTGAGCAGTGAGGGATTACTGGCACAGAGAGAGAGCGGGCGAGAGAGAGAGCATGTGTGAGAGATGGGGAGAGAGGAGAGGAGGGAGAGAGAAGAGAGAGGGAGACAGTTGGAGGGAAAGAGTGGCAGGCTTTCTATCTCCAATAGGCCTATCAGGAGGAGCTTACGTTCTGTTTTAAAGCACCCTCTGTGTTTATATGTTGTACTGTCACACCAGTACACCTGTCTAATAGCTACATGCTCTGGTCTCCCACTATCAATCATTCCTGTTACAAACAATGGGTTCGGTTAAAGAAGACACATTTCTGTAGGACATTCATGTATACATTACACAATATCGTAATCTTCTAAGGCCTGTTTTCTGATATCCATCTTCATTTCTGATGTGTAGGCTGTAGTTTCTCAGAAGAGGATGGTAGCCCTTCCATGGTGCTGACTCCGCACACCCCATGTTAACTTGTTCCTAGTGCTCTGACAGAGTGAGGTTGTTACAGATGCTGCTGGTCTTTAGGTCCTGGACATAATGCTTTGCTCCAGGAGGAAGGCAGTGCAGCAAAGCACTGCTCTATAATCTCGCCACACACAGAACAGGGTCCTGGCCTCTCCCAGATGTTGATGTGTAAAAATGTATAGCCCTCTTCCCAGTCTCTCCTCTCCACCCATCCTATACACGTCTACACTGTTACCCACTCATTCACCTTGGCTTTCCTCTGGAAAATACACTGTTACCCACTCATTCGCCTTGGCTTTCCTCTGGACAACACACTGTTACCCACTCATTCACCTTGGCTTTCCTCTGGACAATACACTGTTACCCACTCATTCACCTTGGCTTTCCTCTGGAAAATACACTGTTACCCACTCATTCACCTTGGCTTTCCTCTGGAAAATACACTGTTACCCACTCATTCGCCTTGGCTTTCCTCTGGAAAATACACTGTTACCCACTCATTCACCTTGGCTTTCCTCTGGAAAATACACTGTTACCCACTCATTCGCCTTGGCTTTCCTCTGGAAAATACACTGTTACCCACTCATTCACCTTGGCTTTCCTCTGGAAAATACACTGTTACCCACTCATTCGCCTTGGCTTTCCTCTGGAAAATACACTGTTACCCACTCATTCACCTTGACTTTCCTCTGGAAAATACACTGTTACCCACTCATTCACCTTGGCTTTCCTCTGGAAAATACACTGTTACCCACTCATTCACCTTGGCTTTCCTCTGGAAAATACACTGTTACCCACTCATTCACCTTGGCTTTCCTCTGGAAAATACACTGTTACCCACTCATTCACCTTGGCTTTCCTCTGGAAAATACACTGTTACCCACTCATTCGCCTTGGCTTTCCTCTGGAAAATACACTGTTACCCACTCATTCACCTTGGCTTTCCTCTGGAAAATACACTGTTACCCACTCATTCACCTTGGCTTTCCTCTGGAAAATACACTGTTACCCACTCATTCACCTTGGCTTTCCTCTGGAAAATACACTGTTACCCACTCATTCGCCTTGGCTTTCCTCTGGACAACACACTGTTACCCACTCATTCACCTTGGCTTTCCTCTGGAAAATACACTGTTACCCACTCATTCACCTTGGCTTTCCTCTGGACAACACATACTGTTCAGTATAATTAGTTAGCTGCTAAGATGAATAGAGTAGTAACTACCTACAAGATGCAACAGCGGGTAAGGTGCCTTTTAAGACAGGCAGTGAGGGTTTTAAGAAGGCAAAAAGCCATCGTCGGTCAAAGGACCTAATTGGCCTATTTTTGTTGATTGACAGCCTGAGATGGTGTTTTCTCCATCCTTGTCAACAGCAGACAGGCCCACCCTCTTCACAGAGGTGGCATTCTCACAGCGTGTTGATACCATCCGGCTCCGCTTATAATCAACATTGTTTTAGTCAAATAGCTTTATTTGACTGTTGTGTGTTTCTTAGGCCTGTCATTGTTTTTTCCCTTTCTCCTTTAAAAGCCTGTGAGGCCTTGAGAGCCTGTTTGAGTTGATCCGACTAAACCACTATAATCAGCCTCACTGAGAGCAGGCAGAGAGTGGGAGGGAGGGACGGAGAGGGAGAAACAGAGAGGGAAGAAAGAGAGCACTTACACGGCAAACCACTCCTCTCCCCAACGCTTCTCTCCATCAAAGACAAAAAAAAGCTATTAAAGTCATAAGCCACATGAGGGGAAAATGACGGCAGGCACAATAGGCTTTACCCAGAGAGAGGAGCACCCGTAGGAGTAAATGTCAACTCCCGCGGTGAGCCCAGGTTATGTTCTGGGTTGCTATGGCACTGTGTCTCTGGAGCCAGGCCACAGACAGTTCTCCTCTAGTCTCCTCTCTTCTCTGTTCGGGGTGAAAAGTCTGTGTTTGCATTGGCTTTGCAGTTCTGTACCACACATGTCGTCTATTGACTGTGTGGTCATGTAGGGCACTGTAACATTACTGTACAGTGTAGTGTAGGGGCTTAAGTGTCCGTTGTTGATTTGGACTTCAACATTACACCATGGATCCTCTCTCTACTCCGTCAGTGACCAGACCACCTCCAGGCAGTCCCCACAGCTGTGACCTCTCTCGCCCTCTCAACCCTCCCCACTTCTCCCTCTTCTCTGTCCTAGGGCATTGGTACCCCAGCCTCTCTCTCAACATGGTATTGTGAAGCGGTGGACTCTGGGAGAGAGATGCGTGCTCTCTGGAGTGTATTGTTTCCACAGCTGCCACATCACGGGTCAGTCCCGTCATGTGCCTCACCACACTGACCTTGGGGACCAGTGGCAATTGATGTGCCCTCAAACAGGGACACGGCCAGCAGGGACACTCGCACTGCTCTGGACAAAAGTCCATTAACAACATTTACCATCACTGCAATGCTGTCAGATACTGTTCAACAAGCCAAGGCAAAGAAAGAGCTATTGTTTGCTGTATGTGTAACTAAGCTACAGGGAATCACTGGGTGTATGATTTGAGTTATTTTGAAATACTTTAGCAGGAATTAAATTTGGGACACTTGTTTTGCAATAAAGAAAACAACCCAACACCGAAGTATTACAATTGCATAATAGAAGGGCATAGGTGGAGGGAGAGAGGGAGAGAAGGGCATAGGTGGAGGGAGAGAGGGAGAGAAGGGCATAGGTGGAGGGAGAGAGGGAGAGAAGGGCATAGGTGGAGGGAGGAGAGGGAGGAGAAGGGCATAGGTGGAGGGAGAGAGGGAGAGAAGGGCATAGGTGGAGGGGAGAGAGGGAGAGAAGGGCATAGGTGGAGGGAGAGAGGGAGAGAAGGGCATAGGTGGAGGGAGAGAGGGAGAGAAGGGCATAGGTGGAGGGAGAGAGGGAGAGAAGGGCATAGGTGGAGGGAGAGAGGGAGAGAAGGGCATAGGTGGAGGAGAGAGGGAGGAGAAGGGGATAGGTGGAGGGAGAGAGGAGAGAAGGGCATAGGTGGAGGGAGAGAGGAGAGAAGGGCATAGGTGGAGGGAGAGATGGAGAGAAGGGCATAGGTGGAGGGAGAGAGGGAGAGAAGGGCATAGGTGGAGGGAGAGAGGGAGAGAAGGGCATAGGTGGAGGGAGAGAGGGAGAGAAGGGCATAGGTGGAGGGAGAGAGGGAGAGAAGGGGCATAGGGGAGGGAGAGAGGGAGAGAAGGGCATAGGTGGAGGGAGAGAGGGAGAGGAGGGCATAGGTGGAGGGAGAGAGAGAGAAGGGCATAGGTGGAGGGAGAGAGGGAGAGAAGGGCATAGGTGGAGGGAGAGAGGGAGAGGAGGGGGTGGAGGGAGGGAGAGAGGGAGAGAAGGGCATAGGTGGAGGGAGAGAGGGAGAGAAGGGGCATAGGTGGAGGGAGAGAGGGGAGAGAAGGGCATAGGTGGAGGGAGAGAGGGAGAGAAGGGCATAGGTGGAGGGAGAGAGGGAGGAGAAGGGCAAGGTGGAGGGGGAGAGAGGGAGAGAGGGCCTAGTGGAGGGAGAGAGGGAGAGAAGGGCATAGGTGGAGGGAGAGAGAGAGAAGGGCATAGGTGAGGGGAGAGGGAGAGAGGCATAGGGAGGGAGAGAGGGAGAGAAGGGCATAGGTGGAGGGAGAGAGGGAGAGAAGGGCATAGGTGGAGGGAGAGAGGGAGAGAAGGGCATAGGTGGAGGGAGAGAGGGAGAGAAGGGCATAGGTGGAGGGAGAGAGGGAGAGAAGGGCATAGGTGGAGGGGAGAGAGGGAGAGAAGGGCATAGGTGGAGGGAGAGAGGGGAGAGAAGGGCATAGGTGGAGGGAGAGAGGGAGAGAAGGGCATAGGTGGAGGGAGAGAGGGAGAGAAGGGCATAGGTGGAGGGAGAGAGGGAGAGAAGGGCATAGGTGGAGGGAGAGAGGGAGAGAAGGGCATAGGTGGAGGGAGAGAGTGGAGAGAGAAGGGCATAGGTGGAGGGAGAGAGGAGAGAAGGGCATAGGTGGAGGAGAGAGGGAGAGAAGGGCATAGGTGGAGGGAGAGAGGGAGAGAAGGGCATAGGTGGAGGGAGAGAGGGAGAGAAGGGCATAGGTGGAGGGAGAGAGGGAGAGAAGGGCATAGGTGGAGGGAGAGAGGGAGAGAAGGGCATAGGTGGAGGGAGAGAGAGAGAAGGGCATAGGTGGAGGGAGAGAGGGAGAGAAGGGCATAGGTGGAGGGAGAGATGGAGAGAAGGGCATAGGGGAGGGAGAGAGGGAGAGAAGGGCATAGGTGGAGGGATGAGAGGGAGAGAAGGGCATAGGTGGAGGGAGAGAGGGAGAGAAGGGCATAGGTGGAGGGAGAGAGGGAGAGAGGGCATAGGGGGAGGGAGAGAGGAGAGAAGGGCATAGGTGGAGGGAGAGAGGGAGAGAAGGGCATAGGTGGAGGGAGAGAGGGAGAGAAGGGCATAGGTGGAGGGAGAGAGGGAGGAGAGAAGGGCATAGGTGGGGAGAGGGAGAGAGGGGAGAGAAGGGCATAGGTGGAGGGAGAGAGGGAGAGAAGGGCATAGGTGGAGGGAGAGAGAGAGAAGGGCATAGGTGGAGGGAGAGAGGGAGAGAAGGGCATAGGTGGAGGGAGAGAGAGAGAGAAGGGCATAGGTGGAGGGAGAGAGGGAGAGAAGGGCATGGGTGGAGGGAGAGAGGGAGAGAAGGGCATAGGTGGAGGGAGAGATGGAGAGAAGGGCATAGGTGGAGGGAGAGAGGGAGAGAAGGGCATAGGTGGAGGGAGAGAGAGAGAAGGGCATAGGTGGAGGGAGAGAGGGAGAGAAGGGCATGGGTGGAGGGAGAGAGGGAGAGAAGGGCATGGGTGGAGGGAGAGAGGGAGAGAAGGGCATAGGTGGAGGGAGAGAGAGAGAAGGGCATAGGTGGAGGGAGAGAGAGAGAAGGGCATAGGTAGAGGGAGAGAAGGGCATAGGTGGAGGGAGAGAGGGAGAGAAGGGCATGGGTGGAGGGAGAGAAGGGCATGGGTGGAGGGAGAGAGGGAGAGAAGGGCATAGGTGGAGGGAGAGAGGGAGAGAAGGGCATAGGTGGAGGGAGAGAGGGAGAGAAGGGCATAGGTGGAGGGAGAGAGGGAGAGAAGGGCATAGGTGGAGGGAGAGAAGGGCATAGGTGGAGGGAGAGAGAGAGAAGGGCATAGGTGGAGGGAGAGAAGGGCATAGGTGGAGGGAGAGAGGGAGAGAAGGGCATGGGTGGAGGGAGAGAGGGAGAGAAGGGCATGGGTGGAGGGAGAGAAGGGCATAGGTGGAGGGAGAGAGAGAGAGAAGGGCATAGGTGGAGGGAGAGAGAGAGAAGGGCATAGTTGGAGGGAGAGAGGGAAAGAAGGGCATAGGTGGAGGGAGAGAGGGAGAGAAGGGCATAGGTGGAGGGAGAGAGGGAGAGAAGGGCATAGGGAGAGGGAGAGAAGGGCATAGTTGGAGGGAGAGAGGGAGAGAAGGGCATAGGTGGAGGGAGAGAGAGAGAGAAGGGCATAGGTGGAGGGAGAGAAGGGCATAGTTGGAGGGAGAGAAGGGCATAGGTGGAGGGAGAGAGGGAGAGAAGGGCATAGGTGGAGGGAGAGAGAGAGAAGGGCATAGGTGGAGGGAGAGAGAGAGAAGGGCATAGGTGGAGGGAGAGAAGGGCATAGGTGGAGGGAGAGAGAGGGAGAGAAGGGCATAGGTGGAGGGAGAGAGAGAAGGGCATAGGTGGAGGGAGAGAGGGAGAGAAGGGCATAGGTGGAGGGAGAGAGGGAGAGAAGGGCATAGGTGGAGGGAGAGAGGGAGAGAAGGGCATAGGTGGAGGGAGAGAGGGAGAGAAGGGCATAGGTGGACGGAGAGAGGGAGAGAAGGGCATAGGTGGAGGGAGAGATGGAGAGAAGGGCATAGGTGGAGGGAGAGATGGAGAGAAGGGCATAGGTGGAGGGAGAGATGGAGAGAAGGGCATAGGTGGAGGGAGAGAGGGAGAGAAGGGCATGGGTGGAGGGAGAGAAGGGCATAGGTGGAGGGAGAGAGGGAGAGAAGGGCATAGGTGGAGGGAGAGAGAGAGAAGGGCATAGGTGGAGGGAGAGAGAGAGAAGGGCATAGGTGGAGGGAGAGAAGGGCATAGGTGGAGGGAGAGAGGGAGAGAAGGGCATAGGTGGAGGGAGAGAGAGAAGGGCATAGGTGGAGGGAGAGAGGGAGAGAAGGGCATAGGTGGAGGGAGAGAGGGAGAGAAGGGCATAGGTGGAGGGAGAGAGGG
Source organism: Salmo trutta (assembly GCF_901001165.1). Classification (NCBI taxonomy): domain Eukaryota; kingdom Metazoa; phylum Chordata; class Actinopteri; order Salmoniformes; family Salmonidae; genus Salmo; species Salmo trutta. Next base: position 72,481,836 of record NC_042969.1, read on the forward strand.
AGAGAAGGGCATAGGTGGAGGGAGAGAGGGAGAGAAGGGCATAGGTGGACGGAGAGAGGGAGAGAAGGGCATAGGTGGAGGGAGAGATGGAGAGAAGGGCATAGGTGGAGGGAGAGATGGAGAGAAGGGCATAGGTGGAGGGAGAGATGGAGAGAAGGGCATAGGTGGAGGGAGAGAAGGGCATAGGTGGAGGGAGAGAGGGAGAGAAGGGCATGGGTGGAGGGAGAGAGGGAGAGAAGGGCATAGGTGGAGGGAGAGAGGGAGAGAAGGGCATAGGTGGAGGGAGAGAAGGGCATAGGTGGAGGGAGAGAAGGGAGAGAAGGGCATAGGTGGAGGGAGAGAAGACCTAAAAAGAAGAGAAAACAATTCAGTTATTTATTTGATCAGAGTACAGGCTAGGCAGCCATTGGTGAACATACTGCTCATCATATATCTGCTGCAGAGGGACAAGAGAGAGCCATGAGAAAACGAGTTTTGATCCGTCATGGAAATAAAAGTGCTGAAAACCAATGGGCTCCCTATTTCTAAAGAAGATGGAGAACGAGCTATGAAGGAAAAATACTGGCGTTTTGGTGCAGGCACAACAACCTAGTTCAAAAATAATATTGTGATATTATCAAAATGATACGATATATTGTCAACAATAATATCTCGATATGTAACTATCAATTTGTTAATCTCATCACTAGTAAAAAACCACCACAGATAAAACTGTTGCCACTTTACAGGTGGTTTGGGAACAGTAGAGTGCAGACCTTTATTCTTCTTCAAAGATAATATATTCCCAACTATTTAATGCATGATTGTGTTTATCCACAGCCTTAAGAGGCATCTGTCCTTACACCTGTTGTCTCACTAACATGGCAGAGAGGAATAGCTCGGAGCGGAGACAGTCAATGATAGGTGATTTATAATGTCTATAGTACAACACACTGGCTCTGCCTGCCGCTCACACAATTACACACTGGTTTAATATGGCCACGTCTATCAAAGCAGCCAGCTAATGGAACAGAAATCATACAAAGTCATTAACATTGAAAGAGCACAGCTTTTCTAAAGGATCTGTCTGTCCGCTCAGTCCGGACTGCAGTTCTGTATGGCTTGGGGAGTGTGTGGGAAGGGAAAATGAGAGGGGGAGAAGAGAGAGGCTAGTGCAGAGTGATAAACGGTGTAAAGATGGTGCTTGAAATGCTGATTCTCTCCATGCAGTTATTTAAGTGTGTTAGAAAGGCCAGGTTGAATGGTTGTGCGGTAAACTATTGTGATTGATGACACAGGGTCTTCTACAGTGATTAGCCTATTTGATTTATTTTTCAAATTCATCGCAGGTTGTACTAAGGTATTCATTCAGTGCATAACTTACAATGCGATTCAAGACTGATTTTACTTTCCTTATTGAGTAAAAGGGATTCATGATAGGTTGATGTAGGGAAGTTTTCAAGACGTGTGTGTTTCTGTGTGTGTTGGTGGAGCTGATATCTTTAAGGAGCAGTCCTGGTGGTGAGGAGGCAGATGAGACGGTGAAGAGTTCTTGGTGGCTCTGTGAACATGGACTATATCAGTGGTCTGAGGGCTCTTGTTCCTTAGTGACTCTAATGGGGACTACATCAGTGGTCTGAGGGCTCTCTCTTGTTCTCTAGTGGCTCTGTAATGGGGACTGCATCAGTGGTCTGAGGGCTCTCTCTTGTTCTCTAGTGGCTCTGTAATAGGGACTACATCAGTGGTCTGAGGGCTCTCTCTTGTTCTCTAGTAGCTCTGTAATACGGACTACATCAGTGGTCTGAGGGCTCTCTCTTGTTCTCTAGTGAATCTAATGGGGACAACATCAGTGGTCTGAGGGCTCTTGTTCTCTAGTGACTCTAATGGGGACTACATCAGTGGTCTGAGGGCTCTCTCTTGTTCTCTAGTGGCTCTGTAATGGGGACTACATCAGTGGTCTGAGGGCTCTTGTTCTCTAGTGACTCTGTAATGGGGACTACATCAGTGGTCTGAGGGCTCTCTCTTGTTCTCTAGTGGCTCTGTAATAGGGACTATATCAGTGGTCTGAGGGCTCTCTCTTGTTCTCTAGTGACTCTGTAATAGGGACTACATCAGTGGTCTGAGGGCTCTTGTTCTCTAGTGGCTCTGTAATAGGGACTACATCAGTGGTCTGAGGGCTCTCTCTTGTTCTCTAGTGACTCTAATGGGGACTACATCAGCGGTCTGAGGGCTCTCTTGTTCTCTAGTGACTCTGTAATGGGGACTACATCAGTGGTCTGAGGGCTCTCTCTTGTTCTCTAGTGGCTCTGTAATGGGGACTATATCAGTGGTCTGAGGGCTCTCTCTTGTTCTCTAGTGACTCTGTAATGGGGACTATATCAGTGGTCTGAGGGCTCTCTTGTTCTCTAGTGACTCTGTAATGGGGACTATATCAGTGGTCTGAGGGCTCTCTCTTGTTCTCTAGTGACTCTGTAATGGGGACTATATCAGTGGTCTGAGGGCTCTCTCTTGTTCTCTAGTGACTCTGTAATGGGGCCTACATCAGTGGTCTGAGGGCTCTCTCTTGTTCTCTAGTGACTCTGTAATGGGGCCTACATCAGTGGTCTGAGGGCTCTCTCTTGTTCTCTAGTGGCTCTGTAATGGGGACTACATCAGTGGTCTGAGGGCTCTTGTTCTCTAGTGGCTCTGTAATGGGGACTATATCAGTGGTCTGAGGGCTCTCTCTTGTTCTCTAGTGACTCTGTAATGGGGACTATATCAGTGGTCTGAGGGCTCTCTTGTTCTCTAGTGACTCTGTAATGGGGACTATATCAGTGGTCTGAGGGCTCTCTCTTGTTCTCTAGTGACTCTGTAATGGGGACTATATCAGTGGTCTGAGGGCTCTCTCTTGTTCTCTAGTGACTCTGTAATGGGGCCTACATCAGTGGTCTGAGGGCTCTCTCTTGTTCTCTAGTGACTCTGTAATGGGGCCTACATCAGTGGTCTGAGGGCTCTCTCTTGTTCTCTAGTGGCTCTGTAATGGGGACTACATCAGTGGTCTGAGGGCTCTTGTTCTCTAGTGGCTCTGTAATGGGGACTACATCAGTTGTCTGAGGGCTCTCTTGTTCTCTAGTGACTCTAATGGGGACTACATCAGTGGTCTGAGGGCTCTCTCTTGTTCTCTAGTGGCTCTGTAATGGGGACTACATCAGTGGTCTGAGGGCTCTCTTGTTCTCTAGTGACTCTAATGGGGACTACATCAGTGGTCTGGGGGCTCTCTCTTGTTCTCTAGTGGCTCTGTAATGGGGACTACATCAGTGGTCTGAGGGCTTTCTCTTGTTCTCTAGTGGCTCTGTAATGGGGACTATATCAGTGGTCTGAGGGCTCTCTCTTGTTCTCTAGTGACTGTAATGGGGACACATCAGTGGTCTGAGGGCTCTCTCTTGTTCTCTAGTGGCTCTGTAATGGGGACTACATAAGCGGTCTGAGGGATCTCTCTTGTTCTCTAGTGACTCTAATGGGGACTACATCAGTGGTCTGAGGGCTCTTGTTCTCTAGTGACTCTAATGGGGACTACATTAGTGGTCTGAGGGCTCTCTCTTGTTCTCTAGTGGCTCTGTAATGGGGACTACATCAGTGGTCTGAGGGCTCTCTCTTGTTCTCTAGTGACTCTGTAATAGGGACTACATCAGTGGTCTGAGGGCTCTCTTGTTCTCTAGTGACTCTGTAATGGGGACTACATCAGTGGTCTGAGGGCTCTCTCTTGTTCTCTAGTGACTCTGTAATGGGGACTATATCAGTGGTCTGAGGGCTCTTGTTCTCTAGTGACTCTGTAATGGGGACTACATCAGTGGTCTGAGGGCTCTCTTGTTCTCTAGTGGCTCTGTAATGGGGACTACATCAGTGGTCTGAGGGCTCTTGTTCTCTAGTGGCTCTGTAATAGGGACTACATCAGTGGTCTTAGGGCTCTCTTGTTCTCTAGTGACTCTGTAATGGGGACTGCATCAGTGGTCTGAGGGCTCTCTCTTGTTCTCTAGTGACTCTGTAATGGGGACTACATCAGTGGTCTGAGGGCTCTTGTTCTCTAGTGACTCTAATGGGGACTATATTAGTGGTCTGAGGGCTCTCTCTTGTTCTCTAGTGGCTCTGTAATGGGGCCTACATCAGTGGTCTGAGGGCTCTTGTTCTCTAGTGGCTCTGTAATGGGGACTACATTAGTGGTCTGAGGGCTCTCTCTTGTTCTCTAGTGACTCTGTAATGGGGACTACATCAGTGGTCTGAGGGCTCTTGTTCTCTAGTGACTCTAATGGGGACTATATTAGTGGTCTGAGGGCTCTCTCTTGTTCTCTAGTGGCTCTGTAATGGGGCCTACATCAGTGGTCTGAGGGCTCTTGTTCTCTAGTGGCTCTGTAATGGGGACTACATTAGTGGTCTGAGGGCTCTCTCTTGTTCTCTAGTGACTCTGTAATAGGGACTACATCAGTGGTCTGTGGGCTCTCTCTTGTTCTCTAGTGGCTCTGTAATGGGGCCTACATCAGTGGTCTGAGGGCTCTCTCTTGTTCTCTAGTGGCTCTGTAATAGGGACTATATCAGTGGTCTGAGGGCTCTCTCTTGTTCTCTAGTGGCTCTGTAATAGGGCCTACATCAGTGGTCTGAGGGCTCTTGTTGTCTAGTGGCTCTGTAATAGGGACTACATCAGTGGTCTGAGAGCTCTCTTGTTTTTTAGTGGTTCTGGGATTGGGGACTGCACAAGTGGTCTGAGGGCTCTCTCTTCTATCTCTCTCTCTCTGATCAGAGCTGGGCTTTATCTTTATCTCCCACATCATCTGTAGCTTAAACATACATTGGCACTCTTACAGAACTTTTAAACAAACATTGACTGGATCCTGGCAGGAGTGGGGAAGGAAACCCATCTCTGATAACAGGGTAAGAAAGGATATCTTTAAATAAAAACTGTACCATAGAGGCTCAGAATAAGTTGGAGGAAAACAAAAGGAAATGGAGGAACTTATTCAAGAAAGATCAAGTTTGGCCTCCCGAGTGGCGCAGCGGTCTAAGGGACTGCATTGCAGTGCTAGAAGCGTCACTACAGACGCGGGTTCGATCCCAGGGCTGGGTTGCAGCTGGCCGTGACTGGGAGACCAATGAGACGCCGCACAATTGGCCCAACATCATCCGGGTTAGGGGAGGGTTTGGCCGGCCAGAATGTCCTTGTCCAATAGCGACTCATTGTGGCGAGCTGGGCACATGCACACTGACTTAGATTGCCAGCTGTACGGTGTTTCCTCCGACACATTGGTGCGGCTGGCTTCCGGGTTAAGTGAGCAGTGGTACTTTTTACTCCCATGCATGAGCCCGGCCCGCCACAAGGAGTCACTAGAGCGCGATCGGACAAGGACATCCCGGCTGGCCAAACCCAATCCCCTAACCTGGACGACACTGGGCCATCATGGGTCTGTTGGTCGCGGCCGGCTGCGACACAGCCTGGGATCGAACACGGGTATTGGGTGACGCCTCAAGCACTGTACCACTCGGGAAGCTATAATAATACTTTTAGCAAAAAAATGTATCTTTAATTTACCATCTGTAAAACTATGAGAATAGAAAGGTTCAGAACTTTTTTGAAGCATCACAGCACAGTTGAAAAATATATGTCAAATAGAAATTGAAATATGGATGGTGTTAAGAGATAAATGGGAGGGGTTGAATGGAGCTGAAGGCTGGGACTAATAACAAGATAACAAATGCAAAATATACTGTGTCTGTAAAATCTATATAGGTTCACAACTTTTGTGAAATATAACAGATAAAAATATATGGCAAATAGAAATCAAACTAGATGGACATCAGAAATAGATGGTTGAGGGTAGAGGAAGGACAGGACTAAAAACAAACAAAATATAACTATTGTAAAATAGATTGTGTCAGTAAAATGAATATATAAGCTGGAAGTAGAAGCCTAAGTGTTGTTGTTCATTCATTTACTCCAATTAGGGTGGTAGGGTTAGTGGAAAATAATAAAGGAGAAAAAAAGGTATAGCATTCAAAAGTGACCAAAACATCAGCCAGGAAGCATAGGAACTGAGAAGTGGTCTGTGGTCACCACCTGCAGAACCACTCCTTTATTGGGGGTGTCTTGCTAATTGCCTATAATTTCCACCTGTTGTCTATTCCATTTGCACAACAGCATGTGAAATCTATTGTCAATCAGTGTTGCTTCCTAAGTGGACAGTTTGATTTCACAGAAGTGTGATTGACTTGAAGTTACATTGTGTTGTTTAAGTGTTCCCTTTATTTTTTTGAGCAGTGTATATATATGTATGTCTGTGTGTGTGTGTGTGTGTATGTATGTATGTATGTATGTGTATATGTATGTGTGTGTGTGTGTGTGTGTATGTATGTATGTATGTATGTATATATATATATATATATATATATATATATATATATATATATATATATATATATATATATATATATATACATATACACACACACTAATATATATACATACATACATACATACATACATACATATATATACACACACTAATATATATAGTATATATATATATATATATATATACACTAATATATATATAGTATGTGTGTGCAAGACACAAGTCATTTATTCAACAATTGTTAACAGACAGATTATTTCACTTATAGGGAATTTATACGAGGATTAAATGTCCGGAATTGTGAAAAACTGAGTTTAAATGTACTTGGCTAAGGTGTATGTAAATTTCCGACTTCAACTGTACAGTATATACACACTATACATACATACATATATATATATACACACACACACATACTATATATACACACACACACACTATACATACATATGTATATATATACACATACACATATATATATATATATATATATGTGTATAGTGTGTGTGTGTGTATATATAGTATGTGTGTGTGTGTGTATATATAGTATGTGTGTGTGTGTGTATATATATGTATGTATGTATAGTGTGTATATACTGTACAGTTGAAGTCGGAAATTTACATACACCTTAGCCAAGTACATTTAAACTCAGTTTTTCACAATTCCGGACATTTAATCCTCGTATAAATTCCCTATAAGTGAAATAATCTGTCTGTTAACAATTGTTGGATAAATGACTTGTGTCTTGCACAAAGTAGATGTCCTAACCGACTTGCCAAAACTATAGTTTGTTAACAAAAAATGTGTGGAGTGGCTGAAAAACGAGTTTTAATGACTCCGACCTGAGTGTATGTAAATTTCCGACTTCAACTGTGTATATACACACATACACACACACACACACACACACACACACACACACACACACACACACACACACACACACACATATATATCCATATATATATATATGGATTATAAATTATGCAGACAATTACATTAATGGAAGCTACAATCTCTTTGTATTTTTAAAGCTGATCAACCCCCTAAAAAAAATTGCCTGTCTGCCGATAACATTGTGCTCCTAATCAAGGAGAAGCTCCTAATCAAGGAGAAGCTCCTAATCAAGGAGAAGCTCCTAATCAAGGAGAAGCTCCTAAAGCTCATTTAGCTTTCCGGGGGTTTTGATGTAGCCTGACCACTGACTTTAGACTGGTGTGTGTCTTGTGTCTACTGTGGTCTGTCTCCAGCAGTGTGTGTGCTGTATTTAGCCCTCACTTGCCTGGAGGGTGGGTGTGTTCGTGAAGGAGGCGCATCTCTATTTTTTTGGCAAAATCTACATCATCCATTGACCATTTCTACGAAAACAGTAACCAAAATGAATGCTTAAGCACTTGCTCACACTTTTCTCACTCAGTCAATGACCTTCCCATCTCTCTCCTGATCATTTTACATTTTGCTCCCTAGCATTCTCCTGAGCAGCCTCTATAAGGGAGAGCAGCCTCTTCTCACTTCCAGACCCATTATTCTCCTTCACCTAATAGAGGATACTTAAACCTCTCTGTTGTGTGTGTGTGTGTGTGTTTGCCCTCCTTCTCCATACATTAGTCAGGAGTCCCTCTTTTTCTCAGGATGGGCAACAACTATGTTTAACCTTTGCACCTAACCTGTTGTGCAGTCAGCATGTTGTGTCTCAGTTCAGGGAATGCCATCTTAGCAAGATGCTTGCTGCGCAGAAAGAAAAAATAGTGTTTGCTGGAGACTGAGGTTGTCTAAATCAAATCAAATTGTATTTGTCACATGCGCCGAATACAACCGGTGTAGACCTTACAGTGAAATGCTTACTTGGTCAACCCATGCTCGGAGTACACGTCCTGGTAATCTGTCTGGCCCTGCGGCCTAGTGAATGTTGACCTGTTTAAAGGTCTTACTCACATCGGCTGCGGAGAGCGTGATCACACAATCGTCCTGAACAGCTGATAGTCTCATGCATGTTTCAGTGTTACTTGCCTTGAAACGAGCATAGAAGTTATTTAGCTCGTGTCACTGGGCAGCTCTAGGCTGTGCTTCCCTTTGTAGTCTGTAGTAGTTTGCAAGCCCTGCCACATCTGACGAGCATCAGAGCCGGTGTAGTATGATGCGATCTTAGTCCTGTATTGACGCTTTGCCTGTTTGATGGTTCGTCGCAGGGCATAGCGGGATTTCTTATAAGCTTCCGGTTTAGAGTCCTGCTCCCTGAAAGCGGCAGCTCTACCCTTTAGCTAAGTGCGAATGTTGCCTGTAATCCATGGCTTCTGGTTGGGGTGTGTACGTACAGTCACTGTGGGGACGATATCCTCGATGCACTTATTGATGAAGCCAGTGACTGATGTGGTGTACTCCTCAATGCCATCAAAAGAATCCCGGAACATATTCTAGTCTGGGCTAGCAAAACAGTCCTGTAGCTTAGCATCTGCATCATCTGACCACTTTTCAACAGTGCCGTAATATAACTGAATTAGTTTAGTATTAGTTGCGCATTGTTCTCAACAATTTTCCTCGCTCAGGATCTGCAGCATAATGTTCTCTGTCTTAGCTGGGAAGCAAATAGTGTCGAAAAATGAGAAATTGTGTGCTGTCATCGGTTGCTAGTCTATTAGCATTAAACACCAATGCATTTCCATTGGTTCTGTCAGCTCCTATTGCTCTGGCTCTAAACAAATAGATGGGCTTCTCCTTTTTTCCCCTTTGTCATGATACGTTAACAGAGTTGTGTATTAAGATTTACCAGCTATGTTTCTCTGGGATTTTCTGCTTCTCCACTTGCCTGTTACTCTGTCAGGTTTTTATTGAAAAACAAGGCACACGTTTAACATACTGAAGGAGCCAATCGACAGCTGGAACAGTGTAGGTGACAGCTCATGATTTATTCAATAATACTCCGCTTTTATTTATTTATTATTTTGTCAGAGAATTATACTTTTGAGTTAGAGGATTTGCTGATTTGAGTGTACTTCTCTTGGTGGAGTTAGTCTGTCATCTGTCTGCGGCTGAGGCCATGTTTAACACTCACCAATCAATATTTTTTTCAGTTTTTCTCAGTCAAATTGCAGCAGAGATGACTTTGTTCCCACTTTTTCTCTGTCTATTTCACACTAATGCATTTCCATGTTAGATTGACGTTCCTCATCAATGGTTTCTCTCCCAACATGGCTCCCATCAGGTTGTACTGTATTGTGAGTGATGGAGATGGTAACACGTCTGCCATTATTCAGTAAAATAACTGACGTTGAGCCATTTGTATTGGCACATTTGCTCAGCCTATTTGAAAAGAAATAAATGTTTGTTTGCCAAACATGACGTGAAATGTGCAAGCAGCATTGTTATAACCAGTCTGTCTGTCTGTGTTTGTTTAAAGAGATGAACCACCACTGCTGTCATTGTTAAAGCTGCAATATGGATCTTTTTGGAAGACCTGACCAAATTCACATAGAAATGTGTGTTATAGATCTGTCATTCTCATTGAAAGCAAGTCTAATATGCAGTAGATATGTTCAATATGAGCTATTTCTATGCTTCCCATTCTTAAGTTTCATTTTTGCATCTTTACTGTTGGTTTTGTAAACCAGCTTCAAACTGCAGAAAATACAATATTTTTGGTTATTGAAAATGTATTTCACAGGGATTTAGATGGTACAATGATTCTCTACACTATACTTGCTTGTTTTGTCACATAAACAATTTGGCAAACTGTTAAGAGTTTTTGCCCTCGGAAATGGCGGAGCCATTTCTGCATATTCCACCTTTAAGTTAAAATCCGTCTCAGGCAATTTCATCCTGGGTATTCACTCAGGCTCATGTTGAATTCCAGTGGCATTTTATCAAAATTGTGCAATAATGTTTGTCATGCATTTAAAAATAAAGTGATATTAGGAAGTTGAGTGAAGCTGGTATGTGAAGTGTGTTTGAGTGGCATGTTGGTGTTTGTTATCCTTGTGGGTGAGTACTGAACCCTTACAGACCTGTTGTTATTAATCAGCTATACCTATGTTATCCTTGTGGGTGAGTACTGAACCCTTACAGACCTGTTGTTATTTATCAGCTATACCTATGTTATCCTTGTGGGTGAGTACTGAACCCTTACAGACCTGTTGTTATTAATCAGCTATACCTATGTTATCCTTGTGGGTGAGTACTGAACCCTTACAGACCTGTTGTTATTAATCAGCTATACCTATGTTATCCTTGTGGGTGAGTACTGAACCCTTACAGACCTGTTGTTATTTATCAGCTATACCTATGTTATCCTTGTGGGTGAGTACTGAACCCTTACAGACCTGTTGTTATTAATCAGCTATACCTATGTTATCCTTGTGGGTGAGTACTGAACCCTTACAGACCTGTTGTTATTTATCAGCTATACCTATGTTATCCTTGTGGGTGAGTACTGAACCCTTACAGACCTGTTGTTATTAATCAGCTATACCTATGTTATCCTTGTGGGTGAGTACTGAACCCTTACAGACCTGTTGTTATTAATCAGCTATACCTATGTTATCCTTGTGGGTGAGTACTGAACCCTTACAGACCTGTTGTTATTTATCAGCTATACCTATGTTATCCTTGTGGGTGAGTACTGAACCCTTACAGACCTGTTGTTATTTATCAGCTATACCTATGTTATCCTTGTGGGTGAGTACTGAACCCTTAGAGACCTGTTGTTATTTATCAGCTATACCCATGTTATCCTTGTGGGTGAGTACTGAACCCTTACAGACCTGTTGTTATTTATCAGCTATACCTATGTTATCCTTGTGGGTGAGTACTGAACCCTTAGAGACCTGTTGTTATTAATCAGCTATACCTATGTTATCCTTGTGGGTGAGTACTGAACCCTTACAGACCTGTTGTTATTTATCAGCTATACCTATGTTATCCTTGTGGGTGAGTACTGAACCCTTAGAGACCTGTTGTTATTAATCAGCTATACCTATGTTATCCTTGTGGGTGAGTACTGAACCCTTAGAGACCTGTTGTTATTTATCAGCTATACCTATGTTATCCTTGTGGGTGAGTACTGAACCCTTAGAGACCTGTTGTTATTTATCAGCTATACCTATGTTATCCTTGTGGGTGAGTACTGAACCCTTAGAGACCTGTTGTTATTTATCAGCTATACCTATGTTATCCTTGTGGGTGAGTACTGAACCCTTAGAGACCTGTTGTTATTTATCAGCTATACCTATGTTATCCTTGTGGGTGAGTACTATGCCGTCTCCTCTCCTCTGCCCACAGTGTGTGGTGTCCTCTACTGCTTTCCTCCCTGGGCCGTCTTTATAAACGCCAACCCAGGGATGTTTGAGGTAATTGGTGTGCACCACAGTCATGCGTGTGTACAAGGATCCCTGAGCTGACACTTGACTTTCTAATCCTGCTGTGTTTCGCTTGGCTCAGTGTCTCAGCACTGATATGAAAGCAAAGATGGCGTCTCGGGGCATGCATTTGTCTCTGCAGGGTGCAAACATTGGACGACTCTGGTTGTTTGCTTTTCTTCAGGTGGCCATTTACATCCTGATTTACATGTTTTCCCAGCATGCTTTCTGTGTTGCGATAGGGGGGAAAAAAACAAAGTGACCTGGTCTGAAAAATACCCAGTTAGTATGCAGTGTTACAATTTTGCAGAGCAGTGTTTGGATTTGAACCTATGCTCGCAGCAGTACACAGTACAAGTGATCCAGAGACTCAGCATCCCAGCTGTTGCAGGAGACCAGGGGGAGTGTGACACTTTCCATCCACAGGTGCAGGCAGCCAGGCCTGTCCTCTCCTCTCTTCTCCTAAGCTTCGACAGATAGCATGCTGCTCCAGCAGTTTGTTTTGCTGTTGTTTTAGTAAAGCAACACTATGTTTCCCTCTGTGTCAGCTGTCGTGTCTCTCAGCATCAAAGTGAGAGGGGCCTCCTTGAAGTTCACTTCGCTAAGATAGAGCAGCTCCCTCCCTCCCAGGCTGGAGCTAGACAGTTCAACAGATTTATACCCCCTCCTCCCCTCCTTCCGTTTTATTTACCCATCTTTTACAGTTGTTACTTTGGGGAAATTGGGGATGTTCAAAGGGGACAGACGGGAACAGGACGAGGTCCAACTTGTTCTTCTCTCCACTCCAATCTCCTCAGTGATAGCTAATGGAGCTTTGGGCTTCAAAGGCTCAGAGCCGCAGACTGACAGACTGACTCCTGAGTCTCCACTCCAGCCACTCAATCGGGCTACACCACCAAGATTAAAGGTAGCCTGCATCGGCCTGGCCTGCTCTGCCCCAACCCCAGCCCCCGACCCAGACCAGCTGCTGCTCTCTGACTGGCAGGGAAGAGGAGGAGGCAGGAGACGGGTAACCAGCAGCACCTGGTTGTGTAAAAGGGGGCGTTGGTCCCACACCTGAAAACAGATGTCCCTCTCTGAATCCTTTAGATTCAGCTCCTTTGATAACAAGCCACTCGGCATGGAGAATGGGATTCATATTCTAGTGAAATGGTCAGGAAGGAACAGGCTATTGGACACTTAAAAATTATTGTCATGTGATTGTATTTGTGTAACAAAGTAAAACATGCAACATGATGATAGAAATATAGTAATGATGATATAATTATAATAAGTGTATTTTGTCCTATTTTGATAATATCTATGAATAATGTATTTCCCATTTTGTTAGCTTAATTAGCAACAACAATGTTTTATTTCTGCATGTTCCTTCCAATGGAGTCCCAAAGCCCATTGTGAAAATGATCAGAGGTTACGCAATTGATGATGTTCTTCCCAGATAAATGTTATCATCAGTAAGTAGCTCTATTTTTAATGACTATTGAAGTGCAGCAGCAGCGGCTAGGCAGCCTGTCCTGAGACGTGAGTCTGTGGATAGCTGGATCTACAATACCAGCCAAAAGTTTGGACACACCTACTCATCCCAGGGTTTTTCTTTATTTGTACTATTTTCTACATTCTCTACATATGGAATCATGTAGTAATCAAAAAGTGTTCAACAAATCAAAATATAGTTTATATTCTTCAACGTATCCACCCTTTGTCTTGATGACAGCTTTGCACACTCTTGGCATTCTCTCAACCAGCTTCACCTGGAATGCATTTCCAACAGTCTTGAAGGAGCTGAGCACTTGTTGGCTGCTTTTCCTCCACTCTGCGGTCCAACTCATCCCAAGCAATCTCAGTTGGGTTGAGGTTGGGTGATTGTGGAGGCCAGGTCATCTGATGCAGCACTCCATCACTCTCCTTCTTGGTCAAATAGCCCTTTCACAGCCTGGTGGTGCGTTTTGGGTCATTGTCCTGTTGAAAAACAAACGATAGTCCCACTAAACGCAAACCAGATGGGATGGTGTATTGCTGCAGAATGCTGTTGTAGCCATGCTGGTTAAGTGTACCTTGAATAAATCACTGACATTATTACCAGCAAAGCACACCCACACCATCACACCTCCTCCTCCATGCTTCACAGTGGGAACTACACATGCGGAGATAATCCGTTCACCTACTCTGCATCTCACAAAGACACGGCGGTTGGAACCAATTTGGACTCATCAGATCAAAGGACAGATTTTCACTGGTCTAATGTCCATTGCTTGTGTTTCTTGGCCCAAGCAAATCTCTTCTTATTGGTGTCCTTTAGTAATGGTTTCTTTGCAGCAATTCGGCCATGAAGGCCTGATTCACGCAGTCTCCTCTGAACAGTTGATGTTGAGATGTGTCTGTTACTTGAACTCTGAAGAATATTTTTTTTTGCTGCAATTTCTGAGGCTGGTAACTCTAATGAACCTATCTGCAGCAGAGGTAACTCTGGGTCTTTCCTGTGGTGGTCCTCATGAGAGACAGTTTTTTCATAGCGCTTGATGGTTTTTGCGACTGAACTTGAAGAAACTTTAAAAGTTCTTGACATTTTCTGCATTGACTGACCTTCATGTCTTAAAGTAATGATGGACGTTCGTTTTCTCTTTGCTTATTTGAGCTGTTCTTGCCGTAATATGGACTTGGTCTTTTACAAAATAGGGCTATCATCTGTTTACCACCCCTACCTTGTCACAACACAGCTGATTGGCTCGAACAGATTAAGAAGGAAAGAAATTCCTCAAATGAACTTTTAACAAGGCACACCTGTTAATTGAAATGCATTCCAGTTGACTAGCTCATAGGCTCCCAAGTGGCCTAAGGTACTGCATGTCAGTGCTAGAGGTGTCACTACAGATACCCTGGTTCAATTCCAGGTTGTATCACAACCAGCCGTGATTGGTAGTCCCATAGGGTGGCGTACAATTGGCCCAGCGTTGTCGGGGTTTGGCCGGTGTTGTCCGTCATTGTAAATAAGAATTTGTTCTTAACTGACATGCCTTGCTGGTTGAGAGAATATGAAGAGTGTGTAAAGCTGTCATCAAGGCAAAGGGTGGCAATTTGAATAATATAAAATATAAAATATATTTTGATTTGTTTAACACTTTTTTTGGTTACTACATGATTCCATATGTGTTATTTCCTAGTTTTGATGTCTTCACTATTATTCTACAATGTAGAAAATATCAAAAATAAAGAAAAACCCTTGAATGAGTAGCTGTGTCCAAACTTTTTACTGCTACTGTATGTGTGAGTCATTTGCAGACCTTAAACACAGTGTATCTGTCCAGTCAATGAACCCTCTGGATTCCTTACTCAAAGTGCACCGAGCAGCAAGCTGCAATAATTATACTGAACAAAAATAGAAACGCAACATGTAACAATTTCACTGGTTTAATGGAGTTAGTTTATATAAGGAAATCAGTCAATTGAAGTAAATAAATTAGGCCTTAATCTATGTATTTCACATGATTGGGCAGCGGCACAGCCATGGGTGGGTCTGGGAGGGCGTAGGCCCACAACTTGGGACCGAGGCCCACCCACTGGGGAGCCAAACCAGTCCGAAAGAGATTTTCTCCACAGAAGGGCTTTATTTCAGACAGAAGTACTCCTCAGCACCGCCTCACACGGGCCCGCAGGTGAAGAAGCTGGATGTGGAGGTCCTGGACTGGCGTGGTTACACGTGGTCTGTGGGTGTGCCAAATTGAATCAGGACAGTCTCCTTGGATGCTTTCTCCTTCTTGCTCCCTCGCCCAGTTTCTTAAGGTGTACCTCTGTAATTGAGACAAGAAGCTTTTTGCTTTGAATGTTTGTCTTGTAAAGGCAAGATAGTGTAGCTGTTGTATTGTTCATTAACCCCCCGTTTTAGTGTCAGTGCTGGATGCCAACCATCTCAGGACGTGAAATGTGATTACCCATACTCCTCAGAGTATTTAGTAGTCTTTACAAACACCCAGTGCACACACAACATCCAAACACACACCCGTTATGCATATTGATGTTGTGTGTGTGTGTTGGTTTTACTTTGAGCGTCCGCCAGATATGATAGTGTGTGGTGTTTGTGGCTCAGTCCTACGCATTGTGACTGACATTGACTTTCCTCCCTGCGGTGAAAGTGTTGCATGCATGGTTTCTTCTCTGGTTCTTACCATATGGTTGTTTGGGTCGAACGCTATAGATTTCCAGCTCTGCGGTGTTTACAGTGATAATGACTGCAGGAAGCCACAACAAGGTTATTCTGGGTCTAGTGTTTGCTTCTCCAAGCTGCAT
Source organism: Salmo trutta (assembly GCF_901001165.1). Classification (NCBI taxonomy): domain Eukaryota; kingdom Metazoa; phylum Chordata; class Actinopteri; order Salmoniformes; family Salmonidae; genus Salmo; species Salmo trutta. The sequence goes on from NC_042969.1 coordinate 72,497,831, forward strand.
GGGTGTCTCTTCTCTTCACCAGAGAATGCATTTTCTTCTTGCATGTGTTTTCAGAAGAATGGTCTAAAGTTGGAGATGCTCTGAATGTAAATTATTTTTGGACTGCAAAGGAATTGCAATCAGCCTGCATTTGATACAATCTAGCTTTTTCAAATAGTTTATGTCTATGTTTGGGGTCAATTAGCAAAGGTTTTGCCATTTAATATAGACCTCTCCAGGGGTCGGAAACGGCTCAGAGAAGAATAATTCAGGATTTTAAAAGCCATTGAAGTAATCACAAAGCCGAGTGTTGTTCTACCCCTGTCCCTTAGACAGAGAACATACAACCAGGAGCTGAGAAAAGGTTTAGTCTGCCTGGGCCTGCCGTCACCGTTTCCTCCACTCTCACCACTCGCAGCCTTTAAATATGAATGGCCTGCTGTTCTGGGACTCAACAGAGAGAAAGTGCAAAGTGAATAGAAATAATTGTGTGGGCAGGGCAATGTTTTTAAATCGCCCAGTTAGTGATTATTTTTAGGAAACAGCCTGGTTTCATTCATTCACTGTGTGAATATGTGTGTGTGTGTGTGTGTGTGTGTGTGTGTGTGGGAGGGTTGGCTGGTGAGAAATGTTATTGTGCGTGTGTAGTCACCGGAGAGCTGCTCCAGAGGGGAACTTTCCCGGCTAAGGTCTCCATCGAGACCCATTGGAGATTATGGCTGTGATCTCTCTCTTAAGATCTCGCTGCAAAATCATCTCCAGTAACAGACCTATGAATTATGCACACTCCTCAAACCCTGACTAATCTCTCGCTCTCTCACTCTTTCTTGCTCTCTTGCTCTGTTTTCTCTCGCTCTCTCTCTCTCGCTCTGTTCTCTCTCGCTCTGTTCTCTCTCTCTCTCTCTCGCTCTGTTCTCTCTCTCTCTCTCTCTCGCTCTGTTCTCTCTCTCGCTCTGTTCTCTCTCTCTCGCGCTCTGTTCTCTCTCTCTCTCGTGCGCTCTGTGCTCTCTCTCTCTCGCACGCTCTGTTCTCTCTCTCTCTCACTCTTTCTTGCTCTCTTGCTCTGTTTTCTCTCGCTCTCTCTCTCTCGCTCTGTTCTCTCTCGCTCTGTTCTCTCTCGCTCTGTTCTCTCTCGCTCTGTTCTCTCTCTCTCTCGCTCTGTTCTCTCTCTCTCTCTCTCTCTCTCGCTCTGTTCTCTCTCTCTCTCTCTCTCTCGCTCTGTTCTCTCTCGCTCTGTTCTCTCTCTCTCTCGCGCTCTGTTCTCTCTCTCTCTCTCGTGCGCTCTGTGCTCTCTCTCTCTCGCACGCTCTGTTCTCTCTCTCTCTCGCACGCTCTGTTCTCTCTCTCTCTCGCGCTCTGTTCTCTCGCTCTGTTCTCTCGCTCGCTCTCTCTGTTCTCTCTGTTCTGTTCTCTCTTTCGACCCTAGAAAATGTGTCCTGAGCAGGGCTGTATGTGGTGTGGGGGTGTAGTTAAATTAAGTGTATTAGGTGCTTCCACTGGTTACCAGGCTGACCTCTCTGACCTTCTCATCAGTTTTTCTTTTGAGGCTAATAAAGGGTGGAGAGAAGACAGGCTTTTAAAGAATCACTCTGCCAGCCTGCCACCTTGAGATGATTGAACTATATTCAGTGGACTGTCAGAAAAGACTACATGTACTGTACTGTACACCACCCTCTTATGTCCAGTCACGCTAATAGTCCTCCTGTTTTCACCTGGATCCAGCTCTCCTCTCTCTCGCTGCTGCTGCCGCCTCCACCGCCGTTCCCCAGCACTGTGTCCTGCTCTGTGACTTTCCTACCGCATGGAAACAGTTAGACATTTAGCCTAGGTTTGTTGGTGTTTGTGTGTGCCTGTATGTTCCAGCCCTGTGGAGTAAGGATATACTGAAACCTGTAACACGTTAATGATTCAGCCACTGCAACTTATTCACATCACAGTCATAGTGTTTGGCCTGATATCTATATATTACATACACGTTGCTCAATGATGACCCTTTTCCCCTGGTTGGTTTACATGTGTCCTCTCTATCCTCTCTAGCTCTGTGTAACGTCAAGAGAGAGAGATTCTTCTTTGTAGTGTGTCATGCCTTTTCCTGTCTTATTAGAACCTGTCACTGTAACATAAGGCTTTTCATCTAATCAGCATGGGATTTCCTGATTCTGCACCCCAGCCCCCATGGTGGGAAAATATTCCGTTTCCTTACCACATACTGTCCATATACTATCCATATATCACGCAACAATACTCTGTTTGGCCAACACACCTTCTTTATCCACACTCCCATCATGCATAACCTCACAACGTTCATTTCATATTTTACACATTTACTGTCGTTAGCAGATCTGTTCTCTAGAGTGATGTGCAGTCTGTGTGTACAGCTTGGGTTGAACAAGGACTGAAGGAGAATACTGTAGTGCTGACCAGGAGTCGGATAAATGGCTCAAGGTCTGTGTAGTCTCGTTTCTGCTTGGTGGCTGTGATAAGTGGGATGCAGCGCTACATGGCATCATGCTGTGGTTATCAGTGGTTCTCCTGTCTTGTCTCTGAGCAGCAGCTACAGATTACGGGTGGACAGGACCGTGGTGCAGCTCAGAACGACCTGGTCATGATTGACAGAGCCACAGCACAGGGCCGGCTCCAGCTAGCCTTCAGCTGAATTGGGGATTTGTCCATATAAGGAGACACAGTCAGCTGCTCTGAGGGGCTACATGTACTCTGCCTCTGCTGCAGATGTGTGTGTGTGTCCAAGCACCGTGTCTGACCAATGAGATCGCTTACACACCATATACACACTTACCTGTTGTCATTGTCTCAGTGGAGCTGTTTGAAGTGGCTTTATAAGGACATGTCATCATGACTAATGAATGTTGATTGCTGGGATGTTTCCTGAACAGAAGGTCAGGGTATTGACTATGTAGAAGGTATCCAGCCCTAATAGCTGGTCTCATGTGTTCGTTCAGTGCAGCAGTACCTTGGGTTGTACTGAGTCCTTCAGCTCTGGTTCAGTTGTGTTGCAGCTGCCTGGCACAGGTTATTTAGAGGCAATGTCAGGCTTTGGAAAGAAGTGAATCCTGGGAGGTTAGCCAACCACCTCCCTCTTACCCTTAGCGTAGCTTGCTCTGCTGGAGCAGAGCAGGAGAGGACGAGGACACGCTTTCACTTCGGCCTCTAATAGGTTGTGGGGGCATACGATGTGTCTCGTGTGAAGACAGTTACAGCGCGCCTCGGCACCAAACACCGTCTTCAGGGAGCACTAATGATGTATTTAGCCGCGAGGCTAACACTGCCCAGTCATGCCCTTCAAGGCCTTTAACTCTCTCGCTCTCTCTTTGTGCATTCACACAGATTATTTTACAACTGCATTGTCTTCAGTTTTGCTGAGTTGGGCAAACAATGCCCCAGCCACACAACGGGTAAAGGAGCTGGAGCGGCGAACCACTGTGCTGCTGCTGCCTGCCAGCTGAAACTGTACCAGAAGAGCCACCAGTCACCTAGCACAAGACGCAGAGCGTCTCTGTTAGGGTTTTAAAGAGGGAACAGCTTATTATAGCCAAGACCTTTATTGTATCTGATCTGTTTAGACATGGCTGACGACTAGCCTGAGCAACATTATGTTGCTTTGGTCGTGTTTTAGCTTTCTGAGGTTGAACAGTCAATTGTCTCTCTCCACCTCTTCTCACTGAACCAACGCATGGAGGGGAGTAGAAAGGACACTAGTCTGTCAGGTCTTGCGATGAGGGATTGTTAAACGGGGCATCGTAATATTTTGGGTTTGACAGTCAAGTGTAGAAGGAGATGAAATGAGGAAAAAGACCAGCCTCCTGCCAGGGGGTTATTGTGGGAAGAGTCTGTCTGCTGTCCTAAATACATATAATCACTAATATTTCACTCATGATTCCAAATAGCAAACCTGCTGGGAATCTTTTATCACTGTGTTCAGTGTGCCGGTAGGATAACAATACATCCCCTCCAAGATGAGGCTAGTATCGGCAGCCAGGTACCTTAGTGGCACGGACTATCTGTAGTGTTTCAGGCTAAAGAATACTGTACGATACAATTTGCCATAACACGTTCTCCATACACAACAAGGAGTGTAAGTGGGAGAAACAAGCGCTGAGACAGAAAAATCAATGGGCAGGGTTGAGGGCAGCGGGGCTTGAAGCAAACTAACTCTCTCACACACTCACTGCCTCAAGGACTCTGTCAAACAGAGAGAGTTCTGAGTATCTCGCCAAACTCCAGGACTGAGTTTGGGAAACCCTGTTTTAGAAAGTGCTGGTAGATTATGGATACATTTTTATTGCTGAATGAAAGGGGGGAACGTAAACAGTAAGTCATTCACTGAATATGAATCGCTATAGTTTGTCCTGACTATGAATAATTTACTTGGCAATCCCTTTGGTGTCATTCAAGAACCGTCTGAATGCACACAAGTGGGTGTGTGAAACTACACACGCACGACACACACAACACACTGGTGATGGTTTAGCTGGGTTTTGATCGACAGGTGCTGTCACTCTCCTCCCTCTTCCATCATTGTCACAGACGTTGGTCGACACTCCTCTTCTAGTGTCTCACTGGTAGAATGTAGATCCTTTGGAAGGCAGATTCCACAGCGATGTTCTTTTTGTAATCCGAAGAGATCACGTCGGCTTTGAATGACGGTTCTGTCCGATTTTCCCTGTCATCCCTGGAGAGAGCGTACGAGATCCATGACTGATTAACTCATCTTTTAAGCGCCAATCAGCAGTTGAAACAAAAACAAAGTACTCTCTTCCCCTGTTTCGGTAAAAAGCCTAGGGATGGGGCTGAGGAAACAGCCCTATGCTGACCATCCATGATATCAAAAATATAGTTCAAACCATGTTTTGAGGCCATATAGTGTTTGTTTGAATTTACTTTGTTTACAAAACTTTGGAGAAAAACAAGCTTATATTTTGGTTTCTGATGGGGTATGAAGTTGAAGTAAGCTCATGAGGCATTTATACTGAACAAAAATATAGACGCCACATGCAACAATTTCAAGGATTTACAGTTAATTTTAGGAAATCAGTCAATTGAAATGAATGAATTAGACCATAATCTATGGTTTTCACATCACGGAATACAGATATGCATCTGTTGGTCATAGATACCTTTAAAAAAAAAAAGTAGCGTTGCTGATTGTAAAACCAGTCAGCGCGACTCATGCAGCGCGACTCATCTCCTTCTCATAGAGTTTATCAGGCTGTTGATTGTGGCCTGTGGAATGTTGTCCCACTCTTCTTCAATAGCAGTGCGAAGTTGTCGTGCATTATCATGCTGAAACATGAAGTGATGGTGGTGGATGAATGGCACGACAATGGGCCTCAGGATCTCACCATGGTAACTCTGTGCATTCAAATTGCCATCAATAAAATGCAATTGTGTTCGTTGTCTGTAGCTTATGCCTGCCCATACCATAACCCCACCGCCACCATTGGGCACTGTTTACAACGTTGACATCAGCAGTGGTCTGCGGTTATGAGGCAGGTTCAACCTACTGCAAAATTCTCTAAAACGACATTGGAGGAGGCTTATGGTAGAGACGTTAACATAAAATTCTATGGCAACAGCTCTGGTGGACGTTCCTGCAGTCAGCATGCCAATTGCTCATTCCCTCAAAACTGAAGACATCTGTGGAATTGTGTTGTGACAAAACTACACATTTTAGAGTGTCTTTTTATCGTCCACAGCACAAGGTGCACGTGTGTAAAGATCATGCTGTTTAATCAGTTTATTGATATGCCACACCTGTCAGGTGGATGGATTGTCTTGGCAAAGGAGAAATGCTCACTAACAGGGATGTAATCAAATTTGCATACAACATTTAAAAGAAATAAGCTTTTTTGCATATGGAACATTTCTGGGATATTTTTATTTCAGTTCATGAAACATGGGACCAACACTTCCCATGTTGCGTTTATATTTTTGTTATAAGTTATATACTTCAAGAATCAATGGGTACATATCATGAATTTATTAGTTGAAAAATAGATGCAGTAAAACTGCAGCCCTCCAAGACTTTTGGAGAGAATTCAATATTTTTCTAAAATTGCATATACCTCATATGCCTCACTTTAGTATGTGTTTTGTTGTGCAAGCCAGCTTCTTTGCTATTCTAAAGCCTAGTTCTTCTTTAGTTGTGTCAACATGAAAACCTCCACAGCCAGGAGTGGACAACCAGTCCATATGAATGCAGAAAGAGATCTATTAAACCAATTCACCATGGACCGTTTGTTGTAACTAATTTTATATCGGCCTGCTCTCTCTGTCCCCTCTCTGACCTTCATGTCACCACCTTCGTGTCACCATGGTAATTAGTATGCTCAGACAAAGGTGTGCCCCGTGGAACCCGACTCCACCGCCCTTCACCCTTCATTAGCAAGGTCACTTCCTGGAGTGTACGGCCATGGCGTGGAACCTTGAATCAGGCCCACCCGACAGCTTATCACACACACACACACACACACACACACACACACACACACACACACACACACACACACACACACACACACAACTTATGAAGTGTTATAACATGTCAGATGGCCAGAGGGAGCGTCAGGTCTGCATATCTGAGAGGGACGATGCCCTCCTATTGGTATTCCCTACAGCTCTGTTCTGCTCTGCTCTGCTCAGCCAGGGACCCAGCCACCAGGTAAATGTCTAAGGGTTGTTGGTGTAGCTGGGGCTGTCACCACTAATATATGTGCAAAGGGGGCAGCTATAGAAAATGTCAGTGCTCTGGCCTTTCTACCCCAGTGTCAGCAGGCGAGGGTTGGAAGGAAAGCAGGGTGGATTGGAAGGAAGGAAAGAAAGCAGGGTGGAATGGAAGGAAGGAAGGAAAACAGGGTGGAATGGAAGGAAGGAAAGCAGGGTGGAATGGAAGGAAGGGAAAGCAGGGTGGAATGGAAGGAAGGAAGGAAAGAAGGGTAGATGGAAGGAAGGAAAGCAGGGTGGAATGGAAGGAAGGAAGGAAAGCAGGAAAGAAGGGTAGATGGAAGGAAGGAAAGCAGGGTGGAATGGAAGGAAGGAAGGAAAGCAGGGTGGAATGGAAGGAAGGAAAGCAGGGTGGAATGGAAGGAAGGAAAGAAAGCAGGGTGGAATGGAAGGAAGGAAGGAAAGCGGGGTGGAATGGAAGGAAGGAAGGAAAGCAGGGTGGAATGGAAGGAAGGAAGGAAAGCAGGGTGGAATGGAAGGAAGGAAAGCAGGGTGGAATGGAAGGAAGGAAAGCAGGGTGGAATGGAAGGAAGGAAGGAAAGCAGGGTGGAATGGAAGGAAGGAAAGCAGGGTGGAATGGAAGGAAGGAAAGCAGGGTGGAATGGAAGGAAAGAAAGCAGGGTGGAATGGAAGGAAGGAAAGCAGGGTGGAATGGAAGGAAGGAAGAAAGCAGGGTGGAATGGAAGGAAGGAAAGAAAGCAGGGTGGAATGGAAGGAAAGCAGGGTGGAATGGAAGGAAGGAAAGCAGGGTGGAATGGAAGGAAGGAAAGCAGGGTGGAATGGAAGGAAGGAAGCAGGGTGGAATGGAAGGAAGGAAGGAAAGCAGGGTGGAATGGAAGGAAGGAAAGCAGGGTGGAATGGAAGGAAGGAAGCAGGAGGAGTGGAAGTGGAGGAAAGCGGGTGGAATGGAAGGAAGGAAGGAAAGCAGGGTAGAATGGAAGGAAGGAAAGCAGGGTGGAATGGAAGGAAGGAAAGCAGGGTGGAATGGAAGGAAGGAAAGCAGGGTGGAATGGAAGGAAGGAAAGCAGGGTGGAATGGAAGGAAGGAAAGCAGGGTGGAATGGAAGGAAGGAAAGCAGGGTGGAATGGAAGGAAGGAAAGCAGGGTGGAATGGAAGGAAGGAAAGCAGGGTGAAATGGAAGGAAGGAAGCAGGGTGAAATGGAAGGAAGGGAGGAAAGCAGGGTGGAATGGAAGGAAGGAAGGAACGCAGGGTGGAATGGAAGGAAGGAAGGAAAGCAGGGTAGAATGGAAGGAAGGAAGCAGGGTGGAATGGAAGGAAGGAAAGCAGGGTAGAATGGAAGGAAGGAAAGCAGGGTAGAAGGAAGGAAGGAAGCAGGGTGGAATGGAAGGAAGGAAAGCAGGGTGGAATGGAAGGAAGGAAAGCAGGGTGAAATGGAAGGAAGGAAAGCAGGGTGAAATGGAAGGAAGGGAGGAAAGCAGGGTGGAATGGAAGGAAGGAAGGAACGCAGGGTGGAATGGAAGGAAGGAAAGCAGGGTAGAATGGAAGGAAGGAAAGCAGGGTGGAATGGAAGGAAGGAAGCAGGGTAGAATGGAAGGAAGGAAAGCAGGGTAGAATGGAAGGAAGGAAAGCAGGGTGGATGGAAGGAAGGAAAGCAGGGTGGAAGGAAGGAAGGAAAGCAGGGTGAAATGGAAGGAAGGAAAGCAGGGTGAAATGGAAGGAAGGGAGGAAAGCAGGGTGGAATGGAAGGAAGGAAGGAAAGCAGGGTGGAATGGAAGGAAGGAAAGCAGGTGGAATGGAAGGAAGGAAGCAGGGTGGAATGGAAGGAAGGAAAGCAGGGTGGAATGGAAGGAAGGAAAGCAGGGTGGAATGGAAGGAAGGAAAGCAGGGTGGAATGGAAGGAAGGAAAGCAGGGTGGAATGGAAGGAAGGAAGGAAAGCAGGGTAGATTGGAAGGAAGGAAAGCAGGGTAGATTGGAAGGAAGGAAAGCAGGGTGGAATGGAAGGAAGGAAGGAAAGCAGGGTAGGATGGAAGGAAGGAAAGCAGGGTGGAATGGAAGGAAGGAAAGCAGGGTGGAATGGAAGGAAGGAAAGCAGGGTAGATGGAAGGAAGGAAAGCAGGGTGATGTAAAGGAAGGTGGAATGGAAGGAAGGAAAGAAAGCAGGGTGGAATGGAAGGAAGGAAGGAAAGCAGGGTGGATGGAAGGAAGGAAGGAAAGCAGGGTGGAATGGAAGGAAGGAAGGAAAGCAGGGTGGAATGGGAAGGAAGGAAGGAGGAAAGCAGGGTGGAATGGAAGGAAGGAAGGAAAGCAGGGTGGAATGGAAGGAAGGCAGGAAAGCAGGGTGGAATGGAAGGAAGGAAAGGCAGGGTGGAAGGAAGGAAGGAAGGAAGGAAAGCAGGGTAGGAGTAGAATAGGTGAATGGAAGGAAGGAAAGCAGGGTGGAATGGAAGGAAGGAAGAAAGCAGGGTGGAATGGAAGGAAGGAAGGAAAGCAGGGTGGAATGGAAGGAAGGAAGGAAAGCAGGGTGGAATGGAAGGAAGGAAAGCAGGGTGGAATGGAATGGAAGGAAGGAAAGCAGGGTGGAATGGAAGGAAGGAAGGAAAGCAGGGTAGAATGGAAGGAAGGAAAGCAGGGTGGAATGGAAGGAAGGAAAGCAGGGTGGAATGGAAGGAAGGAAAGCAGGGTGGAATGGAAGGAAGGAAAGCAGGGTGGAATGGCAGGAAGGAAAGCAGGGTGGAATTGCAGGAAGGAAGGAAAGCAGGGTGGAATGGAATGGAAGGAAGGAAAGCAGGGTGGAATGGAAGGAAGGAAAGCAGGGTGAAATGGAAGGAAAGCAGGGTGGAATGGAAGGAAGGAAGGAAAGCAGGGTGGAATGGAAGGAAGGAAAGAAAGAAAGCAGGGTGGAATGGAAGGAAGGAAAGAAAGCAGGGTGAAATGGAAGGAAGGAAAGCAGGGTGGAATGGCAGGAAGGAAAGCAGGTGGAATTGCAGGAAGGAAGGAAGCAGGTGGAAATGGAAGCAGGAAAGAAAGCAGGGTGGAATGGGAAGGAAGGAAAGCAGGGTGGAATGGAAGGAAGGAAGGAAAGCAGGGTGGAATGGAAGGAAGGAAGGAAAGCAGGGTGGAATGGAAGGAAGGAAAGAAGAAAGCAGGGGGGAATGGAAGGAAGGAAA